>NC_143080.1:725000-1031785 GCF_052426305.1 Pelodiscus sinensis
AATAGACCTTTGCTCTGCCCCTCTGTGCCAGCCAGGCTAGCCCAGCCCCACAGCAGCAGTAACCGTGCACAGCCACTAGGGTCTCATAGCGAAGTACCGCAGCGCCCTCTGGTGGCCACAGACTGTCTGCTCCTGCAGATTCTCCAGTGCTCCAAAACAGTGTGTTATGGCTAATGGTACTGGGGTAGCAGCTAACAGCCGCCCCCCAGACCAGAACCCCTTGCGCTAGGCGCTGTATAAACACAGAGTGAAAAGCTGAGGGGGCAAAGCCAGCAGCCTATAGCTTAATTAGCTAGATTCTTCCTCTTGCTTTGCATCTCTACCCCCCCAGTCCACCCCCACAAAATGCTGCTTTCCTTTCTAGTTTTCAAACGGGCTAACGTCAGCCCTCCCATGGGCCACGTGCGGTTTCCTAGGATGCTGGTGAAGTGTCTGCCACAATTTGGCGGTAACAAATCCAAAGGGGGGTTCCTTATCGAGCTGGTTGGCTGATGACGGACCGTGGCATTCTCTGGATCCCAAGCTCGCCACCAACCCTCTTTGCTAGTGTCACCCCGCAGACCTTAGCCTGGGATGCAATTTCAAACGTAGATGTAAACTGTGCTCTGGCAGAAGTGAAAGAGGAATCAGAGCCACTGCTCTATTTATAGTCCAGGAGGTACTTGCTGAGGGAGGGCAGCGTGACCTAATGGTGAGGACCCTCACTGAGGACTAACCAGCTCCTAGCAATTCACCGTCCACTTCTGTAAAATGAGGCATGTGAAACTGACAGCCCTTGTGAGGCTCTGAGATCTGCGGGTGAGAAGCGCGACGTGAGGTTGGGACCCAGAGGGAGCGTCGGCGGTTCACCGCGTGGGGGGTAGCAGGAAGCTGGGCTGCAGGAAAAGGCATGTTACAAATCAGAGCAATTTTATTTGACGCCATCATAACTGCTCAAGCATATTCACATCCAGGCACAGTGACTCCAGACCTCCAGTACCATAGAAGAAACGAACTCCAGTGATCAACAGCAAAAACCACCCCCCCGTGCACACCTAATAATTTAACTCCCCAGCCGGGGGCACCGAGGGAGTGTGTCAGAGTGGGCAGGGCAGGAAACCATCATCCTTGCAGGTCCCTTTATTGTAAACCAGGGCGGTGCCCCCAATGAAAGCGCTGTGTGATGCCTGCAAGAATGCCCCCCAGCAAGAGTGCGCGAGTGGCTGGCGCCCAGGGAGCGCTGGGAACGGAACACTGCCTGCCAGCCAACAGCAGGGAAACTCAGCTGCATGGTTGGGATGGGACAGGGGGACCTGCTGAGGCCTGCAGCAAACCAAGGGCAGCACAGGGGGGCAGCAGAGGGCTGACAGGGGCAGGTCTCACAGCGACACGGCGGCAGGGTCTGGGGTAATCCGCACCCCCGGCCAGGCCAGGCCAGGTGCAGGGGTAGGCCCTGCGCTGCCCCCAGGAGACGGGGCCCAGCGGCTCCAGGCTTAGGCAGATCCAGCCACGAGGCTGCGGGCAGTGGGGAGGGGCGGAGGCTGGTGCTGCAAACGGCCGCGAGGTCCCCCCGACTCAGCACCTCCGTGGGCACGCAGAGCAGAGTCCGGCTTTCCTGTGGCGGCCCCGGCTTGGGGGTGGGGCTGGGTCGGCAGGGGAGGCCTAGTGCCCCACAGGGAGCAAGATCAGCCCCTGCTTTGGAAGTCTCCCGGCTGGGCTGGGCTGGGGCTTGCAGGGCCCAGGTCTGTGCCTCCGGAGGAGTCGGAAAGGGCCAGGCTGCGTGCGACCTGGGCACGGGGCTAGGTCTGTCACAACGCCCCGGCCGGAAAGGCCTTTTTCCTCCTCCTCGGAGAGCTGAGCTCCACTGAGTGTGTCGCTTTGGGGAGGGGAGCTCCTCCCCCACCATCCACCCTCCCCCAACCACAGGCACGGCTCTCCACCAGCCAGGCCCCGGCTGCAACCCGCGCCCCTCCCCCACCGGAGACAAGCCGGGAAGGGTACCAGTAGCTCTCACATAAACTCCAGTGGCAAAACATCCAGTGTCCAGGGCGGCGCAGGGGCCGTGAGGCGTTGCCTGGCTTCTTCCTCCTGGCAGGACAGGGGCCGCGTTCCGGGTCCTGGTGCCACTTTCCCCTTCTGTCAAGGGGCAGAACACCCGGGCGGGCCCGGCGTCGGCGTGTGCCAGGGAGACGCAGCGACCGTGAACGTGCATCAGACAGCACGTGGGCAGGGCCCGGCTTCCGTCATCACACGGGTGAATCGGTGCACGAGGAGCCATGTGTGCAGACGGATGGAGGGGCAGGGTGAGCATCCATGTGCAAAGAGTTAAAGCTGGGCACCGTGCACTAGTCACCCATGTGCAAGAACATGACAGTGAGGGGGTGTCACGTGGTCCTGACACAACTCATGCCAACGGGCTGTAGGAATCATGAGCCGTAGCAGCCGAGAGTGTGCGGGGACCTGACAGCACGAGAGATCATCTCCACATGCGTGTGTGCACGGTGAGGAGGCGGAGCTATGCTTTGTGTGCACAAGAGCACTGGGGAAGGTCCAGCTAAGTGTGCACAAGGATGTGGTAGAGACACCGTGGGGTTGTGCAAGATCACATGCTGTCGGTGCGCAAGGAGGCACTTTTCCGTACATGTGAGCATGACAGGAAGCGAGAGAGCCGGGGGGGCTGGGGCACACACAACGCACAGCAATTGTGCCCAGATAGACGAGATTGTGTCAATATGTGGGAAATAACCACTTTGTGCAAAACAAAAAGCTCCTCGTGTTCCCACTGGCAGGATCGTGTTGCACGGCTGCTCCCTGGCATGTGTAGTTCGCTCCCGTGCCACTCCGGAAAGTTCTGGGGCTGCAGGTTAACTTGCCGGCAGGGGCTGGTCCGTGGGCTACTTGCACACAGCAGCGACGTGCGCAGAGAGGCGAGCTGAGGAGACGCTGGCAGGACGACGGGGGCGGGGAGCGGGGGCTCAGTAGTACTTTTCTGACTCCTGCCAGTTTGTTACCCAGTGTTTCTTGTGCTTCCGGGGCAGGAAGCTGTCAGCAGGCTGGCATCGCTCCTCCTGGCGGATCCGCACAGCATGGTACTTGGGCATGATCCGGTAATAGCGGGTCCGCTTGAAGAAGTCGCACTGCAAGGAGTGGAGAGGAGGGGGTGGAGTTAGCGTCAAACTTTGGTGACCAGAGAAAGGGAGAAATCAGAGAAGAGACATCAGGGACAGAAATCAGAGAAACCTCCGAATAAAATGAGAGAGAAAATCAGAGATGAAAAGGAGAAAAGACCAAAGCAGAGAAAGAAAACAAAATCAGAAAAATAGAAACAAACGAAACAGGGCACAAACAAGAAGAGACAGGCGGACAGCCAGACAGCCGGACGCAGGAGACGCAGCTGCTGAGAGAAACACTTGGTCAGTGACGCTGGAAAGGGGGAGACAGACGTTAGCGTTAGTTAAACCGCAGCACAATAGGACAGACGGACAGACAGATGGAAGTCGGCGTGCGTGGAGCTGCTGGTTCTCCTTCCTGTCTGCAGTTCTACCCCTGGGGAGCAATGTTCCCTCATTTTTCCATCCATGTGCAGAATACATTTTGTTCCGTGCACCGAGACATGTGCAAAAGTGCACCACCCACAGGAACACAGGCTGCTGGCTGTGGGCACTCCGCTGATCAGCTGGGCGGCATGTGAAGCTCTCCTGGGCGCCGCCCAAGCGCTCAGCTCCCAAGCAGCGCTGCTGGGCAGTTAGTGGGCAGACCTGGGGGCTGTTTGGTCCTTCGTGGGGCGATCCAGTTTACCTCGTTCTGCATCAGCGCCCCTCTAGTGTCCCGGCCCATTGCTCTACCTGTCAAAGGGGCTCCTCTGACTGCCCACGGGTGCAGCTGTCTCCAGCGCCAGGCTCAGCCCATGCCACTGCGCACATGAGGAGCAGTGATGTGTCAGGCACAAGCATCCCTAATGCAGCCGTGCACAGAGTGCAAACAGTCGCACGCTGCCACAGACCGACCGCGCCTCTCCCTCCTCCAGTGTCTGCCGCTGTATCCCCTGGGCACCCTCCTCTTTCGCCCCGGGGGGCTTCTACTGCAGGGTGCTAAGGGCAGACCCTGAGCTAGCCAAGAAACACCCCCGGGCTGCCCCGGAGCTGGGGGAGCCAGGGAAAAGCAGAGGGCGGTTCGCCCTTAGGGGAGTGTCCACTGAAGTGCCACCCAATGATCTGTTCCCTGAGCACACAGAGGACCCGGCGGGCCCCTTGGCGGAGAGATGCAGCCCAGGCAGAGAAGGGGGGCAGGGGAAGGCGTGAGAGACAGGGAGGGAGAAGCCAACACCCCACAGGCCCCTCCCTGCCCCGGTCATTACCCAGAGGATGGAGTGGGCTCTCAGGGCAAAGGGGAGCTAGTAGTCGTCGGTCAGCCGCTCCGTTTCAGACGGCTGGATCTTCATCTCCGCTTTCTGGCCCTTGGCCTCGTACATGGCGCGCGTGCTCGCCCTCCGGAAGAAGCCGCACTGCGAGGAAGCAGGTGACACGGGTCAGGGGCGATGGGGGGCCCCGGGGGAGGAAATGCTCCAGCCCAGAGGTGGCTGCTTGTCCGTGGCCGAGGGGCTGATCTCTGTGCGTATCCATGTACAGAAGGCGCCGGGCGGGGGTGGGCTAGGGACGTGGCGGTACTTCCCAATCAGCTGGGCCATTTTGGCTTCCTAAAAACTGCTTGGCTCCCCACATCCCGCCCTGTCGCGGGGCTTGAGCTCCCGTTCGCTCCTGCCCGCCTAGGGGCAGAGCTGCAGCCGTCCGGATCCTACTCCGGATCACACACCCCACTTCAGGTCCTGCTGTGGAACTAGAGGGGAAAAACCCTCCTGACCCTCGGATCCCCAGGGGGCGCTTGCTGGCTTGGAAGGGGTCCTCCCCAGGGCCCCCTCTGCAGCATCTGGAGCAGCCCAGTGAGTGGAGGCAAAGGCGGCTCTGGGTCTGGTGGATGAGGCAGAGCGGCCGTGGACTGCTCTCCTTTCCACCCAAGGGCCGTCCCGCCGCCCAGGGCTCAGTGGACGCGGCCACACCCCGAGCATCCCTGGGGCATGGACGTGGCCGGCCACAGGGCTGGGCGGAGCAGGGGCAGCAGGTCTGCCAACCCTTTGCCACTGAAGGGTTCCCCGAGTCGGGGGGATACGTGGGGGTCCCAGCTCCTCTAGGATCGGGGCCGCTATCTCGGGAGGCGATCCGCCCTGGGCGCGGGTCCCCGGGAGAGGAGGACACAGAGCCACGTGAGGCTTCGGCGGCCGAGTCGCTTGCCAGGGCAGAACCGTACTGGGCCACGAAAGCCGGAACTGCAGCCGAGCCAGCCCCGGGTATTTCCACAGCTCCTCCAGTCAGGGGCTCGCCGCGTCACCGCTCCATACGCACCCGGCGAGCCCCGGACAGCCCCAAACCTGCAGGTGGCTAAACTCGGCCACGCTGAGGCTGGGCCACGGACGAGACAGCTCCGAGGAAGAGCGGAGGGGCTGCTCCTGGTGGCTCAGTGGGGGCGCTGTTCCCCCCGAGCCTTGCCCGGTAGGGGGGGCGCTGTTCCCCCCCCGAGCCTAGCCCGGTGGGGGGGGGCGCTGTTCTCCCCCCCGAGCCTAGCCCAGTAGGGGGGGCGCTGTTCCCCCGAGCCTTGCCTGGTAGGGGGGGGCGCTGTTCCCCCCGAGCCTTGCCCGGTAGGGGGGGGCGCTGTTCCCCCCGAGCCTTGCCCGGTAGGGGGGGCGCTGTTCCCCCCGAGCCTTGCCCGGTAGGGGGGGCGCTGTTCCGCCCGAGCCTTGCCCGGTAGGGGGGGCGCTGTTCTCCCCGAGCCTTGCCCGGTAGGGGGGGCGCTGTTCCCCCCGAGCCTTGCCCGGTAGGGGGGGGCGCTGTTCTCCCCGAGCCTTGCCCGGTAGGGGGGCGCTGTTCCCCCCGAGCCTTGCCCGGTAGGGGGGGCGCTGTTCCCCCCGAGCCTTGCCCGGTAGGGGGGGCGCTGTTCCGCCCGAGCCTTGCCCGGTAGGGGGGGCGCTGTTCCCCCCGAGCCTTGCCCGGTAGGGGGGGCGCTGTTCCGCCCGAGCCTTGCCCGGTAGGGGGGGGCGCTGTTCTCCCCCCCGAGCCTAGCCCGGTAGGGGGGCGCTGTTCCCCCCGAGCCTTGCCCGGTAGGGGGGGGCGCTGTTCCCCCCGAGCCTTGCCCGGTAGGGGGGGCGCTGTTCCCCCCGAGCCTTGCCCGGTAGGGGGGGCGCTGTTCCGCCCGAGCCTTGCCCGGTAGGGGGGGCGCTGTTCCCCCCGAGCCTTGCCCGGTAGGGGGGGCGCTGTTCCGCCCGAGCCTTGCCCGGTAGGGGGGGCGCTGTTCCGCCCGAGCCTTGCCCGGTAGGGGGGGGCGCTGTTCCGCCCGAGCCTTGCCCGGTAGGGGGGGCGCTGTTCTCCCCGAGCCTTGCCCGGTAGGGGGGGCGCTGTTCCCCCCGAGCCTTGCCCGGTAGGGGGGGGGCGCTGTTCTCCCCAAGCCTTGCCCGGTAGGGGGGGGGCGCTGTTCCCCCCGAGCCTTGCCCGGTAGGGGGGGCGCTGTTCCCCCCGAGCCTTGCCCGGTAGGGGGGGCGCTGTTCCGCCCGAGCCTTGCCCGGTAGGGGGGGGCGCTGTTCTCCCCGAGCCTTGCCCGGTAGGGGGGCGCTGTTCCCCCCGAGCCTTGCCCGGTAGGGGGGGGGCGCTGTTCCCCCGAGCCTTGCCCGGTAGGGGGGGCGCTGTTCCCCCCGAGCCTTGCCCGGTAGGGGGGGGGCGCTGTTCCCCCCGAGCCTTGCCCGGTAGGGGGGGGGCGCTGTTCCCCCCGAGCCTTGCCCGGTAGGGGGGGGGCGCTGTTCCCCCCGAGCCTTGCCCGGTAGGGGGCGCTGTTCCGCCCGAGTCTGCCCTGGCATGAAGCGGGGGCCCTGACTATTAGCCATTCCAGACTGTTGAATTCGGGCGCTACCCCCATTCCAGCTGTGGCCGTCACAGCCAGTCTCCCTCAATCCCCGTGATACGCTCGTGCAGCCCCTCTGCCAGCCTCGCTGCGTGTTCAACAGCGGCCGCCGGCCGGCCCAGAGGTGGCTGATCTCTGCGGCAGGGGAAGAGAACTCTGGGTGGAGTCTGCAAAGGACGTGGGGGCCCTTCACCGTGAAAGGCTGTGGGGTCGCCAGCCCGGCCTCAGCCTCCCTGGGCTGGGAAGCTCCGAGACGAGGCTTTGGGAAGGGCCCTCGTGGGGCAGAAAGCGGGGCGGTCGAAATGCAGCTCAGATTTCCTCTCCAGGTCGCAGGGCGCACGATCCCCCCGTGTCTCGAGCACGCCGGGCCTCAGCGCTGCCCTCCGCAGCCCCCACGCCCTCCCCACCGCTCCTGTCCCCGGCTAGCCGGAGGGCAGGGGTCCCTCGGCCCTGCCCTCTGCGCCAAGCAGCCCCCTCACCTTCCACAGCAGCAGGATGATCAGGCCCAGCAGCAGCAGCCCTGCCCCCACCGCCACCAGCACCAGCCACAGCTCGATCTCCGCCGGCTGCTCCTCCACCAGCTCCGAGTCGATGTCCACGAAGAACTGGGAGCCAAATGCAGTGAACAGGGAGGATTGGACGACTGAGCACCTGGCTGGGAGCCCCCTCGCCAGCAGGGGGTGCTGCAGAGGTGGGGCAGGAGCTCCGGCTGATTGGAGGGGAAGATCCCAGCTACTCCAGGCCCAGCCAATCCCAGCAGGAGGCGCAGTGGGAAGGGGCAGGAGCTCCGGCTGATTGGAGGGGAAGATCCCAGCTACTCCAGGCCCAGCCAATCCCAGCAAGAGGCGCAGTGGGGAGGGGCAGGAGCTCCGGCTGATTGGAGGGGAAGATCCCACCTACTCCAGTCCCAGCCAATCCCAGCAGGAGGCGCAGTGGGGAGGGGCAGGAGCTCTGGCTGATTGGAGGGGAAGATCCCAGCTACTCCAGGCCCAGCCAATCCCAGCAGGAGGCGCAGTGGGGAGGGGCAGGAGCTCCGGCTGATTGGAGGGGAAGATCCCAGCTACTCCAGGCCCAGCCAATCCCAGCAGGAGGCGCAGTGGGGAGGGGCAGGAGCTCTGGCTGATTGGAGGGGAAGATCCCAGCTACTCCAGGCCCAGCCAATCCCAGCAGGAGGCGCAGTGGGGAGGGGCAGGAGCTCTGGCTGATTGGAGGGGAAGATCCCAGCTACTCCAGGCCCAGCCAATCCCAGCAGGAGGCGCAAACACGCCTGCACCCAGGGAAGGCAGCAGTCCAGGCCGACTCACCCGCACCGTGTGGTTCTTCATGCTGATGGTGGGAACGTGTGTCTTGAGGAACAGGGTTGCCTGCCCATCCACCTTGACACGGTCGAAGTCGCGGAACTCCTGTGCAGCCGGGGGTGAAACGGGGCGGCTGTTAGCCTCAGCCAGAAGTGAATCTCTGTTTTAACTCGCCCCCCCCCCGCACCCGGCCTTCACCCCCACACTGGCCCTGCGGGATCCGCACCGTCCATGGAGCAGCTCCTGCCCGGCCAAACTTCCCCCGGGGCCAGCCCCAGGCAAGAGGCGAACTTGCCCCTGGTGGCTCATTCTGCCCTGGGCCCCGCTACGGAGCTTGTCGGGAGGGGGACGAGCCAGGCCAGCTGGCGGATGGGATGGAGGGATGGCCACTGCCACGAGGAACCCAGCTGAGACCTTCCAACTCATTGCTCAAGCCCAGACATCTGAGGGTCTGTCCCCCTTCCAATCACGCGTTCGCGCTCTCTGGCTGCTCCCGCCCACGCCGATGGCCGAGCCCTCTCGGAACCTCGCGAAAGGCTCCACGTGCGCCTCGTGGCAGCGCGTCCCCCACACACGGGGCTTCGTGTGAATCCGCATTTCATGGGCTTTCAGTAGCTCAGCACTGATCCCCTCCCCCGCTGGTAAAAGCCACCCTCCCAGAGCAGCCGCGGGCAGCACTGACCTCGATGAAGGTGCTGTTCCACACCCGCGCCCGGATGCTGATGGTCGTTATGTGCCTGGAGTCCTGGATGGGGCATTCGAACCAGATGCAGCGGGACGTCCCCTTGGAGCAGCTCTGGGGCAGGAAACAAAGAAGCTGGCGGGTTAGCGGGCGGGTCCAGAGAGGAAGGGGAAGGGGCCAGCCAGCCATGTCCCCTCAAGGCCGGGTGAGGACCCCGCCAGGGGGAGACCCTGAAACGAACCCTCAGTTCTTGGTGGTTTTGTCCCAACCACACACGCCGAACATCGGTCAGTTACAGGCCTGGTCAGCTGAGACCCTTTGACACCACATCCCTGTAACCCACCAACTGGCCCTGAGACACAACTGCCCTCTGGTGGGCACAATCGGAACTACTTAGCCACGTGTCATAGGCCTCACACCGCCACGAGCTGGCAGAGATTCCCCAGAGATCTTGGGCAGGCGGAGCTGGGCTCTCGCCCCGTCATTGCCTCGAGCTGGGGTGCGTGAGGGACGTGCTCCAGACGGCGCTTCCTGCTTGTGCGGCCACTCAGGAGAGACCCGATGCCACCCCGCTGATCAGCAGAGCGCCTCCAGCTGGGCTTCGCGTCTCCTGGCGGTGCACATTCACACCTGCCCCGGTGCATCCACAATTATTTCGCACGTGGGTGGGAAACATCCTCCCACGGGTGAGAAACATCCTCCCACGGATGAAAGGACTCGAGGGAACACTGGCTGCAGACTGTGCTGGGGATGCAGCAAGCAGGTCGCTGCCCCTGCGAGGCCACCGGGGGCCCCAGCCCTGTGGGGCAGCGCACGAGAACAGCCCTTACCAGCAGAGTCTCCGACATGGCTTTCTTGGAGGTGGCCAGGGTGACGGGGGCATCGGCCGGCAGCTCCGCCTCCAGGTCACGCTTCTGCCGGCTGGAGGAGCCACCGTCCAGGAACTGGAAGGGAACAGAGCCGGTTACGCTCCAGGGTCTGCGCCAAAGATCCCTCTAAGCTGCGTGGCTGCACAGCTCTACCCTGAGCCCCAAGCAGAGGTTCAAAGCTCCCCATGGGCAGGGAGATCAGCTGATCGGCGAGGATGGGGCCTCTGTGAACAGCTGAATGCTGCCTGCTGCATGCTGGAGGGAGAGACAATCAGCCACGACAGGCAGGGAGCGAGTGGCTGGGAGGGCGGAAGGAATTGGTTTGGGGGAAAGTCCCGTCTGCCGAGGGAGAGAGAGGGGGGCAGAAACCCGGAATACGCTTCAGTCCTCCTGGGCTGGGGAGGGGAGGTAAAGGGGCTGACTGCATGGGCTAGACGAGGGAAAGAGGGAGTGACTGAGCAGGGAGGGAAGGCAGGGGACAGTTCGTTTGTGGTGTCTGACTCACTGCAGCCCTCGGTTGGGCTGGGTTGGGGGGGGGCAGGGCCGGACTCACAGTGAGGTTGAGGGGGTTGACGACGTGGCCCGGAGGGAGGGTAAAGGGGGGAGCAGGGCCAGGGGGTTGGGGGAGGGAGCAGGGCCGGGGGGGAGCAGGCAGGGGGGCAGGGCCGGGGGGGCGGGGAGGGGAGCAGGGCCAGGAGGGTTGGGGGAGGGAGAGGGCCGGGGGGGAGGGCAGGGGCGGGGAGGGGGAGCAGGGCTGGGGAGGGGCAGAGCTGAGCTCACAGGGAGGGGGTGAGGGGGGGGGGGAGCGGTAGAGGGGGGAGCAGGGAGGGGGAGCAGGGCGGGGGGCAGGGCCGGACTCACGGTGAGGTTGAGGGGGTTGACGATGTGGCCGGGGGGAGGGTAAGGGGGGGGCGGTAGAGGGGGGAGCAGGGCGGGGGGCAGGGCCGGACTCACGGTGAGGTTGAGGGGGTTGACGACGTGGCCGGGGGGAGGGTAAGGGGGGCGGTAGAGGGGGGAGCGGGGCGGGGGGGCAGGGCGGACTCACGGTGAGGTTGAGGGGGTTGACGACGTGGCCGGGGGGGGGGGCGGTAGAGGGGGGAGCAGGGCGGGGGGCAGGGCCGGACTCACGGTGAGGTTGAGGGGGTTGAAGACGTGGCCGGGGGGAGGGTAAGGGGGGGGCGGTAGAGGGGGGAGCAGGGCGGGGGACAGGGCCGGACTCACGGTGAGGTTGAGGGGGTTGATGACGTGGCCGGGGGAGGGTAGGGGGGGGCGGTAGAGGGGGGAGCAGGGCGGGGGGGCAGGGCTGAACTCACGGTGAGGTTGAGGGGGTTGACGACGTGGCCGGGGGGGGGCGGTAGAGGGGGGAGCAGGGTGGGGGGCAGGGCCGGACTCACGGTGAGGTTGAGGGGGTTGACGACGTGGCCGGGGGGAGGGTAAGGGGGGGGCGGTAGAGGGGGGAGCAGGGCCGGACTCACGGTGAGGTTGAGGGGGTTGACGACGTGGCCGGGGGAGGGGGGGGGGCGGTAGAGGGGGGAGCGGGGCGGAGGGGCAGGGCGGACTCACGGTGAGGTTGAGGGGGTTGACGACGTGGCCGGGGGGGGCGGTAGAGGGGGGAGCAGGGCGGGGGGGCAGGGCCGGACTCACGGTGAGGTTGAGGGGGTTGAAGACGTGGCCGGGGGGAGGGTAAGGGGGGGGCGGTAGAGGGGGGAGCAGGGCGGGGGGGAGGGCCGGGGGGGGGGGGGGGGGCGGTAGAGGGGGGAGCAGGGCGGGGGGGCAGGGCCGGACTCACGGTGAGGTTGAGGGGGTTGACGACGTGGCCGGGGGGAGGGTGGGGGGGGCGGTAGAGGGGGGAGCAGGGCGGGGGGGCAGGGCGGACTCACGGTGAGGTTGAGGGGGTTGACGACGTGGCCGGGGGGAGGGGGGGAGCTGGGGGGGGGCGGTAGAGGGGGGAGCAGGGCGGGGGGCAGGGCCGGACTCACGGTGAGGTTGAGGGGGTTGACGACGTGGCCGGGGGGAGGGTAAGGGGGGGCGGTAGAGGGGGGAGCAGGGCGGGGGGCAGGGCCGGACTCACGGTGAGGTTGAGGGGGTTGACGACGTGGCCGGGGGGTGGCTCGGGGGGGCGGTAGAGGGGGGAGCAGGGCGGGGGGCAGGGCCGGACTCACGGTGAGGTTGAGGGGGTTGACGACGTGGCCGGGGGGAGGCTGGGGGGGGCGGTAGAGGGGGGGCAGGGCGGATTCACGGTGAGGTTGAGGGGGTTGACGACGTGGCCGGGGAGGGTAAGGGGGGGGGGCGGTAGAGGGGGGAGCAGGGCGGGGGACAGGGCCGGACTCACGGTGAGGTTGAGGGGGTTGACAACGTGGCCGGGGGGGCGGTAGAGGGGGGAGCAGGGCGGGGGGGCAGGGCAGACTCACGGTGAGGTTGAGGGGGTTGACGACGTGGCCGGGGGAGGGTAAGGGGGGGGCGGTAGAGGGGGGAGCAGGGCGGGGGACAGGGCCGGACTCACGGTGAGGTTGAGGGGGTTGACGACGTGGCCGGGGGGAGGCTAGGGGGGGCGGTAGAGGGGGGAGCAGGGCGGGGGGCAGGGCCGGACTCACGGTGAGGTTGAGGGGGTTGACGACGTGGCCGGGGGGAGGGTAAGGGGGGGGCGGTAGAGGGGGGAGCAGGGCGGGGGGCAGGGACGGACTCACGGTGAGGTTGAGGGGGTTGACGACGTGGCCGGGGGGAGGGTAAGGGGGGGGCGGTAGAGGGGGGAGCAGGGCGGGGGGCAGGGCCGGACTCACGGTGAGGTTGAGGGGGTTGACGACGTGGCCGGGGGGAGGGTAAGGGGGGGGCGGTAGAGGGGGGAGCAGGGCGGGGGGGCAGGGCCGGACTCACGGTGAGGTTGAGGGGGTTGACGACGTGGCCGGGGGAGGGCGGGAGGGGGGAGCAGGGCGGGGGGCAGGGCCGGACTCACGGTGAGGTTGAGGGGGTTGACGACGTGGCCGGGGGGCCGGCAGCGCCCGCTGCGGTTGCCGCTCACGAGGATCTCCGTGGGGTAGAGCAGCCACTTGCCGTTGGGGATCTCGTAGGGCCACTGGAAGCCCAGGACGACGGTGCCCAGCGATCCCAGGGACTCCCCCTTGGTGTTCACCTGCAAGGCAGAGCCCCGTTGGGACGCGGGCGCCACCTCCCTCCCCGGCCCCGCCCGCCCTTCCCCCGCGGGAGCCTCCCTACCTGGAAATCGAACCTGACCGGGCTCCCCACGTCCTCCTCGCCCCTCATGGCCGACTCCCCCATCACCTTCCCGCTGAAGGACGTCTGGAGCAGCAGGGACGTCCTGCCGGGGGAAAGCAGCGGGCATCAGCGGGGGAGGCAGAGCAGCCGGGGGAGGGGATGTGGGGCCGGAGAAGGGGGCACGGGATGGGCAGGGGACACAGGCAGGGGTGTGTCGCTGGGCTCAGCACACACTAGGTGCAGGGCTGGGCGTGGGGGGTCCGAGGAGGCTGAGAGAGGCCACGTGGCCCGCGGTGGGCGTGGGGGTCCGGGCAGGGTGGGAGAGGCCACGTGGCCCGCGGTGGGCGTGGGGGGTCCAGGCAGGGTGGGAGAGGCCACGTGGCCCGCGGTGGGCGTGGGGGGTCCGGGCAGGGTGGGAGAGGCCACGTGGCCCGCGGTGGGCGTGGGGGGTCCGGGCAGGGTGGGAGAGGCCACGTGGCCCGCGGTGGGCGTGGGGGTCCGGGCAGGGTGGGAGAGGCCACGTGGCCCGTGGTGGGCGTGGGGGGTCCGGGCAGGGTGGGAGAGGCCACGTGGCCCGCGGTGGGCGTGGGGGGTCCAGGCAGGGTGGGAGAGGCCACATGGCCCGCGGTGGGCGTGGGGGGTCCGGGCAGGGTGGGAGAGGCCACGTGGCCCGCGGTGGGCGTGGGGGGTCCGGGCAGGGTGGGAGAGGCCACGTGGCCTGTGCTGGGTGTGGGCTAGCGGGGAGCAGTGGCTGGGGGTACACCCCCAACCAGGGACTATCTATCACCCCCCACCCGGTATAGGACCCGCACTCCTGCACCAGGCCGCCCGGCCCTACACAGCCCCGACCCCGCCGGGCTCCTCCCAGGACACCAGCCCGAGCAGGCTGAGCCGTGGGGCCCGGCCCCCCGTCCACGTTCAAGGAGCCGTGCGCCCGGCGATACGCACATGCTGAGAGAGGCCTGGACGGTGTAGTCCACGAGCAGCGCCGCCCACACCGGCTGCAGGTCCTCCTGGGTGCTCTGCCTGCGGGGACAGGGAGACGGCTCGGCCCCGCACAGACACACGGACCCTCTGCCCTGGCCCAGGCTGAGCCCAGAGGGGTGCTGGGGGCTCCGTGCAGCGCAGGGGCGGGGGCACCGCAGGGGCTCTCCAAGCGGGTTCTGACCCTTGCGCTCGTTAAACCTGCGGCATTTCCGGCTGCCCCCGTCCTGGCGCTGCCCGCGGGGCCTTGGGTGGAGATTCGGAAAAGCTGTTTCCCTGGGAGGGGGGGACGCGCCGGGGGGAATCTCCGTCCCTGGAGAGTCCAGACCTGACAGAGCCCCGGCTGGGATGCTGAGTCGGGGCTGGTCCTGCTTTGGGCCAGGGCTGGACTCCAGGACTGCATGGCCTCTGCCCGCCCCGGGGCTTTATGATCCGCTTTCCTTTCCGGGACCGTTGCCTGACGTTGCTGTGCACTGTCACTTCGCTGCCACGTTCCGCCCCAGAGGTGGCTGCCTTTTTGCCGCAGCAAAGCCAGCCCTGAGCATCGTCGGCAAAGCCCCGCACGGGAGGGGCGGGGGGTGGGCCCTTCACGCTGGAGAGGCCTGGCCTGGCTTCCCGGCTGGGTCTCCCCCACCCCCCTCCCAGCCCCACGGGGACTCACGTGGAGAGCTGGAGCTGAGCGCTGACCTCCCGGGTGTCCAGCGTGATGCCGATGGCTTCGAAGGTGACGACCAGCTCCGCCTGGGACGAGGGACAGAGCAGGGGGCTGGTGCGGCTGAGCCTGGCATGGGGTTTGCCCCCCAAGACCCCAGCCACAGCCTGGCCCAGCCTCTGAGGTGGGGGAAGGGCAGATCTCACTGGATCGCCAGTGGGCGCCCCCGGGCAGCTCGGACCCTGGTGCCCACAGGCCGCCCTGCTTGGCTGTGCCCCGCTCCCTCCCCCCTCGGGACCCTGCCCTCCGAGCCGGGCGTGTGGGGCCGGGCGCTGCTCACCCTCTGGTTCCTCTTGAAGGGGTTTCCCAGGTCACACAGCACCGTCTCCCCAAAGGTGCAGGCGCCGCTCTGTGGGGGAGGGGTCACCGTCAGCTTGCCCCCGGGCCCATCCCCCGAGAGACCCCCCCCTCCCGCCCAGCCCAGCCCCCGCAGCCGCCCACCTCCACCCCTCGTCCCTCGATACCTGCCGCCCCCAGGGGCCCCGGCAGCAGAGCAAAGGCAGCCCCACATCCCGCCCCCACGCTGGCGGTTGGGCTCCAGGCTGCCCCCCACTGTGGGGGCACAGGCCTGTCGCCTGGGAGCCCCTTACGGGCCCTGTCGGGGCATGGCACCCCCAGCGGCGATGGGGGGCAAGAGCATCCCAGCCGCCCGCCGCCCAGGCTTTCAACGGGCAGAGCCTGCCCTGGGACTCGCACAGACGGACAGACGGACAGGGGGTCCTCCACCCGCAGGGCTGGGGGGCCGCTGGCCACCTCCCCGCCCGACTCTCCCCGGATGCGGGTGGGGGGCGCTTACGGGCCGGACGGAGGAGGGCAGGAGCACGGGGGGCACGGTGATGTTGAGCAGGGCCTCGTGGGCGTCCTCGCCGTCGTTGGTGATGTTGATGCTGAGGTGCAGCTTCCGGACGTCCCGGCTGTACTGCAGCACCTGGGTCCCCTTCAGCCTGCGCGGGGGAACAGGGCTCAGCGTGGGCGGCCCCGGCCCCCACCCCAGGGGGCAGCAGCCACGCAGGCGGGGGTGACCGGCCCCATGCAAGAGGGGAACCCGGGGCCACACAGGAACCCCTTTGCCCCCCGCGGGAGGGCCCACAGGGATCCCCGAGCAGGCGGCTCTGCCGACGCTCACCGGGGCAGCGGCTGGTTCTGCTCGCCGACGAAGGCGCATTGCAGCTGCAGGTTGCTGGTGCACGTGTTGTCCAGGCCGCACTCCTTCTGGAAGTTAATCTGACAAGGGCAGGGGTCACTCCCTGGCCTGTGCCCCGGGAGCTGAGGGAGGTGCTCCGTCAGCCAGGAGCAGCAGTAGGCCGTTATCCAGCAGCTCTCCGGGAGCTAGTGAAACCTCCCTACCGCAGGGCGAGGCCTCGGGATGCTGGAGCAGCTGACGCCTCCCTCCCGGCGGCAGGGGAACATCGTTAAGAGTGAAATCCAGCCCCTTGCTCCGGTCCAGCCCCCGCTGAGGTCAAGAGCAAAGCCCCCGGCTGCAGAGCCAGCTGGGGCGCGGGGAGGCAGCCGGGCCCCCGGGCTTGGGGCCAGCAGCAGAGCCCCCTCCCCCCGCCGGGGAGCCCATGTCAGCGCCAGCAATGGGACCCAGGAGCCCCTGCTCAGCCCCTGTTCCAACAAGCTTCTCCGCCCCACAGCCTGCCAGTCCGGAGCCCTGGCCAGCCCGCCCCCCTCCGCCCGGCCCGGCCCCCTTCGCGGGCGCTCGGGGTGACCCACCTCGGTGCTGTCGTCCTGGGGCTGATCCTCGTTCAGGACGGGGAAGGCGTCGAGGGAGCGGGGCCCCAGCTGGAAGGGCCTGGGCCTCTCCTCCAGGGAGTAGTTCATGTGCAGCGTGACGGGGCGCAGCTTGTCCCGGACGTTCTCCTGCAGCGGGACGGCGGGTCGCATGGCTGGCGAGAACCCGCCCAGACCAGAGCCGGCTCCCTGCGGCTGCCAGAGCCTCCCCCCTCCCCAGAGCCCCCAGCCCCACGGGGCAGCCAGCCCTGGGGACTCAGCTGTCTGTCACCTGCTGCAGCACCAGGGACCCTGCGGCCGCCACGCCCCCTCCCGCGCTCCCGGCCACCACCCCCTTCCCTCCCCACCCCCCCGCCCGCCTCCCTCGCTCCCGGCCACCACCCCCTTCCCTCCCCGCCCCCCCCCCCCGCCTCCCTCGCTCCCGGCTACCACCCCCTTCCCTCCCCCCCCCCCCCGCCCGTCTCCCTCGCTCCCGGCCACCACCCCCTCCACCCCCAGCTGCACTGCCCTCTGCTCACCAGCAGGAGGAGCTGCAGGTCCTGGCACTTGGTGTCGGGCATGGGGAAGGTGCCTTTGTAAACAGCCGAGTGCGACCCGGCGAACCTCACCCGTGCCGGGCGCCGGTCCCGGTCGGCCTCCAGGGTGTACAGCAGGGCTGGGGACAGCCGGGGGAGAACCCGCTCAGAGACCTGCCCCCATGCACGCCCCACACACACAAACACCCCAGTGCACGTGCACCACTGCAGCTCGTGCACCCACACACACGCACCCCAACAGCACCCGACACCACCACGTGCACCATTACAAATACACGTCCACATGTGTAACACACACGCACCGCTGAACACGCCCTCACCACCGCGCGCGCACCCCACCGCATGCATCCGCACACTAGTGCTCGTGCATGGACACACCCACCTCTGCACACAAGGGAGTCACCCGCTGCTGCTGCAGCATCCGCCCCCCAGCCTAAGTTCAGTGCGGTTTGAGGCAGCCTCCTGGATCCCCGAACCTCCCCCCACTTGCCTTCACCCCTGCATCTTGCCCCCCCCATTGCTCACACTGGACCTGTGCACACACAGCCCACTACTCCCGTCGCTTCTCGCTCGGTGCACGTGGGTGCACACGCATGTGTACATGCACACGCACACACGCACACACACACACGCACACACACACGCACACACACACGCACGCCCCTCCCTCTCCAGCTCACTCACTGATTCGCTCCTTGTAGGCGGGGTCCCCGGCGCTCTGGTTGTAGGCGAAGCAGATCTGCACCTGGATGCTGGGGTGGGGGGCAGAGGAGGCCGGGGTGAGAGGCAGCCGGGAGGGGCAGGACCGGCAGCAGGGCCCGTTCGCCCTGCTGGCTCGTCCTCGCCGTGCTCGGCGGAGCGGGCGCCCCCAGGGGCCCAGCCAGTCGGGGGGGATGGGGGGGGCCTTACCAGGAGCTTGGGGTGCACTTGGCCGGGTCCACCACGCTGGGGCTCACCGTGAGGGTTTTGTTCAAGATGTTGATCACAGGCCGAGCTCTGGGCAGGCGGAGAGAGGGGAGAGATCAGCCAAGCCACCTCTGCCCGCCAGCGCCAGGGCCTGCCTGGCCCCTCGCAGCTCCCCAACGGGGGGAGGTCTGGGGGCCCGTGGAGGGTTTGGGGGCGGTTAGGAGCAGCCTCTGCCCCCTGCTCTAGGCCAGGGGCTGGGCTGCTCTCTCATCACCCCGCTCTCGGCTCCCCAGGCAGGGTCCTGCGCAGCGCAGGGGGCACAGGGCAGGGCACTCAGGGCCTCTCGCCTGGTTCCAGGCGGCCCCAGACGCCCGCTGCCTGCTCAGGGTCCCCAGCCTGGCCCCGGCAGCACTGACGGCTGAATGGGCCCAGGAGAGGAGACGCCCCCTCGTGCCTGTAGGGGGCAGCAGTGCTATGCCCTGGCTCACCAGCCCCCATCCCTCCCCTGCTGCTGACTTCTGGCTCATGCAGGTCAGCGGGGCCCCCGCCGAGGGTCCCAAGTTCAATCCCCGCGGATGCCACCAGAGCCCACCCCTCCCCCTGCCCAAAACCTCCAGTTCTTGTGTGTCCAGAGACCAGGACTGGCCCCTCAGAGGCCACCCCGCCTGCCCCAGCCCCGCACCTGAGCAGAGCTATCCGCTCCGACAAGCTCCCGACCAGCAGATCGGGGTAGGAGTTGCCATCCACGTCCAGCCCCCCGCTCAGGGAGTAGCCGAAGGTCTGGATGCCGGACGGGCCCAGCTCTGCCCCGCTGATCACCTGTGGGGCAGGGAGAGAGGGAGTCACCCGCGGCCCCTCCAGCACCACCCGTGGGCCTGCAACTCGTGGGGCAGGACCCTAGAAACCCCTCCCCCCACCCTCTCCCCTGGGGCTGCGCAAGGGGCCGTTACCTGCCGGGGCTTGGCCACCAGCCCCCCCGAGCTGCTGTGGTAGATGTAGACCTTGCCGGGGCCCTCGAAGGGAGCCCCAATGGCGATGTCTGTGGGGAGAAACAAAGGGTCAGCCGGGCTCCTCCAGCCCCCTCAGACAATCCCCACCCCTCACGAGCCCCCAAACTCCGGTCACCTCAGAGCCCCTCTTGTATCTCTGCTCTAACCCCCCATGCTGTCTCCTGAGAACCCCAAACCCCTGCCCACCCCACCCCCAAACCAGCTCCAGAGCCCCCCACACACTATCCCCTAAAACCCCCATACCAGCCCCACACACTGTTCCCTGGCACCTCCAAACCAGCCCCAGAGCCCCCCAAATTCCTAACCCCACACACTATCCTGACACCCCTAAATCCCACACTATCCCAAGCCCCCCATTCGCCCCAATCCCACACCAGCCCCATACCCCCTTAGCTCCCGAAGCCCAGCCACTGCACCCCTAGGACACCTCCCAGCCACCCCTTCCAAGCCCACCCTTCTACCTCCCTGGCCCCCAGCACTCCATTGCCCCCAACCCGCAGGAGCCCCGAGGTCGCCCATGTGACGGCGCGTTGGGGGTCCCCCGTCTCCTGCACCCCGAAATGGCACAAACAGACTCCCCCAGCCAGTGGAATTGAGGGTGGTTTATTGCTCCTCCAGGATACAGCACAGCACAGATGTGATCTGGTTACAGGAACTGGGGCTAAGAGGCCTCAGTGCCCCCCTTGAGATAGAGGAGTCCCAGCCCCCTCCCCAGCTCCTTCTCCCCTGCTTTCCAGACAGGAACTAACCACCTCTCCTCCAGCCCTGCCCCCAGCCAGGGCAGCATCCACCTCCCTTTGTTTCTCCCCATGGGGGGTAGGCTGGTTCCACCGTATGGTACCTTTGCATAGTGAGGTTTTCCCTGCTGGGTCTTGCTCCAGACAGCAGGGGTCACCACAGCCCAGCAAGTCCCCCCACTACGTCACAGCCCATTACGACCCTCACCCTGGAAGCCGTCCTGGTTGACGTCTCCGATGCTGGCCACGGCGAAGCCGAAGCCGGAGCTGCTGGGGCCCTTGAGAGCCAGGCTGGCCCGGCTCCGGAAGCTGCCGGCCTCATTCATGTAGACGTAAACGGCGCCGCCTGCCTCCTGCTTCCGATCGAAGTAGTACGGGGCCCCGACCACCAGGTCCTGCCACCTGCCGGATGGGCCAAGAAGGGCAGGGTCAGGGCCACGGGGCACCGGCGGGGCCGGGGAGCTGCAGACCCGGCGTGTTCCGGAGACCCCCAAAGAGCTGGGCTCAGGAGCTCCCCCCAAAGCTACAGAGACCCCCAGTTCCAAGCTATTGGGCCCCCCAAGCCGAGCTATGGAAATCCCCCAAGCTCTGGGTCACAGACACCCCCGGCCAATGCGCCCTCCAATCTTTTCCCAGCCATGTGCGGGATAATTGTTCTGTGCGCACTGAGGCAGCGTGTCTGTGCACCACCAACAGCGACAAAACCCAGGCGGGGCGCCCTGCCCATGAGCCGCTCGAGCGCCCGGCTCCCAGGGAACGCTGCCCCCCGCTAAGGGCCATGGAGCTCGGGGGTTCCCGGCCCCCGTCAGGCGGAGGCTCCCGGCTCCGGGCTCACCCGTCGCTATCCAGGTCAGCCAGGGCGATGGCGCTCCCGAAGTAGGAGCCCACCTGCTCCCCGGGCAGCACCAGGCTCGGCTCCAGGGTGCTTTGGGAGCCGTTGCTCAGCAGGTACACGGCGCCCGCGTGCTGGTGGCGGGGCGCGCCGGAGACGAGGGTCACCTGGCTCCGGTGCAGGACGGCGCTGGCGGCTTGGACCGTGTAGCCTGGAGAGCGGGGCAGGGGTGTCAGGCCGGGAGGTGCAGGGTAACGGGGACCCCAGGCAACGGCACCGCTGGGTCAGCCCCGGATGCCTGCGTGGCCCAGAGCTGGTGCCAAGCTTGGCCCCAAACTGGACAGAGCTGGGGGAGTCTTACGCAGGCCCGATGCTTGGCAGAGGTGCCAGCTCAGCACCTGGCCGGCTGATGCCCTTTCTGGGGTCCCAGGGCCCACGGAGGCTGCTTGGCAGCCGGGCACCCCGCCTCACCCTGACCTAGAGGGACCCGCGCTGGGCACCGGCTGGCTCTGGGCCAGGCAGCCATGCGGGCAAAGCAGCAGCGGGTTCGGGGGGACGGAGGCCCAGCTAGCCCCGGGCACAGAGGATACCGACCCCCACGAGACCCCCTTGCCAGCCTCCCCATGGAATTAAAGGTGCTTCCCCTGCTCCAGTTCGCACCTGCCTGCGGGGGGAGAGGGGGGGTGTCAGGCTGCCCACCTGCTAGCAGCAATGGGCGACACTCCCGGCCAGGCTGAACCCGACTGGCACGGCGCAGGTGCAGGGAGCATCTGGGCTGGGCAGCAGGTTGGCCGGGCCCACAGACCCACCTGGCACGGAGGCACAGAGCAGCTGTGGGAGTTGCCCGAGGATCCTATAGGGAGGCAGTGGCAGAGCGGGGACGAGACCCCTATTCTGTTGGATCCCTGAGCCCTTCTCTACCCCCCTGCCCTGCACTGTTAGATGGGGCGGCCGGTCCCACAGACCCACCTGGCACGGAGGCACAGAGCAGCTGTGGGAGTTGCCCGAGGACCCTATAGGGAGGCAGTGGCAGAGCGGGGACGAGACCCCTATTCTGTTGGATCCCTGAGCCCTTCTCTACCCCCCTGCCCCGCACTGTTAGATGGGGCGGCCGGTCCCCTCCGGGCGCAGAGGGAGCAGCGGAAGGTACCTATGTAGAGGTTGCCGTTGTCGTGGTCAGCGTAGGAGAAATCGACCAGGTCCCAGCTCTCTCGCTGAAGCACGTAGCTCGTCCCTGCAGCAGGGGAGGGAGATACAGAGCAGCTCAAGCCACAGCAGGGACCAGCAGCAGGCAAAGGAATCTCTCCCCATCTCCCTCCCCAGAGCCAGCCGCCTCCCGGCCAGTGCTCCTCCTCCTGTCCCCCCATCCAGCGGCACTGCACCTGCCCCTCCTTCTCCCCCAGCCTGGGGCTCCAGGACTCCCCCATGTGCATCCAAGCCCTTCCCGATGCAGGGACCCGGCTCTGGGACCCCCCCCTCTTGCAACGTGACAGCCCCATGGGAGGAGCCCGCTGCCCCGGGCCGGCCGTGCTGCAGGGTCTCCAGGCAAACCCAGGCGGCTGGGGACCCCGGCGGCCGCACAGACCTTGCCAGTTGTAGGCGCCGGGTGCCCCGAAGTAGACGGTGCTGGCGGTGAAGCCACCGCTGGCGCCCAGCTGGCACATGCCCGTCTCCTCGGCGTCGGTGTTGGAGTTGCACATCTCGTTGTGGTAGGTCTGCCAGTCGTCGCTCAGCTGCTGCTGCAGGTCGTTGCCGCGGACGTAGCATTTCCCCACCATGCGCCGCTGGTCCTCAGTGCCGGCCCACAGCACCCGGGTGTAGCGGTGGGCGCAGGCCTGGGGGTGGAGTGGCAGGGTCAGTGCTGAGAGTACTGCTGTCCGGGGCTCGTGGGGCTGGGTGTCCTGGGCCAGAGCCACCCACCTACAGCTACACTGGTCCATATAGCCCAGGGGAGAGCCTCAGAGCCACGGTCCAATAGCCCCGTAGCGCAGGGCAGAGCCGCGGTCCCTATAGCCCCGTAGCCCAGGGCAGAGCCGCGGTCCCTACAGCCCCGTAGCGCAGGGGAGAGCCTCAGAGCCACGGTCCAATAGCCCCGTAGCGCAGGGCAGAGCCGCGGTCCATATAGCCCCGTAGCCCAGGGGAGAGCCTCAGAGCCACGGTCCATATAGCCCCGTAGCCCAGGGGAGAGCCTCAGAGCCACGGTCCATATAGCCCCGTAGCCCAGGGGAGAGCCTCAGAGCCACGGTCCATATAGCCCCGTAGCCCAGGGGAGAGCCTCAGAGCCATAGTCCATATAGCCCCGTAGCGCAGGGGAGAGCCTCAGAGCCACAGTCCATATAGCCCCGTAGCGCAGGGGAGAGCCTCAGAGCCACGGTCCATATAGCCCCGTAGCGCAGGGGAGAGCCTCAGAGCCACGGTCCATATAGCCCCGTAGCGCAGGGGAGAGCCTCAGAGCCACGGTCCATATAGCCCCGTAGCCCAGGGGAGAGCCTCAGAGCCACGGTCCATATAGCCCCGTAGCGCAGGGGAGAGCCTCAGAGCCACGGTCCATATAGCCCCGTAGCCCAGGGGAGAGCCTCAGAGCCGCGGTCCATATAGCCCCGTAGCCCAGGGGAGAGCCTCAGAGCCGCGGTCCATATAGCCCCGTAGCCCAGGGGAGAGCCTCAGAGCCACGGTCCATATAGCCCCGTAGCCCAGGGGAGAGCCTCAGAGCCACGGTCCATATAGCCCCGTAGCGCAGGGGAGAGCCGCGGTCCCTATAGCCCCATAGCGCAGGGGAGAGCCGTGGTCCATATAACCCCGTAGCCCAGGGCAGAGCCGCAGTCTGTATAGCCCCAAAGCGCAGGGCACAGCCGCAGTCTATATAGCCCCAAAGCGCAGGGGAGAGCCGCGGTCCGTATAGCCCCGTATCGCAGGGCAGAGCCGCAGTCTGTATAGCCCCGTAGCGCAGGGGAGAGCCTCCCCATGGACGTGAGTGCATGCCCAAAGAGGGTGCATGCCCAGCGAGGCATGCCACCGGCTGGGGAGCTGTGAGGGTGGCAGCCGCAGCAGGACAGCTGGGAATGGGAGGATCATGGCAGGGAGGCTGGCACGGAGCCAGGGGCAAGCCGGTCGCTCCGCTCTCTCTGCTCCGGGCTCTGGGGGCGCACGCCGGAGGGGACATGGCCTGCTTGGACACTGGGTCTGGGGGGCGGGGAGCTGCCTGCGCACGGGGCAGGGGCAGAGGGCTAGGAGGAGTCAGGGGACTCCACTGCGGAGTCGCTAGCCTCCTCCGGCCCCTCGGCACGAACGCCTGAGCTCCGGCGCAGCACAGAACCTACCAGCGAAGGGCCGGCGAGCAGACGAGGGAGCCGCAGCCCAGCGCTGAGCTCACTCGGCTCCGTCACCCTGCGCCTCGGAGGCAGAGCAGGAGCCAGACACCCCCAGACGGGGAACCCGTGGCCGGGGTCAGCCACAGAGACCAGAGACGCCTGCCGCCCCCGCAGCCAGCCAGGGTTAAGCCGCTTGGCCCCGACTCCCCGTGGGCCGCGTTCCCGTTAGCTCTGGATGGTTTCACGTTCTTTCCCACGCACTCGGCTGCCGCTCCGAGGCTATTGCCCTTGTTTGGGTCCCTCCTGGCTGGAGACCAGACTCCGCGCCTGGCGGCAGGGGCCGGCTGGAACCCACAGGCCAGCAGGGGAGCAAAGGCAACAGAGCAGCAGAGAGGAGAAGGCAGCAGCATGGTTTCAAGTCCCACAGTTTTGCAGCTCCAGGGTAAATGACCACACAGCCTACAGATCCCAGCATGCCATGCTCCATGCACATGGCCCTCTACAGGAAGTTGGAGCACTGCATGCTGGGACTTGTAGTCTCCACCAGCTGCACCACCATACTAAGTCGAATTCCAACTGCACCATTAAATTGCTCTTGTGCAGCCCCTGCTCATCCTTTCATTAATTCAACCTCACGTCCTCCCACCCCGGAGGAATAGTCAGTATCACCAGTCCCATTTTACAGACAGGTAAACTGAGGCATGTGATTTGTCTGGGTCAGGGCAGGAATAGAACCCAGGAGTCCTAAGGCCCAAGGGGTTGATTTCGCACCACCATGCGCCCTCTCTTGCCACTTACACACCTGTGAAAAATGCCACAAGCGAGTGACCTGGGGGTACATCAGACTCACTTTGCATGGGCGTGAAGGCTAACACGCTGGAGAAGCAGGCCTGGTGTCCTCCGCTCTAAACACTAGGCCATGCTGCCTTCCCTCTCACTTCGGGTTTGCTCTGCACTGGTGTAAATGTCGTGCAAGGCACGTCCTAGGTGTGATGCTCAGGCTACTGACAAGGTATCCCAGCAGGCCCCCACTCACCAGCACTCTCCCCGCAGGCTGTCTCTGGCTAGCGATGGTCACCCCGAGCCACATGCCCTCAACGATGTTCGTCTGTGGGTCACCTGGGCAGAGAGCGGAGGAGACGTGACACAAGGGCAGTGACCCCACAAGGATGCACAGCCACCCTCCCCACCCGTGCACGCACGAGGATGCACGGCCACCCTCCCCACCCGTGCACGCACGAGGATGCACAGCCACCCTCCCCACCCGTGCACGCACGAGGATGCACAGCCACCCTCCCCACCCGTGCATGCACGAGGATGCACGGCCACCCTCCCCACCCGTGCACGCACGAGGATGCACGGCCACCCTCCCCACCCAAGCACACGCCCTGCAACAGTGCAAGGCTCCCTCTAGCAAGAGACTCTCCTGGACAGGACACGGAGCCCCCCAGCCCTCTGCAGCGTGTTGCTGACATGAGGGAGTGGGTGACACTCCCCTATCTCCCTACAGTGGTAGGACAATGCGTGCGGGAAGCCCGGGGCTGGAAACACAGGGCTGCCTGGCCAGGAGAGCATGGAGTGGTGGCTGGAGAAGGGGAGATAAGGGGTTGCTCTTGCCCCCTTCCAGAAGCCCTACCCCAGGAAACCAACTCTCCAGAGGGGGCTCAGCTCTTAGATGGTTCACAGGAGCCTCCCAGCACCCGGGGCTCCCCCGTCTGCCCGCTGAGACCCGGCGCCTGGACTCCAGAGTCTGAAGCCAGCAAAGCCGGGCTGGGTGCAATTTACCCCCCTCGGGGGGTGCCCACGTACTCTTCTCCTCTATGGCCACTCGCTCGCAGTCGTTCACGGAGGCGCTCAGGGGGCAGGAGTACACGGCGCCCGTCCGCGTGGCGTTCCCCGGCCCAGCCGCCACATCCTGGGGCGCGCCCGCCAGCAGCCTGCCAAAGACACAAGGAGGCAAAGTCGCTCAGGGGCCCGGCTCAGCATCTACGGCTGTGACCATGGTGCGTCGCACCCCCCCACACACACGCGGCCCTGCGCCCACAGAGCTTCGCAGGTGTCCAATGCTCCTTGCAACCCCCCACAGCGAGGCAGCTAGAAGAGAATCAACATCACCAGCAAAACGCAGCCACCTCTGGGGTGGAGCATGGCCAGTACTTAGCAGCATACAGCAATGCCACATGACCGGCAAGGAGCTTCGGGGGGCCTTGGACCCCGCTATCATTGTTACAGGGGTGAGTGAAGGCCCTTCCTCCGACTGCGCTGGGAGTACACACACCTACAGGCCCTGGGCTGCTACACGGTATCGACGGGTTTCCCAGCAGGTTGGACAGATATCGATCAGGGATGATCTAGAGGGGGCTTGGTCCTGCCGTGAGGGCAGGGGACTGGACTTGATGTCCTGTCGAGGGCCCTTCCAGTTCTAGCCTCAGGATCAGCCGGCCTTCAGTCAGACCAACTGAGTGTTCGCCCCCTGAGCCCCATTGCTCTCGCGTCAGTCGGACTGTCTGTTGCCGAGGGCTCATCCCCCAAACTCCACTGCCCCAGTGTCAGTCGGATTGCCCGTCACCAAGGGCTTGTCCTCCAAACTCCCTTGCCAGTTGGACTGTCACCGAGGGCTCGTCCCTGGAACTCCATTCATCCAGTGTCAGTCGGACTGTCACCAAAAGGTTATCGCCCAAACTCCACTGCCCCAGTGTCAGTCGGACTGTCCGTCACCAACAGCTCATCCCCTGCTCTCGTTGCCAGTCACACTGTATGTCACCAAGCATTTGTGACTTGACCCCATTGCTCTCGCGTCAGTCGGACTGTCTGTTGCCGAGGGCTCATCCCCCAAACTCCACTGCCCCAGTGTCAGTCGGATTGTCTGTCACCAACAGCAGATCTGACACTCGCGATTCGTTTACATAATTTCACTCGTTCCCTGTTTTGGCAGGAAGAGCAGCGGGAAGCTAGGTTGCCATGGATACATATTATTTACGTGTGCCCGCGGGGGGGGCTGACAAGCCCGTCTCACTATTAACTCACCACAGCCATGGGCTCCTTCCCCGCGGCCTGCCAGCCGTGCGCCTTGCCCGCTCGTGGGGCACATCGGGCAACGCTTCGGCTGGCCCCTCGTCACCTCGCCCAGATGCCTTTGTGCGGCACAGGGAGCTACGCCCCAAAACGCCGACCTTCCTCGCACCACCCTCCCGCGCGAGGGTCCGAACGGAGCAAGAGCTTCCTGGCAGCTACCGCTCCCGGCGGGAAGTGGGGACGGGCCCCGCTGGGGGCATGGCTGTGACATCACGGAAACCTCCCCCCCTACGTCCCTCCCTGCATGGGGCTTAGAGGGGCGAGGCATCGGGGCAGGAACAAACTGAAATTTTGCCCCCCTGGATTCGGGCCTCCACCCACCCGCAGCCACAGAACACGAGCCAAGGGGGCACCCGGGCAGTGCCCAAAGCAGGTCCTCGCCAAGCTCCCAGCCGGCGTCGCCCCCTGGCACCGTGTACCCCCTGGCCTCGGGGTGCTGCCGGGGGCCGGGCCCCGTGGGACCGACAGACAGCTGGGAACCCAGAGCGCGAATGGCGGGGGGCCCAAAATGCCACTGAGCGACGCAGCGAGTCTGGGAAGGGGGAACTTGGATCCCCCAAGCCCTGGGCTGGGACCCTGGCCCATCCGGCCTCTCCCTGCAGATACCCGCCGGGGGGCCAGCCCTCTGGGCAGGGGGGGAAGGGGCCTGGGTGCCAGCCCACCAGGCATTCATAGCCCAGAGAGGGGCCAGCTTCCTGCTGATGCCGTAGCCAGCAGGTTTCTGCTCCATCAGGCCTTTTGCCCGCCAACCACTTGCCTCCGCAGCGCTCTGGGAGCGTGTGGGGTGGGGTCTGTGGGGTGGCAGAGAGAGAGAGAGAGCGCCCACGTGTGTGCGCCCGTGCCTGTGTCAGCTGAACAGCGACCCCTTCCCTCTGCTAGGCTCTACGATTTGTCCCTCTGTACCACACAGCTGGGATTTCTCCAGCGCCCCCCCCCCCCGCGAGCCATCTCTCACTTCGCCTGAGCCCAACGGGAGGCTTGCTGCTGTGTGGGAGAGAAAAACGAAAGAGGAACATGTTTCCAGCTGCGATGGGGAGGCACCAGGGCGGAGAGACAACGGGACGGCCGGAGCTGCAGCAAAGAAAGTTCTCAGAGCCACCAGGCTGGAGGAACGGGCAAGACGCCAGCGAGATTAAGTGACATGCCCAAGGTTGTGCAGGAAGACGGGGCGGAGCCTGAAACGGAAGCACACGCACACAGCCCGGGCTGTGGTATAGACGTAAATCTTCCCAGGGCAGCGGGAAGCGGCCGAGCTAACCTGGATTTCCCAGGAGCAGCAGGGGGTGCGGCCGCACTCTGAGTCGGAGCCGGTCGCGTGCCCCACAAGAGGTGAACCCCTCCCCCCTCCGCCGTTCCGAGGCGGCGGCTGCTTCCTCGCCTGACTCAGGTGCCCACGGCTCAGGAGGGGAAATACTTTTGTGACACGTCACTTCACTTCCAGCTCCAGGCACACAGGATGCCGGGGTCAGGGGGGAGTGAGTCAGCTTTCCCGTGCCAGTGCCAGGGCAAGGCGGCGGGGGGCCGGGGGGGTCCAGGGGCTTCGGGCTCTTGTCAGATCAGCAGCCCAGAGCTACGGCAGGAGGGTGCCTGGGGAAACTGACCCTTGTGGGAGACAACCTGAGGGCACCGGGGCGCCCTGCCACTGTGGCGGGTCTGGGGGCAAGTCCATGTGCGGCGTCACAGACTTTCTAGCGCCTGGCGGGGTCTGGGGAGGGCAGGGCTGGCACCAGGCCAGTCCCGTAGCAGGGAGATGTTACCTACCAGCCCTGGGCTCTTGGGGAGCCAGGGAGCGACACTCATGGAAAACCCAGGCCTCTGCTAGAATCAAAGACAAAGCAAGGAAAAGGCCGGGGGAGACCCCCCAGCCCCTCCAGACAAGGGGACAGAATTAAGGACACGCCCCAGCCTCAGCTGCATGGAAGACAGAACAGAGACCAGCTCTTCCAACGCGGGAACCGCACTGAACTCTGGGATACCGAAAGCAGAGACGCACGGCCTGATGGGAAATCTCTGCTCCAGATGCTAACGAACCCAAGCTGCTCACCCCCAAATTAGTCATGATCAGACCGATTCTAGTAACGAGCCTATTGACAGCCACATGCTGACACTGCCCAGTTGCACTGTGAGCTCCTTCAAGGAACATCCCCCATCGCCAGGGGTGACCAGTCCCGCTGTCTCGCCTCTGGTTACCCAGAAACAAATCCAGGGCCCTCCTCGAGCTATTGTCCTGTCCCTTTAAAAACTCCTCCCTTGCCTAAGAAAGACTGTGCTGATACCTGGATTGAAACGCATCCGTTCCACTGCGAGTTCAGCTCCTGGCTGATCCTGCTGGTGGCTCTGCTCTGCTGTCTCCTGCCCCCGGCCCCCCGGCCCCCATCCCCATCTGGGAACCCCGATCAGTGCAAGCTCCACGGAGTGGTGAGGTCTCCCCCCCGCACTACCTCTCTAAGCAGCCTCCTGACGCTGCCCTATGTCAACTGTTCTAGGGTCAGCTACCCCTCATGTGTAATCAGTCTCCATTTAGATTGACTATTGTAACAGGTTTGGGTGTTTGGCTCCCTGTGGATCTACGTTCACTCCCCAGGAATAAATCCCTTGCGTTGTTAAGCTGGTTGCTTCTCTCTCTTTCGGTTACTCTTCCTCAGGAGCTGTTATTTTGGCTTCCCCGTTCGCTCTGCAACGCTTCTTGTACCAAGCTACAGATCCCTGCAGTGCCCAAAATCCCGCGGGGTTTGCTCATCGGGTGGTTTCCCAGGGAATGACTGTGGGGTGAGAGCGGGGATGGGGGCCTGAGCCAGGGGGCGTATGAGGATGGCAGCTTAAAGTGCTGTTCAATCCAGCCCATTGAGTCCAAAGGCTCACGAGGGGGCCGTGGGGCATCGCTGCGAGCCCAGCCTGCTGAGTCCAGGGACATAGGAGGGGTCAGCGTGCGAGTGCTGATTCCCCAGCCTCTGGGCCGTGCTCTGGCGGGGGGGTGAGTGTCTGGGTGTTGCGAAGGCGGGAAGAACCCGGCCTGAGGAGCCCAGTTGTACAGGAGAGCTCCAGCGGGAGGGGAATCGGCAGCAGGGAGAATCCGGCTCCACAGGAAGCACAAGCAGCACCCGGACAGAACTGGAACCTCCCCCCAGCCCCAGAAGAGTAACCCTGAGAAATGAGCAGACCCCAGGGTATTGGGCACGTCTGGTAGCAGAGAGGGCCCCCAGCTCGGGCCCAGGACAGAAACCCTCGCAGCAGCCTGGCAGGGGCACCGCACCCTCCGGCCCCCGCCCTGGCGTTGGCAGCAGCTGGTGTGGCCAAGAGAAGTTGGAGGGTCCTGAGTCCAACCTGTGCTGGGCAAGCATCCACGTGCCCCCTCCCCTCTGCCACTGCAGCCAGGACTGACGGAGCCAGGCTCGGGGAGAGGAGCAAGGGGGGGCCAGGACAGAGCCTCCCCAGGGGTTCTGCTGGAGCAAGGCAGGGGGTTCAGCTTCCCCAGCCCCTCAAGCAAGCCCCCCGGGCGAAAGCGCAGCAGAGGGCGGCTGCTAGCGCCACCGCGGGGCCTGACAGGAGGCAGCGTGCGGGGCTGGGCTGGCGGAGCAGAGAGGGGTCGGCGGGGTCTATAAACACACCGGGCAGGGAGAGGGGCTGGCGCAGTCGAGGCCACGGCAGCAGCTGGCACGCGAGCCAAGGGAGGCAGCTGGCCATTGGCAATTAGACAAAGGGCTCTCGGCAGCGCCGGTGCGCAGGGCTGGGGCTCCAAAGGGGCAGAGGGGCTAAGCCCCGGCTTGCTGTGCGCTTGCGGGGGATGGATGCGAGGGCTGCAGCAGCATCTGGCCCAGCCCCCTCGCGGCGGGCAGCAGACGGGCCATCGCTCGGCTCCGCGCACGCAGGGCAGCCGGGGGGCTCTGCCTACAGCCCCAGCCCACAGGCCGACTGCAGCTCCCATTGGCTGGAAGCATTGGCCAATGGGAGTGGAGGAGCCGGTGCCTGTGGACAGGGCAGTGTGCAGAGCCGCATGGTCCCACCTCTGCGTGGGAGCCGGAGGGGGATGCTCCACCTGGCTCCTGCATCCCTGAGCACCCGCCCAGCTGATTCCCCCTCTCAACCCTTCCATCCCAGCCTCCTGCATCCCAAACCCCTCCTCCCCAGCCCCAGCCCAGCCCCTGCCTCACCCCTCCGGCCGGGATGATCCTGCTGCGCCCCAGGCAAAGGGGAACGCGGGCAGGGACCCCGCCTGCCCCACATGCAGCGGCCTCGGAGCACCGAGCAGAGGGCACAGGCCTGGAAAAAGCTCCTGGGGGGAATCCTGCCCCACGAGGCCGGGGCCAACCCCAAGGACAGCCGGCTCTGGGACCCTGTGGCAGGGAGCCCTGGAACACCCAGGCCCTGGCTACTGGTGGGCAGTGGGGAGCTGCCAGAGCCAGGGCCTGCCCCCTCAGACTGGTCCCAGGTTAGCAGCAGGGGCTTGGCCCCCCTCGGGATCCAGAAACCAGGCTCCCCTGCCTGGCGGGAAACAGCGCCAGGCCAGCCAGCAAGGAAGGGGGCCAGAGTCCCTGGGCCAGGGGCCCCGCAGCATCATCTCCCCTGCCATCCCCGGGAGCAGGAGACGCGGGTGGCGCAGGAATCGCCGGGCCCCCTGGGTGCAGCTAGGGGGAAAGGCTGGTACCTGGCACCCGCCAGCGGAGCCAGGCTGAGAACGTTGCCCGGTACCAGCTACGGCAGGAGCGAGCGGTTCAAATCCCTGGAGTCTGGCCAGGCCTCGGCACGCAGAGAGGAGCCGGGCCGCGGCCTCACACCAGCTGCTGTTCCTTACCAGAACGTACCCCCCTCTGCGGGGGGCAGCTCCCGATTATCCTCACTTTGCAGAGGGGAAACCGAGGCACATAGCAGGGCTAGGACTCTCCCAAGGTCACACAGCCAGTCAAGGGCAGAGCTGGGACTAGAGTCCAGGGCCCGGGAGTCCCTTGCTCTAACCACTAGACACCAGCCCCTCCCAGAGCCAGAAAGCAGGCAGGGACGCAGCCCCTTGCTCTAACCACAAGTCCACCCCGGCGTGTTGAGGACACGCACGTCCTGCCCACGAACGTCACCGCAAGCCGATGGCAGCAGGCGAGAGCAGAGGCCGGGACGGCAGAGGAGACGGGGCGTCCTCCACACCGGAACTTGTGGGCACACGTCTGGCCGGGCACGATAAAACAGGATCCCTCCGCCCGCATGCCCCCGCCAGCGACTCCCCCGGCAGTGGAGAGGCCAGTGCAGGATCCCAGGGGGAGCAAAGGGGAAAGGGCCTGAGCCGAGCAGGGTTGGAGCCACTAGGAAAATGGCCAGTCTCGCCTGGGTGTGCGAGGACCGCTTCTCGGCCTAGCCACGCTAGACCTGGTGGGGGCGGGGGGGGCAGAAACAGGGATTCAACCGACCCTCCACAGAAAGCTACTGAAGAGGGAAGGATGGTCCAGTGGTTAGAGCATTAATTCAATTCCCAGCTCTGCCACAGCCTCCCTGTTTGACCTTGGGCAAGTTCCTCGGTTTCTAGGCCCTCATCCCCCAGCTGTGCCATGGGGGGTGGGGCCAGCTCTGCCCTGCCCCACCGGGGGGGGGGGGGGGCTGGGGGTAACTGCATGAAGCTGGAGGGAGGCCCCAGAGGCAGAGCAGATAGAAAAGCCTCTCCCCGGGCCTGTGGCATCCAACGGCTGGGTAAGGAGCGACTGGCCCCAGGGAGCAGGGAGGGGGCCCGCGGAGGGTGGGGCAGGGCCAGACTGAAGGCCCCTGGTGCCTCCCAGCCCTACAGGGGCAGCCTTGCAGGCCAGGCCGCAGGCTGAGCAGAGGCTGCTGCCCACCCCAGGCCAGCTGGGTGGAGCCGGGGTCCTCGGGCAGGGCCGACTGCCGCGGGAGGGAAGGGCAGCAGGACGGGGGCTCCCACAGGCTCAAAGGTCGCCGAGAGCAAATTCTTCCCTCCCAGCTGGCGGAGGGGGCGGGGAGGAACCTCCAGGCTGTGCGGGGCCGAGTGGGTGGTCCAGGCTCGGCGGGACTCTGGAGAGCAGGGGGGCACGCTTCTCCCGCGCCAGGACCCCCCGCAAGACACCAGCCGGCTCCGGAGGGGAGCAGGACAAGGGGCAAAGCCCTGCACGGCGGGGCCGGGGCTCTGCTCAGCCAGGCGGGGCGCACTGGGGGTACAGACGGGGCCCCGCCTCGCGCTGCTCAGGGGACGCTCCTCCCAGACACGGCGGAGAATCCGGCTACCTCGCTGTAGGGCAGGAGGTTGCAGCCCCGCCCCCAGCAGGTGGAGGGAGACGCCCCAACTGCAGAGTGGGGGTGCAGAGGGACGGCAGGGAAACGAGCCCCCGCGACCCGCTCAGAGCTAGGGGGTTAGTTTGATTTGTTCTCGGATGAGGAGCACGAGGCAGGAGAACCTGGGTCTGTTCCTGGCTCAGGCAGGGCAGTGGGGACTAGTGGCTAGAGCTGTAGCGCCAGAGCCAGGATGCCGGGTTCTACTCTGGCAGGGCAGAGGGACGTTTAAGGTCAAACCATGCCCAAATATCAGGGGCTTTTTAGGTGGGGGGAGTGTGTTTTGGGGGGGCCATGCCCCTCGCTGGATCCCAGTTCCCCAAGAACAAACAGCCCCCCTAAGGCGGGCAGACGGCTGGGGGCTGGGTCAGGGAAGCGCAGCTCCCGGGTCAAGGATCGTCCCTGGGGGAGGGGGATGGTGCAGAAGGATTTGCAGCTCTGCGGGGGAGGGGGAGCATTGCTCAGACCCTGAAGCAGGCAGGGCTGCAGGAAGGGTGGGGGAGGGAGCAGCAGGAATGCAACAGGTTGCCCCCCCCCACGCCAGCCCCTCCCTAGCACACATCCAGTGGCGGCTGGTGTGGCAGGGACCGGTGGCAACACCCCCACAGGCCCTGGCAGGGGGACAAGGCAGGGAGGGGACGTGGGCAGAAAGGCCCCCCCTCTGGAATTCCCCCCCGGCAGCCCGGGCTAGGCGCTGCCCCAGCATGCCTGGCAGGCCAGCGCACGCTTCTGCCGCTGCCGTTCCCCGCCACTCCCGGCTACAACAAAATCCCAGCTACCTGACAGCGACTGCAGCGTCAGACAAGCCGGGCGCACGTGGGCAGCCAAAGGGGCGTGGATCCTGGCGGCTGCGCCAGCCCCGCGCCTGCAGGACACGTGCCCTGGGCATGCAGCTGAGCCAGCCGGGGACAGCCCCGGGACCGTGGGCTCCCTGCAAATGCTACGACAGCCCCAGAGCACCGGTCGCCCCCAGGGCCTTTACAAACAGCAGCCCCGCCACCAAGATGCAGCCACCTCTGGGGTGGGACGTGGCAGCTTCCTTAGGCAGCCTGCAGCCAGGCCCCGCTGCGGTCTGGGCTGATGCTGTGCTCACTCGGAATGACTGGGAAGTGGGGGGAGGCTGATCGGTTACTGGCCTACGAACAAGGTAACCAGTTAACCAGCCTCTCCTCATCTCCCGGCCCTCGGCGGCTCGCCCAGTGTTTGCCTTCCCCTGGCACAAGCCCTGGTGTCCTGGCAGCCCAGCCCCAGCACAGCCCGAGCCCCGTGCGTGCAGACCGGCAGGAGCCACGGGGCCCCACGGACCCTGCTATCCCCAGGCAATAGCCCCAAAGCCCCTGCCCCAGCAGCCGTCTCGGCCACTTTGCAGCTTCTCCGGACTCTGCACCATGGCCCGGGGCCACGGACGACAGGGCCACGGACGACAGGGCCACGGGGCACGTCTCAGCAGCTCCCCTTTGCCAGGGACACCGAGCAGCCCTGGCCTGAGCCTCCCAGGTCTTTCCTGCCCTCCAGCCAGTGGCCCCCAGCTTCCCGGACGGGACAGGCCTGGCCGCATAGGGCCGGGTGAGGCCGAGGGTGCCGGCTGCGCCAGGGCTCCCCCCCAGCGGCTGCTCCTCAGCTGCCAGCCTCCCGGGCGCCGCGAGTGACTCCCTGGCCAACGGGAAGGGAAGGAAAGTGCCGGGCAGGAGGGAGAAAACTGTTCTCCAGGACGAGACGGGCCCCGACCAGCGGGGATCCAGCCCCCCCTCCCCAGCCTGGGATCAGACGCAGGAGGGGAGCTGGCTCGGGCCCCGAGTGACTTAGGGAAGTTGCTGGCCCAGGGAGCGGCCGCAGGGAGAGCGAGAAGGGGCAGCGAGCGACTGGCAGCTGCCTGGAGTCTGGCGATTTGCAAAAGGGCCGTAAAAGCATTTCCTGAATTAGCGAAGTTCTCGTGGGGCGGGGGGAGGGGGCAGTTCTGGAGAAATCCGGCCACTGCTGCCACGGAGGCAAGAACCCGCCTGCAACCACCAGACGCTGCATCCCCGGGCGGCCAGGCCCCAGCGAGCGAGGAGTCTGCAGAGCCAGGGCCAGAGCCCACTTCTGGGTGTCCGCTCGTGGGCAAGGCCAAAGGGGGCCGGCGGGGGGAGGGGAGGGACAGGCACAGAGGGGCTCAATGGGCAGCCCGATGTCTCTCAGCAGAGCCAGGTCTCCGCCACCCCACTGCTCTACCCACTGAGCCACACTGTCTCAGAAGGAGCTGAACTCGAAGAGCTTAGCGACTGGACTGGACCAGAGAACTCTACAGCCACCAAGCGCCGGTCCTCACGCTTCAGGCCAGGGGGTCCGGCAGCAACCCCCAATCCTCACACTGGAGTGGGAGACGGTTCCCCCTCGGGGGAGGGGCCAGGCTCCCCCCTTGTGCTCATTGGCCAGAGGAGCTGCCAGGGCAGGAATTCTCCGCCCCTCCGGCCGAGGGGGGGGATGGAGACTTTGGCTGCGTCCCCAGCGGGTTCTTACCCGACTGGGCAACCCGGCTCTTGACTCAGGTCTGTGGCTCCGCTTCCAGCAGGCCGGGGCTGCGCCGTGAGCCCAAGTTCCCCACCCCCCCAAGCGCCAATTCTATGATCCTGCCTGGGGCCGGAGGCCCCCGACTCCCTCGGACACTCAGGGTTGAGCCTCTGGCCCAGGGGTGCAGGAGCTATTTCTGGGGTGGGGCTGCTGAGTGGCAGCCCCCTCCTCTAGGCCCGCCGGGATCTGGCTCCCAACTCCCCCAGGCTGGACTCCATGGCTGCAAACGGCCTCCGGCCTGTCATGTCCCAAGCGAGGCCCAGACTGGGCCCTGGGCCGGCGGCGGGACCCTGGGGCTGGCGGGCTGCAGAGCCCATGGCAGAGCCAGCCTGCCGGTCTGAGGAAGCCAAACCTGGGGGTGCTGCAGCTCCTCCCGCACCCCAACATCCCGCACCCCCGCTCCGCTGGCACAGCCCCTTGCTTAAAAGTGACAAGTCCAGAATGGGGCTGGCCATGCCCATAAAGCAATGGGAGCGGGAGCCGCAGAGATGGGGGGGAGCAGGCGCAGCAGAGACAGGGAGGAGAGAGGGGAGGCAGGAGCAGGCGCAGCAGAGAGGGGGGGGGGGGGGGGGGGAAGAGGCAGGAGCGGATGCAGCAGAGACCAGGGAGGGGGAAGAGGCAGGAGCAGGTGCAGCAGAGACCGGGGGGGAGGGGGAAGAGGCAGGAGGGGGCGCAGCAGAGACCGGGGGGGGGGAAGGGGAAGAGGCAGGAGGGGGTGCAGCAGAGACCGGGGGGGAGGGGGAAGAGGCAGGAGGGGGCACAGCAGAGACCGGAGGGGAGGGGGAAGAGGCAGGAGGGGGTGCAGCAGAGACCGGGGGGGAGGGGGAAGAGGCAGGAGGGGGTGCAGCAGAGACCGGGGGGGAGGGGGAAGAGGCAGGAGCAGGCGCAGCAGAGACCGGGGGGAGGGGGAAGAGGCAGGAGGGGGCACAGCAGAGACCGGAGGGGAGGGGGAAGAGGCAGGAGGGGGCGCAGCAGAGACCGGGGTGGGGGGGAAGAGGCAGGAGCAGGCGCAGCAGAGACCAGGGAGGGGGAAGAGGCAGGAGCAGGCGCAGCAGAGACGGGGGGGGAGGGGGAAGAGGCAGGAGGGGGCGCAGCAGAGACCGGGGTGGGGGGGAAGAGGCAGGAGGGGGCGCAGCAGAGACCAGGGAGGGGGAAGAGGCAGGAGCAGGCGCAGCAGAGACGGGGGGGAGGGGGAAGAGGCAGGAGGGGGCGCAGCAGAGACCGGGGGGGAGGGGGAAGAGGCAGGAGGGGGCGCAGCAGAGACCGGGGGGGGAGGGGGAAGAGGCAGGAGGGGGCGCAGCAGAGACCGGGGGGGAGGGGGATGCTTTCCAGGGAGCCGAGAGTGACCGAGCCCCTGGGGAACGGCCATTTAACGACAGCCTGCGCAGCCCAGTCGCGGAAGCGACAACGCACCCGGCGGCGAGCGAGACAAATCCCAGTGGGAAATAAGGCGGAAGCGAGAGGGATTCCCCACTGGAGCCATTTATTCACGGCCAGCCAGGGGAGATCCACCCCACTGGCCCCTTTGAGTCCAGCCTGGAGGTTTTCCTAAGAGCTCAGCCGGAGGCATCGTGAGCCGTTCTCTGGCTGCCCTCCCCAGGCGGACACACAGCGAGCACAAAGGTTCCTCCTGCCCGCCAACGTCTCCTTCCAAGGGAGCTTACGCCGCACGTAGGCCGGCAATAAAAACCAGGCGGCGAAATGCCAACATCACTTTGCAGATTAGCCCCCGAGCCACTGAGGTTCTGTGGAAAATTTTCCCCAGGAGCTATTTAATCTGGGAACAGGAGAGACTCGGCAGCCGCGTGGAAAGTAGCGGCTGGTGCAGAGAACACCTGTCAGTTTTACTTTCCCTCTTCTCCCGCCGGCAGATGGAATTAAAAGATAACAAGGCACAAGCGGATGAAAGCACGTCTTAGCGTAGGCCCCAACCCAGCAAGCCACTTAGAGCTGCGAAACGTTAAGGAAGGCGAGTTGTCTCGCTGACATGAATTGGGCTGGGAAGCAGGCGCGTGTTTAAGTGTTCTGCTGGCTCAGAGCCCGAATGCTCATGCTTCAAGGCACGAGAGGAGAGCAAACTGACAGGGGTCAGGCAGAAACAGCCCGAGGAGCAGGCTGTTCTGTAATTAGCCAATCCAACTTTTCATCCTCTGAAGCAGCAGGGGCTCCCCGTGGTCAGTGACAGGTCACTGCTTGGAACTGGCCTGGCAAGCACCTGAGGAGCTGTCCTGGACATCCAGCGCCTTACTGGTCCAGAGAGCCAGGCCTCCCTCCCTGCGGAGCCGGAGACCTGCTGCCCCTCCTGTGCCTGCCGAGTCCAAACCAGGATTCGGGGAGACTGGGCAGCGCCGGGAGACCCACCAGGCCTGCCTGAGCCCGACACCGGCTCCGACAGGAAAGCAGCCTGTGCTCACGTCCACCCACAAGCCGCACCGGCAGGCGAGGCACGAACAGCCCTGCGGGCCCTTTCTGCCGCCAGGGGTGTCCCTTTGCACCGTTTGCTCGACTCGTTATCTCAAAGCTAACACAGGAAAGCCCCTGGCCAGGCAGGCTTGCAAACGCAGCTGCTGCCCTATGGACTTTTCCTCGCCGCTTTTCTCTGGCGAGCCGGGCCCAGCGGCCCCCTCCCGACAACTCCGTCCCTCCCCAGGACTCAGCGCCCACTCCCCGGGCATGGAGACAGCTCCAGGACACCTCTCCCGGGGGCCGTCGTGCCAAGGGGGCTGCTTTGGAGCGGCACTCGCCTGCAGAAAGGCCCGAGTCCCCCGTGTTTGGGTGCGGACATGGGTTTTGGGGCCTGGGCTGTTGGAATGGAGGGTGGCGTATGGACGTCCCTGGCTCTGACCTTTGCCTCTCTGCCCGAAGAGCCTCGCCCGAGTCTGGATTTGAGTGATTGTCAGTGTCCACCTGCCCCCTCTCCCCCAGTCTTCCCTGGATTTCGCCTCCCAGCAAGAGCCACAACACAGCGAGGTTACCAAACACCCGCAGGATCCAGGCTTTGGTGACTCGCCCAGGGTCACTTGGGAAAATCTGTGACAGGGGAAAACTGAACCAACCTCTCCCAAGTCACAGGCTACCGCTCTGACCACTGAGCCACCCTTCCCAAGCAACCTCCTGGCTTTACAGACTCCCTTTCCGTGCCAGCATTTCCCAGCACAGAGCCCCCCGTCCAGACCCAGCTCCGCCCCAGCAGCTGTTCCGGAGAGGGGGGAGACACGGAACATTTCACTCCCCCTCCAACAGAACAAAATCCCACACTTCATCAGGAGCCTTTCCAATGCCTCTCTGGAATGCGCAGCCGATGCCGATGCCGCAGCCCGTGCAGCTGTTGCAGGGAGAGCTCTCCCAGGGCTCGGGGCAATGGAAACAGGCCCTCTGCTCGGGGCCGGCTGGAGGAGCCATTTGCACCGGTGTCAACGCCAGCGCCAGGCTGCTGGCAGATGCCAGGGCAGGAGGGACCCAGCCTGGTCACGCGGCTTGATCTCCCGTCTGTCGCAGGCACCCACCACCCAGGCGCCGAACCTGTCGCCCTCCTCTCCTCCCCTCCCCCCGTGGGAACCTAGACTAGCATGTGCCACAAGCAGAAAATGGAGGGAGGGGGGCGAGGGGCACCAGCGCCCGAGGCCCCCACAATGGCAGGGAGCTGAGTGAGATACCCCCTTGATAGTCCCAGCTAGACCCTCACCCAAGCACCGGAGGACTGGACGCGCCCCAACGTGCTGGCAGGGGGCCTGGCACAATGTTGGGGGGAAGGAGGATGAAAGCCACTGAACCAAACTGTAAACCCCCCCTATGATGGAAGCCACTTCAAGCCAGGGGGCGTTGCACCCCCTCCCCCCAGTTCCAGCCTCTGTGGGTGCAGGGCAATCAAGCCACCTCGACCCGACGACGAGGATACTCCAGCTGGATTCTCCCCACACCCAGATCTAAAGGTGGCTCCGGGAACCAGGCCTCTGGGAGATGAACTCAAGCTCTGGCACAGAGCTGGGGACCCGGGCAAGCCGGGGGCAGCTGTTAATCCAGAGAGAATCCAGGGACCGAAAAGTTCATAGAATCATAGAATCATAGGACTGGAAGGGACCTCGAGAGGGCATCGAGTCCAGCCCCCCGCCCTCAAGGCAGGACCAAGCTCCGTCTACAGTTCTTTTGCAACAGTTTCGCCTGTTGGAGAACGGCAGGAAAGTTCAACAGGTCCCCGGGAATTTTCCTCCCCTGGCCACAGGAAAACCAGCCAGCGGCCTCGCCCCAGTCAAACAGCCCGGGGGCAGCTGGATGTTTCAGGGTTCCCGGCTCATCAGCTGAGCTCCAGCACCAGCGCCGCTCAGGACACCGCGAACAAGCAAGGCCCAGGGCCGCAGGCAGCGCGAAGATGATGACAAGCCAAGATTAGCCGGGGAGATCGGATTCATCCCCCGCGGCCAGGAGGCTCCGGGCGCAGCCGGCACTTCGGCTCTGAGGCATCGCCTTGCCCCGGCCAATCGGACTGTCCCAGAAGGGCCGGACAGCCCCATGCCCAGCCGGCCAGCGGGGGCCTGATCCTGCAAACCTCACTCACGGGAGCAAACTTGGCCCGTACGCCCCGGGGAGTCACGTTATTCCCCCGAGGGCGCAGGATCGGGCCCGAGGGCAGCCCCATTCGCGCGGAGAGGTGGGGAAGGGCGTAAGCCGCACAATGCGCTCCAGGAGCGCGTGACGTCTCCAGGCACCTCGGCCCCCAGCGCCCCGGAGCGCCCCTTTCGGCAGAGATCCCCTCCCCCCCGATGCCCCTCGAAGCTGGGGGGGCTGGAGCGAGGGGCAGCGCGGACCCCCGGCGGGGGGGGGGGCGGTACTCACAGGTGCCGGTCCAGCCCCTCGGTCTGGTGGTGCAGGGCCACGGAGAAGCCGAACAAGCCGCCCGGGGTCGCTCCCTCCTTCAGCACCACGAAGCGGGTGTCCAGGTTGAAGGCAGCGCAGCCCCCGCAGCCCAGAGCCCCCCAGGCCAGGCAGAGCAGCGGCAGCCGCCCGCGATCCATGGCGGGTCCTGCCCGGGGCCAGGTGCGTCCTGCCGGGCGCGCGAGCCAGGGCCGGGGAGGGGCCAGCAGCGTCCTCCCCACCTTTGCGCTTTTCTTCCGGGCAACGGGAACAATCGCAGCAGCAAAGGAGTCTCCGCCTTAAAGGGGCCGCGGCGCTGCGGGGAGGGGCGCGGGGGCTGGTCCCCCCCCCGGCTCAGGGCGCGTTACGCGCCGCTGCGCGCTTCTGCAGCGATTTCCAAAGTTGGGCAAAGTTGCGCCCTGGCGTGGCCCCCATGCCGGCGCCCGCGCTGGGTCTCTCTGCTTCCCACCTCCTGGCTGCCCGGTCCTAGCTGCCGCCCTCTGGGCCTGGGAGCAAGCCCGCAGGCCGGAGCGGGGACAGGCCGGCAGGATCGGGGCCCAGGGGAGAGAGAGGCCTCGTGCGGTGAGTTCGGCTCCGGGCTGTGGCTGGGTGCTTGGCCAAAGCTGCAGTGAATGACTGTAACACTGGACGTTTTCCCTTGCCCGCCCATGGCCCCCATGGCCTCCAGAGGCCCCTTCCAGCCCTCTGATCGGAGCCCAGCTCCCCACTCGCCATTCCCTCGCCCGCCCCAGGGCAGGAAGGGAGCTTTGGTGCCAGCCAGGCAGCCTGCTGGGGGTGGGGGAATCAGAGCCAGATGTAGGCTGTGGGAGAAGGCTGAATCGCCAAGTCTCTCTCCCCGACCCCATGGGACTCGGCTGGCAACAAGTTTACAAAGGGCCAAGTTGCTGGAGCATCCGACCCTCAATGGCTCTTAGCCGGGATGGGCAGGGATGGGTCCCCGGCCCGTGTGCCAGAGGCTGGGAATGGGCCACGGGGGAGGCATCACGTGAGGATTCTCTGTTCGGTTCCCTCCCTCCGGGGCACCTGGCGTTGGCCACTGTCGGCCGACAGGACCTGGGCTGCATCTTAATGAAGCAGAGGGGAGGGGGAAGGAACAGGGATAGGAAGAAGCAGGTGCATGGACATTAAGACCCAGCTGTGCCCCAGATTTTGGGTACCCCTCGTAGCTGCCTATTCTACTTATGGGTACGGACAGTTCCAGTGGGCAACCTGTTGCCCGAGGGCTGCTTGCAGCCCATTGGGGTTTTGCGTGTGGCCCACGAGATGCTCCCTGATCCCGCTGGCTTCCAACAGTGTCACTTTTTTCCTTCCAGTATTGCTGAAGTGACGTGCACATGCTGCCAGGGCAGGTGACGTGAGGTGCTGTCTGCTGGCACCCCGCACTGACTGGGAGAGCCAGGCGCTCCCTCCTCAGCCAGTCACAGTGCTGCTCCAGTTCAACCCACGCCCCCACACAGTCTAGGGATGCAAGCACAGTGAGCAAAACTGCCCTGTCCCGGGAGAGCGGCTTGGTGACAGCTTTCCTGCGGCCCACTCGCTAGCCTCGGTTCCCAGCGCTGCTGCAGGGCAAGAATATGTTCCACACCCGCCTTGCGGGCCAGGTCTGTCGTTTTGCCAGCTTACTGGAAGCACATGGGGAACAATTGAGTGTGGGGTTTGCCTAGAGACTGTAACTGCACTCGCATCACCCCAGCGCCCTCCGAGCGGAGATGTGACGGCCAGTCCTCCACTACCCAGCAGCTGCCTTGAGTCTCCGGCATTCAGACACGACTCCGGCCCCGCTAGTCCCTTCGCGTGCAGTGGCGTCCTCGCCCGTTTTCTTCGCTAGAACAGCACCTGGTCACAGGGTGCCGGGCTCCACCGATGCCTGCAGCGCGACTGTGCAAGCCAATGCATGTTGTGTCAGTGACTGGGATGAAAGGGGAAGGCTACGTTCCTGTTTAGTTTGTCGGCTCTGCGTCTTCCTGCCCTCGCCCTGTGGCCTGGCTCTCGGAAGCGTTAAATAACCACAAGAGCAGCAACTGCCTGGAACAGGCCCCATGAGGGTCTGCTGCTCACATGCCCCATTCCTGGTCACTTCACTCTCAGCATCCCACAAAGCACTGCTGCAAGGCAGTTTGTCCATGACCTAGAAGGACCCCAGATCCAGTTTGTACAACACTTAGCACCATGGCAACAGAACTGCTCTGCTGTGTGTCATATGCCCTATATTGGTAGGAGTTGGTGGAGATACTCCTTTAGCTCCAGTGGCAGAGGCTCATGTTTTTGGAGCTGAGTTCTGTTTCCACTGAGGTCTGAATGGACTCAGAATGCCACACCATGACACGTGTCAAGTCCTAGAAGGCCAGCACTCTGACCCATTTCATGGAAAGATGTTAAAGCATTTTGCATATACCAGTCATGTGTCACAATGTCCTGAATTGCAAGTGGGGAAACTGAGGCATGGAAGTTAGTCTGAAGCCAGTGGTGGTGGAGGTAGCACCAAACTGCAGACTCCACGCCCCAGCCTTTCCTTCTCTCTTATCTGTTTCTCCTTTCAGCCACGTGTTTTACACACCCTTACTCTCACGTCGCAAGGGCCCTTTCAGGCTAGGGCTTTAGGAGCTCTGCCCACTTTCCAAATGTTTGAGCATGCCCGTGGGTGTGGGAGGCCGGCTGGCGGGCCCCACCTTGGTGGATTTGAAATGCTGCCCTTGCTGGAATTCTGGAGCAGTGAGGGGGCGAACGTGAGGCTGGATTCTCAGAGGCCCCGCGCTTGTGGAGTGCGACTGGACTTTGGGCTCGTCCCGGTGGAGACACAGGCCAGTGGAACGACTCCCCATTGCCCTGGTCATCTCCACACCTACCACGGGCTCCTGGCCTTGCACCCCCGGCCTTACATGCGGCGCGGGCCAGGGAGAAGCCGCTCCTGCCTGCACGCCGCGCTGCTCCACCTTCCCACGCCGGGCGCTGCAGGGAGGGCATCAGAGCGGCCAGACCAAAGGTCTGTCCGGCCCAGTGTCCTGTCTGCCGACAGTGGCAGCCACAGGCCCAGTCCCCCAGCCCCCCGAGCCCCGCACTGCAAAAGGTCGCAGGCAGGGACACACATCCCCCTCCAGCCTTTGGATCCTCGCAGGGCTCTGGCAGGAGGGTTACTGGCCAATCAGAGCCAGCTGCCCGCGCGGGCCAGCACCAGTGGGCACCCTGCCACCTGCATATCCTGCCGCTACCTCGCTGCCCTGCCCTGCCCTGGCTCCCGTCCCATTTCCTCTCCCTGCGCCAGCCGACCCCCAGCACTCCCGGGCCTGTAGCAAAGTGACTCACTTCCCCTCCCCCCGCAATGGATCCAGCCTCAATCCCTCCACACCCCCTTTGGGCCTGGAACCGCCTGGCAGTGCCCCCCAAGCACCCCCCCTTTTCGCTCCCCCCCAGCAAACTCCTCCATGACCTCATTCCCCGGGAAAGAGACGCCCTTCCTGAAGTGCGTGAGCACCGTGCCTGGAGGCCAGGGCTGCCAAGGGGCGCGGCTGTGGGGGGGCTCAGATTACAGTGTGGGGGTCCTGGAACAGGGGGGCCTGCATGGTGGGAGGGGCTTGGGTTCCTGGTCCTGCACGGGGGGCGGGGGGGCAGGGGAGGGAGGAGACTGTCCTGGTTTCCCTCTGGGGACGCAGCCCAGACCTGGCTGGATTTGCCATGCAGGGGCTTGGCTGTAGCCCTCCCTGGAGTTTCCAGCTCAGGTGCACCCCACATCTTGGGCGGGAGAGGCGACCCCACTCATGAGAGCAGCTGGGAAAAGGCTAAAGCATCCCCAGCCAAGCTCAGCCGGCAGGCCCTGGGGCGCGGAACACGCAGGGATTTGCTTTGAGGTGGAGGGGCAAGATCAGCAGCTCTTGGGGGCCGAGGGCCAAGACTCCCTTCACGCCGGCTGGCGGGAGGTCACAGGCGTGTCCCGGTTCTGGCCTGTGCTTTCCGGGTCACCCGAGAGGGTCCCCTTGGGCCTCAAGCCAGAGCTGAGTTCCCATGGCTTGTTCATGTCGTCGTGAAGGACAGACACCAGGCCGGGCCCCACGGGAAGGACAGACACCAGGCCGGGTCCCACGGGAAGGACAGACACCAGGCCGGGCCCCACGGGAGGGACAGACACCAGGCCAGGCTCCACGGGAAGGACAGACACCAGGCCAGGCCCCACGGGAGGGACAGACACCAGGCCAGGCCCCATGGGAAGGACAGACACCAGGCCAGGCCCCACGGGAGGGACAGACACCAGGCCAGGCCCCACGGGAAGGACAGACACCAGGCCAGGCCCCACGGGAGGGACAGACACCAGGCCAGGCTCCACGGGAAGGACAGACACCAGGCCAGGCCCTACAGGAAGGACAGACACCAGGCCGGGTCCCACGGGAAGGACAGACACCAGGCCAGGCCCCACGGGAAGGACAGACACCAGGCCAGGCCCCACGGGAGGGACAGACACCAGGCCGGGCCCCACGGGAGGGACAGACACCAGGCCGGGCCCCGCGGGAAGGACAGACACTAGGCCAGGCCCCACGGGAAGAACAGACACCAGGCCAGGCCCCACGGGAAGAACAGACACTAGGCCAGGCCCCACGGGAAGAACAGACACCAGGCCAGGCCCCACGGGAAGGACAGACACCAGGCCAGGCCCCACGGGAAGGACAGACACTAGGCCAGGCCCCACGGGAAGGACAGACACCAGGCCAGGCCCCACAGGAAGGACAGACACCAGGCCAGGCCCCACATGGCAAAGGCTGTAGCCAAACTGGTGACAAGATGGTTTTCTGTCCCGTCAGCCAGGAGATATTTTTTCCATCTGCCCCTCTGTTGGGTGTAAATGACACATTGTGTGTCACGCCAGCGGGTGTCCATTTACCCACCAGGGCACATGGTCCTAACGGGGCGAGAGCTCGACAAGGGAGCAGCACGGGGGGGAGGGGGCAGTTGAGCTGACACAACAACGGGGAGGAGGGGTCCCCTAGGTAGAAGACAAAGAAGACCCCCCCCCCCCCGCTTGGAGGGAATTGGGCCGCCTGTTTACATCCATGAGAACAAAATCTTAGGCGGAGCCGTGGCCGAGAGAAGCCCGTTGTCCTGGCCGGCCTGGGCGGGGGCGGGTGGCGTCCCGGCGATGTTGGGTTCCAGGGAAGGACCCTTTGGCTTTCCAAAGGCCTCACTCGCTCCTACTGCGATCAGCTGCGGGAGGCGGGTGGAAGCCGGGCACGCAGGGACCAAGGCCTGGGCAGAACTAGGGTCAGGTGATGCCATCCATGAAGCGGGCCCCGGGGGAAGCGTCTGCAGGACCCCGCCTCCTTCATGCACTCGCTGGCTAGCGGAAGCAGGTGGTGGCTTGTGGCCCCCTCCCCCTCCTTTGCCCGAGGACCGACGGGCCTGCTAGGCCTGCTGGCACTCGCGGGGAGCCCAGGCACGTTCTGCTCCCGGCAGGAGGAGCCCAGCGGCCCCGAAGCGCTGCGGAAGCCCCGGCTGCAGGGGGATTTAGTTCTGGCGAATGGAGCTTTGCTTGTTTTTCAGCAGCCCTGTGGGCCCGCCGAGCAAACAGCCCGGCTGCGATCCCACGGGGGAGATCCGGGTCCCACTCGCTTCCCTGGCACGGGAGCTGGGAACGGAGAGACCTTCCCAGCCTGTGGGAATCCTGCCCCAGTGCCCCTCCTGGCATCGCTCCCAGCTCCTCTTCCTTATCCCGGCTCATCTGCAGAGGATATTTCCAGCGGCAGCCTCTCTGGGCTGTGTTCCTGGGGAGAGACCAGCTCCTTTCCCTTGGGGGAGGGGGTGCCGGATGCGAGGAAGACGGGGATGGGCGACGGGAAGCACGGAGGGGAGCAGGCAGTGAAACCAGAGCCACGGCGCTGCTGCTGCATTAACTAGCGACCTGCCAGAGCCCTCCTGAGGCGAGCCTGTGGCGCTGTGATCCCTGCACCCCCCGCAGCAGCGGGTGTGTGGCATGGGGCAGAGTGAAGGTTGCGCCGAGGTTCTGCTGATTTTGACCCCTCCTGGGAGGGGAAAGGCCAGAAAGCCCGTCCCAGGCCAGGGCTGGTTTGAGCACCTCCGGGGGGCGTGCGGCGAGTTTGCTGAGATTCAGGGCCCAAGTCTCACCTGCGCAGCTGCTGCCCTGGGAGAGGGCTGGAGGGGGGAGCTTTGTGCTCCCTGGTGCCGAGGCATCGCAGACCCTGCAGAGAACAGCCAGTGAGGGGCGTCCCGGCCACACCCTGGCCTCCAGCCGGGCCCCTCCAGCCCTTTTACCGGCCTGAGAGGGTGAAAACGGCCCCCGGATCGCTCTGCTAGGGGAGCGCGCGTCCCCCTCCCCCCTCCCCTGCCCCAGGGGATAACGAGCGGCTCATCGCTGAACTGTCACCTCCAGGCCTCCTGCCCCTCGCCCCTGGGGCCCTCGGCTGCAACGGGGGGCAAGAAAGCTCCCGCTGAGCGCGTGCCGGGGTCCGTCCTGCTCAGCAAGCGGGCGGCTGGGCCCAGCCCGGGGGGTGTAGGAAGCAGGCTGGATGGCACCGGGAGGAGGCAAGAGGCCGAGAGGAGCGCCTGGGGTCCCCCCTTCCGAGACGGGGAGAGCCAGGGACACGGCGGGGACAGTGACTGCCCCAGCTTTCCCCTCGCTCCTGCCAGCATCCTCGCCACGCTGGCTCCAAGCTGCCAGCCGGCTGCCTGTGCGCTTGGCCCGTCCCAGCCTGGAGCCTACGAGGGACCCAGAGGGGATCCCTGAGGCGGGGGCAGAACCGAGATGCCAGGGAGCCGGAAGCCCTGGCTACTGAGTAGCTAGGCCCCAGCTGAGTCAACCAGGCTCCCTGCAGGAAGGACCTCGGGCCCCTGAGTCAGCCAGGGCCAGGTCTGGGTTTACCTGCGGCCCCACAGTGACTCAGAGCGAGGCTGGGGCGGGGCGAGGGCCCTGCATTTCCCGGGCCACTGGAGCCAGGCAGCAGCCGGCTCCCTCCGCTCTGTCCCGCTTGCCTGGCCTCTTGCCTGTGCTCCCAGCCTGACGGATCAGCCGTGGGCCCCGTGCTGCCCGAGGGGGACTCAGCGGGACTCTGGCACTGGCCCCAGGGGGCTTTGGAGCCAGCCCGAGGGAGAACAGAATCAGGCCCATGGGGCCCAACGCAGCTAGTTCGTGGCAGTTTGGTCCACCTCCCTGTGCTCTCCCCTCCCCCCCAGGGAATAGCTCCCGCCCCGGCCCCAGACGTGTCGGGGCAGGAGGGAGCTGGCAGGCCCCGTCCTGTCAAAGAAGCCCGGAGCGCAGAGATCTCTGGCAAGGGGGTTGGAGGGAAATGTAGCTCCTGCAAGAGCAGCGCCGAGAGCTGCCCCGTCCCATCGTCCCAGCTGAGCGGGTCGGTGATCCTGGCCTCGCCCTTGCCGCGCGGGTCCCTCCAACCCTAGGGCCCTAGGGCACGCTGCCGCCTTCTCTCGCGCCCTGAGCTTTCCCATCCACTTGCAGAATAAATTTTGTCCTGTGCACCGAGGCAGGTGCAAATGGGCACCACCCGCAAAAACAAAATCCAGCTGTGGGCGCTCTGCTGATCAGCTGGGTGGCCTTTGCCTCTCTCCTGAGCGGCTGCTGAAACACCCGGCTTCCAGGGCACACGGCTGTTGTCTCCTCCAGTCTCAGGGGCTGAAAGCACTTTTCAAATAAGCCTCTCCTGTGCCCCCTTTGTGCACCAGGTCTGCACGGCCCGGGTCCCTGCTGGGCAAAGGGACGACAGCCGCAGTCAAGTGACTCAGTACTGAAGCCAAATGGGCGGGGGACATGGCTCCCCCCAGGGCCCCATGGCAAGTCAGTGGCGGAGCTGGAACTATCTTTTTGCTACATGGGCGCCCGGCGCCTGGCACTACAGGGTCCTGAGCCCCAACCTGGGCCGTGAGGCAACTGAAAATCAGCCCCCAGCAGGTGGTCCAGCCGAGACACTTGGGAAGGCCCCATCCCGTGGCAAAGGCCTGGGACGGTCAGTGGGATTTGAGAGCGCAGATGACTAACCGCCGGTTTGCACCCTGCTTTGGGGGCATTTCCCATTGCAATCTCCCACGGCCTGCAAGGCAGACGCGCGGCAGCCCCGGCCAGGGCAGGCAGTGGGTAGTAAGGGCTTCTCCTCTCCAGTCTAGCCAGTGAGACTCCAGCTTTTGACACGGGCCAAATGAAGACCCAGGATGCTGTTCCCAGGCAGTTAGGAAGTCACCACGATTTTCAGAAGCAATGAATGTCTCAGGTGGGCCCACGCATTGGTGCCTTCAAAGGGCCCTGCCCTGCTTTTCAGGGAGCAGGTGCTCAGAGCTTGCTAAGAATCAGCCCCCTTTAAGAGCCTCTCCCTAGCCCTGCCCCCCAGAACTGAGTCACCCCCAGCTCGTGGCAGGCACCAGTGCAGGGTGCTGGCGGCAGCGTGCCGGGCTCCTGTGTGCGCCGAGGGCTGCGTGGCAGGGCCCAGCGGGGCCGGAGAGCCGCCAGCAGACAGCACAGGATATTAAAGAGCATTTAAAAATACGCCTGAAGCGGGTGCCTCCCCTCCCCCGCACGGGGAGGCACGCCAGGAATGCGATGGGCTGATAAGCGGCCCACTCCCACCGAGCCCGTCGGAGGCCGTGCAGCTGCCCGTCCCACCTGATGCCACCTGCCCAGGCAAGGGGGGACGTCCCCCCAGCGCCGGCTCAAGGGGCTGGTCCACACAGCAGCAAAGGGGCCCGGCCGGAATACCCAGCCTCTCCCGGCCTGCTGGACCCCAGCTGTGATTGAGCAGAGAGCCGGTCAGACCCAGGCTTATTCCAGGGACAGACACACCAAAGGGCCCGATCCGGCAGCCCCGGGCCCTGGCTGCTGTCAAATCCAGGGATGCTCCCAGAACAGGTGAAGGCTGCAGGCTCCGGCCCGCATGCTGCTGGAGAGCCAGTGCACTGCTTCCACCCGCCGGGGAACGCGCCTGGGCAGGGCAGGCCAGCGTCAGACCCCCCTGCCCCATGTGCTGCCCTCAGTGGGGGGCGCAGCGTCAGACCCCCCTGCCCCTCAGCTGCATGTGCTGCCCTCAGTGGGGGGCGTGGTGGGGCAAGAGCGCAGTAACCTGGAGCAGCCTGGGGGTGGCTCTACGTGGCGCCCTGGGCTGCTGGAGAGGCTACACAGGGCAGGCCAGGGGCTGTGAGCCGCAGCTGGCCAGACTAGACTCTCTTCCAGCCTCTACATCTCTGAGCCACCCTGGAGCACCCTGGTGATTTATAGCCCCCGCCCCAGCTGTGGGTTCTGCGCAGCATTGCCGGGGAAAGCCCGGCCCAGGGATTCCCAGCTTCAGGGCTGGGAATGCATCTGGCTGCAGAAATCTGGAGCCAGCACCTGGATCCCTCTCGGGTAGTTACGCTACCGGCGCCAGGAGCAGCCAGCAACGCCAAGAGCTGAGCAGCTGCAGCCTGGTACGGCGAAACCTTGTAAATCCATCAGCAGGCGAGCACTGAGCTGCAGGGCCCGGCCCACGCCAGGGTCACCGCACGTGCGCTATCGTTCCATGTGCACCCTGGATCCTGGGGGGGGGGAGCCCCGAGACAGCCCCTGCCCAAGGGCAGGTCGGCCAGGCTGCAAACAGCACCGCAGGGACCTGGCCTGGGAGAGAAGCCGACAGCCGGCTCGGGAGCTGCACTGGAGGAGCCAGACTCCGTTCTCGTCACCGCGAGGCAGGGTGTGTCAGGGTCCTGTGTTACGGCTCCTTAGTGCCAAGTGTCCAGCTGGCAGACACACTCACGCTAGCTCTGGGGGGTCAAATGGTCCCCCCGCTGGGGACTGGAGGGCACCCGTCAGATCAGCAGTCTGGTATTGTGAAGATACCTGGACTAAACTCGTTGTCCTGCGAGTTGTGGGGTGGGAACAGCCCTGGCCCCCAAGATTTCAGCTCTGATTCCCTGCTCTAGAGAGAGGCCAAGTAGGTGCAGATGATACCGAACTGCTCCAGGCAGGTAAGAACAAAGCAGCCTGCGAAGGCTTCAAAAGGACCTTGCAAATGAGGTGAGTGGCAACACAATGGTGGGTAAAAATCAGTGCTGATAAATGCCAAGTAACGCCCGTTGGAAAACAGCCTCCCAGCTCTACCTACTAAATGATGGGGACTAATTTAGCTACAACTACTCAAGGGAGATCTCGGCGTCCTTGTGGGTAGTTCTCTGAAAACATCCACTCACTGTGCAGCGGCAGGCAAAAGAGCAAAGAGAATGTTAGAAATCGCTAGGAAAGGGATAGAGAATAAGACAGAAAATATCTTACTGCTTCTGTATAAATCCGTGGTTTGCCCACATCTTGAATACCGTGTACAACTGTGCCTACCTCATCTCAAAAAAGATGTGTTGGCATCGGAAAAAGTTCAGAAAATGGCAACAAAAATAATGAGAGGTTTGGAACAGTTGCCATATGACGAGAGATTAAAAATACTGGGACTTTTCAGCCTAGAAAAGTGGAGACAAAGGGGGGGATATGATAGAGGTCTATAAAATCATGACTGGAGTGGAGAAAGCAAATAAGGAAAAGTTGTTTACTTGTTCCCATAGGAATTAGGGGTCACCAAATGAAATTCATAGGTAGCAGGTTTAAAACAAAGTTTTCCTTCATACAGCGCATAATCAACCTGTGGAACTCCTTGCCAGAGGATGTTGTGAAGGCCAGGACTTTAAGGGTACATCTAAACTACATGCCTCTGTTGGCAGAGGCATGTAGATTTGTTTGTTCAGCAAAGGCAAATGAAGCCGCGATTTAAATGATCGCGGCTTCATTTACATTTACATGGCTGCCGCGCTGAGCCGACAAACAGCTGATCAGCTGTTTGTCCGCTCAGCGCGCTAGTCTGGACGTTCCCCTGTCAACATCAAAGCCCTTTGTCGGCAGCCCCGTTATTCCTCGTGGGATGAGGTTTACCGGGGCTGCCGACAAAGGGCTTTGATGTCGGCAGGGGAGCGTCCAGACTAGCGCGCTGAGCGGACAAACACCTGATCAGCTGTTTGTCGGCTCAGCGCGGCAGCCATGTAAATGTAAATGAAGCCGCGATCATTTAAATCGCGGCTTCATTTGCCTTTGCTGATCTGTCTAATCTACATGGCTCTGCCGACAGAGGCATGTAGTCTAGACACAGCCTAACAGAGTTAAAAAACGAGCTAGATAAATTCATGGAGGACAGGCCCATCAGTGGCGATTAGCCAGGGTGGGTAGAGATGGTGTCTCTAGCCTGTTTGTCAGAGGCTGGGAATGGGCTAAAGGGGAGGGATCACTTGATGATTCCCTGTTCTGTTCCCTCCCTCTGGGGCACCTGGCCTTGGCCGCTGTGGGCAGACAGGACACTGGGCGAGATGGGCCTTTGGTCTGACCCAGCCTGGCCGCTCTTATGCTCTTATGTTAGTAGCAGCCTCTACCTCCCTGTGACCCCAGCCAGCCTCAGGAAACCCATCCCATGAGGGACGTTCTGTGCCCCGGCCCCGGCTGAGGAGCCATTCACTGCACGGCGCATCCGCCGAGTACATGCTGTTCTGCTTGGCTGCTGAGGTCACCTCATAGCCTAGGAGGCTGTGCTGTCCTCCCCCCGCCCCGGGCAGGAAGTCTTTGTAAGACGCATTGACCACAATGCAGCTTTTTGTCACACCTGCAATCGATAACTCCAGGGGACAAAGTGCGTGAGCGCCTGAGACAGCAACAGCAACAGCAACAGACAGGGCCTGGAGCCCTTCCCTGCCTGGCAGCCGAAGCTGCCCCAGCCTGTCCACACGACACGCTCCTCCGAAGCGTTCCCACAGCCCATCTTCGCGCTCTGCCCTGCAGCCAGGAAGGAGCTGGTCCCCGCAGCGTCCCCCCCACCCCAGCCAAGCCATCCGGAGCTGTCCTGAGCCAGGCCGGCCTGAGTCATTTCCTCCAAGACAAGCAGGGCTATATTCAGGCTCCCTTTTGGCTCCGTGCCGCTCCCACTGGCTTGGCCAGTCTTGCCTGGGACTGGCTCTTACAGGTGCCAGGAGCCACTGCTATGAATGCAGGTGTAAAAGGGAGAAATCGAGTCAACCAAACACTCCTTAAAATTCAGCAACAGGATCCTCAAGGTGGCTGAGCCTTCCCCTGTGTTTGTGCTCTACCTGATACAAGCAACCCCAGAACCTCTGTAAGGCCAGAACTGCAACTCCAATGCAAATAAACATAATTAACGACCACTCTGCCTGCCTTTTACAGAGCACTTCTCCACAGTAGATATCACAGGTTTTACCCAGAAGGGCAATATCATTCTCCCAGTTATACAGACGGGGAAACTGAGGCATGGGGCGGTGAAGCAGTTTGCCTGAGGTCTTCCAGTAGGCCAGTGGCAGAATCAGGGTTAGGGTTAGAATCCAGACCCCCACTCTCCTGCTTCATTCATTAAGTCATGTTGCCTCTATCACATAAATCTACCTGACACTTTCCCTTGAACTTTCTGTCTGAAGCAACTGTCTAGGAAGGAGCACAGCAGAAAGGGATCTAGGGGTCATAGTGGACCACAAGCTGAATGTGAGTCAACAGTGTGATGCTGTTGCAAAGAAAGCAAACATGATTCTGGGCTGCATTAACAGGAGTGTTGTGAGCAAGACACGAGAAGTCATTCTTCCGCTCTGCTCTGTGCTGGTTAGTCCTCAGCTGGAGTCTTGTGTCCAGTTCTGGGCACCGCATTTCAAGAAAGATGTGGAGAAATTGGAGAGGGTCCAGAGAAGAGCAACAAGAATGATGAAAGGTCTAGAGAACATGAGCTCTGAGGGGAGACTGAAAGAACTGGGCTTGTTTAGTTTAGAAAAGAGAAGATTGAGAGGGGACGTGAGAGGGGTTTTCAAGTATCTAAAAGGGTGTTACAAGGAGGGGGGGGGGGAATTGTTCTTCCTGGGCCTCTGAGGACAGGACAAGAAGCAATGGGGCTTAAACTGCAGCCAGGGAGGTTCAAGTTGGACATTAGAAAAACTTCCTAACGGACAGGGTGGTGAAACATGGATGAGTTGCCTAGGGGGGTTGTGGAATCTCCATCCCTGGAGATATTGAAGGGCAGGGTAGATGGGCATCTACCAGGGATGATCTAGATCAGTGGTCACCAACCGCTAGATCAGGATCTACCAGTAGATTTCGGAGCCTCTGCCAGGTGATCCCGACTGGTTTGGCCAGGAAAGCTACCAAGTGCGGGCACTTCAGTCACCCTCCACCCTCTGGCATTCTGCTCCCTCCCTCTGCCTTGGGGCTGCCCCCCGGGAGCCTCCTGCTTGCTGTGCAGGGTGGAGGGAGAGGAGGGCGCTGATGTCAGGGTGTCCTTCTCCCCCCCCCCCCGTACCCCGGCTCCACACAGAGAAGGGGATGGAGGGGGCTTGTCAATGCAAATCTCTGTCACTCTCACACTGTGTCTCTGTCACTCTCCCAAACACACACTGTCCTTCCCTCTCATCTCCCGACCCAATGCACCCGGGGGGGGGGGGGGGGGCTTGCTGTTACTACTTTTACTGCTTGCAAAGTGGGTTAGTTTGGGGGTCTGACTGGCCTGTGCATTTCATCCTTTTCATTCCTCTCTCACTTGCATTTCGTTCTTTGAGTGGTGGGTTCTAACGTGCCTAACCTGGCGTGGCTGCAGTAATCATCCCCGTGGTAACCGCTGCTCCTGGCCGTGGCTGGCGTGTCCCTGCAGCCCCTGAGAGAGGCGGAGCAGGGGCTCTCCACACGCTGTCCTTGCCTGCAGATACCGCTCCTGCAGCTCCCATTGTCAGTAATGGGGAACCGTGGCCAGTAGAACTGTGGGCTCAGTGCCTGTAGATGTGGTGCCATGGAGCCACTGCTAAAAGCAGGTACAGTAGCATATACAGGAGCGGTGCAGGGCCAGGGCAGCGGTGAGCTGCCTTAACTCCACTGCTCCAGCACCCGGAAGCCATCTCAGTTCAATGATGCCCAGCCAGAGCCTGCCTCCTGAACCCGTCCCAGCCCTGAACCCCCTCCGGCACCCAGCCCCTTGCCCCAGCCTGGTGCAAGTGAGCGAGCGTGGGGAAGGAAGGGAGATGGATTGAGCAGGGCGAGGCCTCGGAGAAGGGGCGGGAAGGAAGTGGGGCCAGGGGATTTCGGTTTGAGGGAGATCTTACATTGCACTCACATTGAAAAAGTGACCTGGGGGTTAAAAAGGTTGGAGACCCCTGGTCTAGGTGGTGCTGGGCCCGGCCGTGAGGGCAGGGGACTGGACACGATGACTCTCGAGGTCCCTTCCAGTTCCAGTGTTCAGGATTCTACGATTTTCTCTCCTCCAATCCTGCCACTAAGGGACTTTTCTTGAACCTTTGGCTCCATTCATCCTCCCCTTGTCAATTCACGGGTTTTCTTTGCCGTTGAGGAAGGATGATTTTGTGATTAAATTAGGAGCCAGGATTCCTCGCTTCTAATCCCTGGTTTGCTGCGAACTTGCTGTGGGCAAGCTACCTCCTCTCTCTGGGCTGCCCCCGCTGTGCCATTCAGACCCACTGCAAGGGGGCAGCTGGAGGATTCAAGTCTGTAAATCTTTCAGATGAGGCGATTTATGGAAGTGCAAAGCGTTCTTTTTACTGCCACCCCGTGGCTGCTGTGGCTTCCTACTGATAGATGCAGGACGGCTCCCTAAAGACAGTGCCGTAGTCAATTAATTTAGCCCCAGAGGGGCTGCAGTTCCCTGGCGGGATAACAGACCGAGTGTGTGAACTTTGAGTTCCGTCCCACTCTTAGAGCTGACGGGAAAATGGGTAAATGCCTGGGGAGAGGGTTGCTACGTTGCTATGTTGGCAAGTTTATGTGGCAGAGTTTGAAGTGACGGATGGTTTGTCCCTCTCCAAGACAATTCTCGTTTATTTTCCCCTTTCTTTTCCTTTTTCCTTGTTCTTTGCTCTCCCATCCTCCGCTTTTCAGTTTCAAAGGGAAAAGGACGATGTGCAAAGGACGACTAAGAAAAGCGCAACCCTAGAAATGGAAAAAACCTCCTTGAAAATCACACATGCTTGGTTGTGGGACTGGATCGTTTTTCATTTGTTTTTTAAAAGTTCTTCCCCCCACAAATCACACGATTGAAACCTGCTCTTCCCACCATAATCCTCTGACACATCCCTCCCTCCCTCCTCTGTTTGCACCAGTTGCTTGGATCGCCCAGTGCATCTCAGGCTGTGTCTACATTATGGGGGGTTTCCGGGATACCAGAGGTATCCCAGCAAAACTGCGCCGCATCCAGGGAACGCGTCTGTTCTTCTGGTATTTTGGGGGAAGAGCAGACGTGCTCTTTCGGAAGCCCCTGTATTCCACAAGGAAGAAGGGATCTTCCGAAAGAGGAGTTTTTCCGAAATTTGAACCAGTGTAGACAGGCCAAATTTCAGGAAAGCCTCTTCCAACAAAACTGTCAGAAAAAGGTAGAATTGCGGAGCACAATCTGCGTTCCTCTTTCCGATAAAACCTCATCATCCAGACATCGCTTCACTCGTTTCCAGCTCCGCATCCCCTTTTCTGTACCCCAAACTGCCCCTCTTCAATACACTCGCCCCTAAGGCCAAGTCTTTGTCCTGTCAGTGGCTCTTAGCACCCCACATTTTTCCAGAACCTTTGGGCCTGGAGGGCACTCAGCACCATGCATGACCTGGCCCTTTGCTTGTACCTTGTATTCGCTCCCCTTCCCCTGCCCCCCGCAACCTTTGTCTGTTTAGACCAGGGGTCTCCAACCTTCCTAAGCACAGGGTCACGTTTTCAAGGTCAGTCAGTCCAGGATCTCTCTTAAACCCAAATATCCTTGCCCCACCTCCAGCCCCCCGTTCTGCAAGGCCCCGCCCTGCTCCCTCGCTGGAGATGGGGTACAGGGGTACCTGCTGACATCAGCATTCCCCTCTTCTGCCTCCCCACCCTGCACAGCCAGCAGGAGACTCCGGGGGGGAGGCAGAGGGCAGGAGCAGCACAGCAGTGGGGAGAGGGGAGCTGAAGGGTGGGCACTTGATGGTCTCCCAGCCAAACCAGTCAGGATCCTGTCAGAGGCTCCAGGATCTCCTGCTGGGGGCACTGGTTTAGCCCATGAGCCGGTGGCGGGAGGTCTGTCTCTTTCCCCAGCCTGGGACGATGGAGCCCAGGCTGTTACAGAGACACCCATTCCTGTAGCCACCGGGTGCCCAGACACCACAATGATGGGCGCAGCTGGGAGATGGAGCGGGGCAGACGAGAACGGCTGGGGCCTTTGAGGCCTCTAAAAGCAGTGGCCGAGCCAGGCCTTCTGGGGCCATTAAAACCTAGCCTGGCCCTGGGGCCGATACTCAAACCAGAGCCCCCCCACCTGGGCAGCCTGGTGGGTTTGAAAGCCCGTCTCTCTCCCCACCCCCGCCTGACAGCTCCTCACTCACGGGGCTTCTGAACCCCCCGCGCCCGCCCTCGGCCTGGAGCAGCCAGACCTCGGGGAAAGGCGACTGCGTGGGAACGGCCCTGCTGGCGAGACAGTCCAGGCCTGGAGGCTCGGAGCAGGGAGGTGGCAGCTGGGCCGTCCCGCCAGGCCGGTGGCTTGTTTGGCACCAAGAGGACACTAGATGGAGCTGGCTCCCCGAGCAAGGCCCAGAAAAAAGTCAGGCAGACGGACGCCTGCCCCGGCCTGCCCATCCCCAGGGATCCCCCCATCCCCACTGCCAGGCAGCACACGTGGCAGAAGGCAGGGACCCAGCCAGGCAGGCCCGTGCCTGGGGTTCTTGCGGGCAGCCCCTCAGCCCTGCCCCACCCCGGGACTTCCCTGGTGCCTGGCAGCTGGGGCACGGGAGGGAGAGTCTCCCAGCCCAGAGATCCCTGTCCCCAGCAGGAACAGAGGAATAGCAGCAGCAGCGGCTTGGAGAGAGGAATTCAGGGGGCGTCGTGGGCCAGATCCCCAGGTGGAGAGAACGGCTGCACGCCAGTGAACTCAGTGGGACGGGGCCCCACTGAAGTCCATGGGGCCAGACCCCTCCCAGCTGGTGGGAATCGGCCGTGGCTCCAGTGGTCACAGAGCCCTGCGGGTTACAGCAGCGGAGGCAGGATCGGGCTGCTGGTCCTTGCCCAGGGCTCGGGCCCTGCTGGGGTTGTTCGTCCTCTCACCGTGCAAACCCTGGCACGGGGGAAGCTGCATCACACTCCCATTGTGTCGCTGAGTCGGGCGTCCGCGAGCAGTCCCAGGTGGGATCAGGCCAGGCGTCCGGGGCCACCGGGGCCCTTCTGTGCTGCATCCCAGGGCCCTGCCTGGCACGTGGCTTTCCTGCCCCACGCCCTGCTGCTTGGCCTTTCCGCTCTGGCCCAGGTGAGGAAGGGCCTTCCCAGTTTTAATTGCGCCTGTGGTGGGTGGCACACGCCAGCCCTGCCCATGGCCCCAGGGCTCCTGCCTTCCGCCCTGGCACAGCCCAGAGGCATTTCTCCACCCACAGCCCCTGCCGGAGGCAGACGCGGACGGAGAGCGGAGACGGATGCAGAGACCCAACCCCCACACCGCACCTAGGTCCAGGGAGAGGGTGCGGCTCAGCGGAGCGACCCGCGAGGGATTGTCCCCGATGGAGAACACTTCGTGGCAAAGACACGAGTTCCAAGAAGCTTGGACTTCTCTGTCCATCTCGGGCGCGGTGTCTCATCCCTCCCCCCAGCCACGCTCATGGCTTGTGAGCTTGTGCCAGGCACCGAGTTTGCCTGGGCTCATTTCTTCCTCCTGTCTCAGCCCCGGGCGCTTGGCACTTTTAGCCTCTGCCAGCCCAGGGCTGGGTACTGTGCCACTCAGTGCATGTGTGCCCATGCCCACCGCCTGCCCCGGTCTCTGCACGCAGGCCTACGCCGCCCGCCCTCCACTGCCCACCCCCTCTCAGCACTGCGGGCCTGGGCCGCATCCCCCCCATTGGAACTGGGTCCACCTGGGCCCTTTCTCGGCCTGACCAGTCCATTGTTCCGAGGGGGGGTCCCTTTCATCACACGTTAAGAGACTTGTGTCTTAGGCCTGTGAGGCCCTTTGGCATCTCTAGGTGGGGACAGGTACCTGCAGGGTTGCCACTTGGCCTGGCTGGGGCTTGTTACTACCCTGCTGTAGTAATAAAAGATGTGATATGCGGTGGGGGGGGAGAGGGGGCAGCTGTCGATGCTGCCGCCGGCCGCACACACAGGCCTGCGAGCCTGGAAAACTGAACGGCCGCTGTCCCGAGAGAAAGTCGGACGGTGGTAGAAGCTGGAATACAAAGGAAAGTGTTTCCGGTCCAGCCAGGCCTATTTGTACGGGAACCGTGCGACCCGTTAGCATCACAGGCCCTGGAATTCCGGCATCAAGATCCTAGCAGCCCTTCGACCTATGGCACATTGCTGGCCAGGAGGCACTCGGGCTGCGTCCCTCACTGTATCCACACTGACTGAAGATGCTAATGGATTGCAATGTACAGCAGGCAAAGTAAGAAAAACTCTGCTGAGAACTTACTCGGGATGTAAGGGTATTCACTTTGTATATTTCGATGCTGGTTTAATGGTGACAAAGCTTTAACTTTCCGAATTGCACTGTCTCCCCCCACCTTGTTTGACCCCCGCCTTTGGTAATTACCTGCGACTGTGAACATTTAAATTGACCAGAAAAATGCTTAAACCCTGTAATTTCTCCCAGCTGTGAAAATGTAAACAGATCGGATTTTTTAAAATGCTTAAAAACAAACATTGGTATTAGCCGTCGAAGTTATCAAAAGGAAAAATTGCATTCTGCCAGGCCCCCGCGTTGTTCAGAAAGAGAGCCAGGCTCCATTTAAACACGGAAAACCCACCATGTTCCAAGACAAGTTGTTCCAAATGGTCAATGACACCGTTAATGGGACCCGCTTTATCTCTAGTCCAAGGCTGGCTCGCTCCAACTTCCAGCCGGAGGTTCTCCTTATGCCTCTGTCCGCTGCTCTCCGTCATCTCTTCTCCACGGGGGTAGCTGTACACCAGTGCTTCTTAATCAGGGGCCACAAGCAGAGCGTGGCCAGCCTTAAATTCACTGGGGCCCAGGGCAGAAAGTCAAAACCTGAGTCTCCCCGTGAGGGGTCCTAATGCCACTGGATACGCAGAAGAACAGTTGTTGAGGCGTGGGGGAGCCATGGGATTTTTAGTGTGTTGTGGAGTAGAGGGCTCGGAAGGAAAATGGTTGAGGGCCCCTCCTCTAGATCATAACGCAGACACCTCCTCACTTCCACGCCACGCCCAGGTTGCCATCTTCATCTGGAGTCTTTTCTATTCCCATCTCCCCGCTTGTTCAATACCAACCTGGAACCTGGGAGTATGCCGATTTACGGTGGGAGGAGGGAGAACAAAATCCTACCCCCGCAGGACCCCTCCTCTGTTGCTTTCTGGTGGGATGTATCCCTCACCTGTAGCGCCTTGCGCGGATACAGAATTTGTATCTGCAAAAAGGAGGTGTGGGTATCGGCACTGACACCCACGGAGAGAGAGCAGACAGCTGCAAGTCTGCAGGGTTCTAGATACAAACTTTGTATCTGCATCCGCAAACATGAGCCACAGCTACCCGCATCGTCCGCGGAGATCCGCCGATCTGCAGGCTTCTACTCACTGGGGGCCTGTGCCACATGTTTAGCTTTTAAAAGCCAGGCTGAGGCACGGGTGAGTTTGAATCCAGCACAAATACACTGGCCCGCCTCCCAGGAGAACGACCACAGATCCTGCAGTGCCTCAGACTGCCCGGCAGGCGGCGAAATTGCACTTTGCATCCCAGGCCTCGGTGTCTTTTTGCAGCCTCCGATCCCAGGACCGGGAAGGGACGGGCAGGCTGGCGCAGGAAGAGGGGAGCTTGGCTCTTGGGAAAACCCAGGTAGAGACTTAGGAAAGAGGCGAAAGGAGCTGTCCCCTGCGCCGCTGTGCGATCAGACGGACGAGGGAAGAGAACAAAGGACGTGGAAGAGAAAATGGGGAGAGAAATAAAAGCTGAGTTTCCTAATCCGTCTTTCTCCCCCTCCCCCCTTTCGGAGGGGGGAGGCACATGACAAAACAAAGACATGAATTCACAGAGAAACACATTCATTACACCCCTCCCCTTTTCCAGAGGGGGTGTGCAAGGGCTCCCCCAGGAGTTCAGACTGCAAAACGAGTGTGCCCCTGGCTGGCCAGGGCGTTATAGGAGGAATATGGCCCATTCAAAGCAGGGCCGAGTGGCGGCTTTAGTGATGCTCACTGGTTGCTCTCCCTTTGGAGGGGGAAAATGAACATTCAGATGCCAAATTAGGGAGACCAAATGATCACAAACCTAGGAGCAGCAGGAGAGGGGGAGGCAGAGTTCCTGCCAATCACACACGCTACAGGCTAGTGGCAGGGCCTGGCCGGCCTGGGCGAAAGAACTCCAGGGGCAGAGGGTTTCGTGAGAGCAGCAAACCAGAGCCGGGGGGCAAACGCAGTGCTGGAGCCAGGGGCGAACACAGCGCCGGAGCCAGGGGCGAACGCAGCGCCGGAGCCGGGGGCGAACGCAGCGCCGGAGCCAGGGGCGAACGCAGCACCGGAGCCGGGGGCGAACGCAGCGCCGGAGCCGGGGGCGAACGCACCCAGAGTGACACAGGGCCACTTGGCCAGGCTTGCGCTATTAGAAACACAGACGTGTTGGGGTGGGGGGAACGAAGACTCCCATGGAGTTAACTAAGGACACCTCGGGCAGAGAGTTACTCTTAGCAACCCTGGCACAACACCCCCCAAACCTGTGCGAGACACCCCAGAGCTACCCAGGCCCTTACAGGTGACTTCAGACAGCCTCTCCTCCCACAGACCTACCCCAAGCCTTAGCCACAAACACCCCACAGCCACCCCCGGGCACAAGCACACACAGGCTCTTACACACGCTCCGAGAACCCTCCCCCCCGCTCACACCCCTCCGTGGACCCCCAGGCACTTACACCCCTATAAACACTCTCCCCAGGGCCCCCGCCTAAGATCTGGGGCTGGGCCTGGCAGCTGCCCCTTTCCCTGCAGGGGTGCGGAGCAGGCGGGGGCCTGGAAGCTCCCTCACTTTCTGTCTTTTCCCCCACTCTTTGTTGTTCAAAAAGAAGAAGGGGGAAGCGAAGAGGAGTCGGTTTTGCCTCCCAGGCAATATTTCTGGAGCCAATCGGCTTGCAGCAGCCACCCTGCCCTGCACCATAATTAAAGGCTTGAAGCAGCCTGGCTGGGCAGGGGAGTTTTGCTCAGTCGCCTCCTGGCAGCAAAGCAGCAGCCGCCGCCGCCCGCCCAGCGCCAGTGGCCCGGCGGAGGGGGGAGCAGGGAGCGCCCGGCCCCCTCGGGGAGGAAGAGAGACCCACCGCCAGCCCCAGCGGCTCCAGCCGGGAAGGGAGCGGGGTCCCGCGGCCCCTGCCAGCGGCACCATGAGCGGCTCCTACGACAAGAAGCTCAGCAGCATCCTGACCGACCTGTCGGGCTCGCTGAGCTGCCATGCCGCCTCCAAGGACTCCCCCACCTTGCCCGAGTCCTCGCTCACCGACCTGGGCTACTACAGCCAGCCCGACTACTACTCCGGCCAGCCCTACGGCCAGCCGGCCGGCCCCTACTCCTACCACCCCCAGTTCGGCCTCGGCGGGATGGCGGGGGCCGGGACGTACCCCCCCAAGGCCGAGTACCCCTACAGCGCCTCCTACCGGCCCTACGGGCACTTCAGGGAGCAGCAGCTGCCGGCCCAGGACGCAGGTAAGGAGCCCCCCAGCCTGGGGGTCTGGAGATGGGGGGCTGCTATGGAAAGAGCCACTCGGAGTGAGCCGCACGCCCCGCGGGCTGAACGAGAGGAGAGGTGTCGCCAGTCTCACACACGCACCTCCGCGGACTGCATCACACACACACGGATCGCACCCAAGCGGGGTGGGAGGCAGGGAGTTGCGGGGGGGAGGGGAAGCTGGCTCGCTCCATCTGAGTTGAGACACAAAACTTCCTGCTCCCATTTAAACTGTTCCCCCCCCACACACACACACACACAGAGAGACACACAGACACACACAGAGACACACACACACACCCCACCCCCAGCTCCCTGCCACCCACCTGTGTCCCTGAAATCCCCAGCGGCTGCAGGGCAGCTCAGGTTGGCTGATGGGGGGCGGGGGAGTTGTTTGTTTGTTTGTTTCTCTGCTGGGGCAGAGGCTGGCCTAGGCTGGGCCTGGACAGGAAGAGGGTGGTTTTGTGGTAGTGCTGGGGGAGGGGGGTGTAGTGGGAATAATGGTGGGTTTAAAGCCGGGCGGGGGTGCTGGGAGATGCCAGGGCAGCCGGAAGATCAGGGAACCCTAGAATCTGCCCCCTACTACAATTAGAGGGGGGAGGGGGAAAGAGAGGACTGAGCCCTGCCATGCTTGTCACTGGGGAACAATTCCACCGCCCCGTGGAGCCTGGGAGCCAGCCAAGCAGCTGGGACCGGAGGCTGCTTTGGAGACAGGCTTGTCAAACCCACCGGACCGGCTGGGAGAGGGAGCGAGGGACCAGCCCCAAGAACTCAGGTTTCCGGGTGGGCAGAGCAGGCTCGGCAGAGATGGGAGTTTGGGGAGCGAGTGAATTGGGGCCGTCACAAAACAGTGGCAAGGGACGGGCGAGGGAAAGGGGGGAGAAAACCTCACTAAGGAGCGAGGGAAACCGCAGCGGGAGGGAGAAAAACAAAAGCCCTCGTGTGCCAACAAGCGACCCGCAAGGCTCCACTCGGCTTGTTTCCGAAACCTGTCGCCTTGCCCGAGAGATCAGCCCGTAGCTCCCTCGGGGCTACGATTCTTCGCACCACTCACACGTAAAAGTCCAGTTGGTGGCTCATGCCTGGCTCCCCTTCCTCGGGCGTCTCTAGCTGAGCCCAGGTTTTCTAGAGGGAGGTTTAAAGTCCATCTCTGTCTGCCTGGGGCAGTGAAAGGGGTCAGACAGTCCCTCTGACTGGGGGGGACAATTCCACTTCGGAGAGTCCGACCTGTTCCCTTGTCCCCTCCAGTGTCAGTGAAGGAAGAGCCGGAACCGGAGGTGAGGATGGTCAACGGGAAACCCAAAAAGATCCGAAAGCCCAGAACCATTTACTCCAGCTACCAGCTGGCGGCCCTGCAGCGGCGGTTCCAAAAGGCGCAGTACCTGGCGTTGCCGGAACGAGCAGAGCTGGCAGCCCAGCTGGGGCTGACTCAGACCCAGGTAACTTCCAAAAGCACAAACAACAACCCTGGTTCCCTGGCCCTCTGTGCGGGGGCGGGGGGGGGGGAGCTGTTGCCAGGCCGGGGCTCACTGAGGAGGAGACGCTGTCTGAGACGGGGCAGCAGCAAGGGGGGTTTGCTCCAGGCTTTCCGGACACGTTGCCTGCTGCCGTGCTCAACCGCGGGGCAAACCCAGAGAGGCCTGAGCCTCTGGGCTGCCCAGTGTCCACCAGTGACTTGAGGGTTACTCCTGATTTGCACCAGCCATTCCCACAGGGCCCGGCTCAATGAAAACGGACCGGCTTTGTGTCCCGGTACGGGAGATGTCTCCCTCTCCCCAAAGAGGATCAGCTTTGCCAGCTTTCAGGCCCGACCCACAGCCCTAGAGCCTTGGTCACTGGGCAGTTCCCCTCCCTCTCGCTCTTCTCACCGCAAGCACGGGGCTGCCAGGCTGGGGTGGCCAGACAGCCTAGGCCTTAACCTCTGTGGCCCCCGCGACGTTCCGAACGGGAGGGTAGAAATCTCCGTGCTCGTCGGAGGACCCCTGGGGGCTACACACCACTGGCCTCGCTGGCCTAGAAAACCAGGACCCCCCCCCGTGACCATTGGCTCCCCCCCCCCCCCCCCGTGACCATTGGCTCCCCCCCCCGTGACCATTGGCTCCCCCCCCCCATGACCATTGGCTCCCCCCCCCCGTGACCATTGGCTCCCCCCCCCCCGTGACCATTGGCTCCTTTCTACACGTTGTTTTATGTCTCTTCAGAACTCCACAGCTGGTTTACACAGGAGCAGCCTTTGGGCTGGGGGGGGAGGGTCTGTGTCTGGCCCCTGACAGCACTTGAGTCAGGGGGGTTTTCGCAAGGGGTGCGCGGGGGGTCCCAGAACTCCCCTTGCCCTTGTTCACGTGCTCCAGCTCTTGCAGGCGCTCGGGGGCTTGTAAAGAGTCTTTAATCCGTTAGGCCCAGAACCTCAACAGTATTTCGGCTCCTGCATTCCACTGCTAGAAAGCCTCCAGCCGTGGAGTCTGAAAGAGATTCCAGGCGCCTGACCCGCGGGGCTTGGGGTGTGAACGCAGGGCAATATTCTCCTCCCCGATGGCCCTCTCCGAACAGCCTGCTACGGAACTGGGGGGGGGGCGATGATCCCAGCGCCTGCTGCTTCTAAAGGGAAAGATGAATAGAAACGAGTCTGCACCACCGCCCCTCGCCTCTAGGTCCGAGATGAGTGAATCCCCCTTGTCCTTCACCCCCAAGCTCAGGGGAGGGTCACGGCCCCACCAAACGGTGACCGGGGCTGTTTCCCTTCCAGGGTGAGCATCCGCCGGTGGCAACAGGCGCGTCACGGGAGTTAGGAACGCAGGGAGGGTCCGCGATGGCGACGTTGCTTTGTAATTGCACAGATCTATATAAAGTTCCAGGTCAGCGTGTGTCCGTGGGCTACTCGCCCAAGCGTAGGCATTGGGGCTTTCCACCCTGGCATGACTGACGTGGGGGGAGCCGGTCCTTGGGCTCCCCTTGTGCAATAGGGGTTGGTTTGTTAGGGGATTGTGTTGTCAGCGGTTGGGCTGGTTCCACACTGCAAGCAGCTTTTAGTCTCTGCAAGCAAAGGACACTGGCTTGGCACAACATGAGACCCGGACGGGGCCTGGCCTGGGAACGTGGTGCGTGTCAGGGGCATTACACCCCACTGTGGGGTGCGCCTGGGGCTCATTTCAGGTTTCTCTGCTTTTCTCGTGGGGGTGGATGAAAGAGCCCCTTGCACTGAGGATGGGCGCTCCATTTGTGGCACAAGGCAGTGCTGTGCATGCAGAGTGGTGCCAACCCCGAGTGCTCAAAACGCATGAGTCAGACCTCCCCCCAAACCCTCTTAAACTCTTCTTGGAAACATTAATTTGGGCCTGGCGTGCCCACGCAGGCCGCGCGTCAAGCTGTCCTCAGCCGCCGGCAGGGCCAGCAGCTTTATTTGCAGCCAGATCTGAGCGTCTCCTCTCGTCACGGGAGGGGAGGAGCTGGGGCTTCCCCAAACCACCAGATCTTACGAGATTTGCAACTTAAAAATCACAAGCGTTGGCAACACCAAGACGACGCTTCTTTGGGTCTTTGTTGGCTGCTCTGCCTTCTCCCTCCTGTTCCCCCGTCACACTGGGGCCATCGCACCCACCATCTCCCTCCTGTTCCCCCATCACACTGGGGCCATCGCACCCACCTTCTCCCTCCTGTTCTCCCCATCACACTGGGGCCATCGCACCCACCTTCTCCCTCCTGTTCCCCCGTCACACTGGGGCCATCGCACCCACCTTCTCCCTCCTGTTCTCCCCATCACACTGGGGCCATCGCACCCGCCTTCTCCCTCCTGTTCCCCCATCATACTGGGGCCATCTCACCCACCTTCTCCCTCCTGTTCCCCCATCATACTGGGGCCATCTCACCCACCTTCTCCCTCCTGTTCTCCCCATCACACTGGGGCCATCGCACCCGCCTTCTCCCTCCTGTTCCCCCATCATACTGGGGCCATCTCACCCGCCTTCTCCCTCCTGTTCTCCCCGTCACACTGGGGCCATCTCACCCGCCTTCTCCCTCCTGTTCCCCCATCACACTGGGGCCATCGCACCCGCCTTCTCCCTCCTGTTCTCCCCGTCACACTGGGGCCATCGCACCCGCCTTCTCCCTCCTGTTCCCCCGTCACACTGGGGCCATCGCACCCACCTTCTCCCTCCTGTTCCCCTGTCACACTGGGGCCATCGCACCCACCTTCTCCCTCCTGTTCTCCCCATCACACTGGGGCCATCGCACCCGCCTTCTCCCTCCTGTTCCCCCATCATACTGGGGCCATCTCACCCACCTTCTCCCTCCTGTTCCCCCATCATACTGGGGCCATCTCACCCACCTTCTCCCTCCTGTTCTCCCCATCACACTGGGGCCATCGCACCCGCCTTCTCCCTCCTGTTCCCCCATCATACTGGGGCCATCTCACCCGCCTTCTCCCTCCTGTTCTCCCCGTCACACTGGGGCCATCTCACCCGCCTTCTCCCTCCTGTTCCCCCATCACACTGGGGCCATCGCACCCGCCTTCTCCCTCCTGTTCTCCCCGTCACACTGGGGCCATCGCACCCGCCTTCTCCCTCCTGTTCCCCCATCACACTGGGGCCATCGCACCCGCCTTCTCCCTCCTGTTCTCCCCGTCACACTGGGGCCATCTCACCCGCCTTCTCCCTCCTGTTCTCCCATCACACTGGGGCCATCTCACCCACCTTCTCCCTCCTGTTCTCCCGTCACACTGGGGCCATCGCACCCACCTTCTCCCTCCTGTTCCCCCATCATACTGGGGCCATCTCACCCACCTTCTCCCTCCTGTTCCCCCATCACACTGGGGCCATCTCACCCACCTTCTCCCTCCTGTTCTCCCCATCACACTGGGGCCATCTCACCCGCCTTCTCCCTCCTGTTCTCCCCGTCACACTGGGGCCATCTCACCCACCTTCTCCCTCCTGTTCCCCCATCACACTGGGGCCATCGCACCCACCTTCTCCCTCCTGTTCCCCCATCACACTGGGGCCATCTCACCCACCTTCTCCCTCCTGTTCCCCCATCACACTGGGGCCATCTCACCCACCTTCTCCCTGGCTGCCCCCCGATTTCTCCCCCTCTCCTCTCCCAGCAGCTCTTTAAAGTGGAGCCGGAAGTGCACTCAGATGCCCAGCTGTTGTCATTTGAATGACCCACACTGGGTTTGCCCTAGTTTCATCAGGCCCGGCGACTCCTGTAGCAACAGGGCCACGCATGCATGTCTGAGGGAACTGGTCATCAGCTCGCCCAGCAACAGCCTGTTCTGGGGACAAACCCCTCCCTGTAACGCAGACTAACCGAGCAGCAAATCCGCCCCCGCAGCACCGTTTCTGCTTCCCCCGCCTCCCCACGATGATGCACTAGAGACTCACGCCTCCCTTCCTTCCCCAGGTGAAAATCTGGTTCCAGAACCGGAGATCCAAGTTCAAGAAGCTCTACAAAAACGGCGAGGTGCCGCTGGAACACAGCCCCAACAACAGCGACTCCATGGCCTGCAATTCGCCTCCCTCGCCGGCCGTCTGGGACAGTAACTCTCACAGCAACCCCCCGGGCAGGAACCCGCTCTCCCAGCCGCTCCCCTACAGCCCCTCCCCAAGCTACATGGAGGAGCACAACTCCTGGTACCACCAGAACCTCAGCGGGTCACATCTGCAGCATCAAGCGCTGCCCACGAACGCCATGCACCACGCCTCGCCCGGGCCACCGCCCACCCCGGGGGCCGTGTACTGACCTCCAGCCCCCTCGCACCCGGGGAGCAAGAAAGGAAAGGGCCGCCGCCGTGGCCAGGGGGCTTGTTCCCAGGACAAAGGCAGACACGCACCAACACTGCAGCCTGTCTCTGGAGCAGCAGGGCAGCAGCAGGTTCAAATGCCCGGCGGACGATCCCCAAGTGAGGGAACCGTGGTGGCAGGTTGTGGGGGAGGGCTGGGGAAGATGGCCTGGATTTTCGTTTTTTCGGTGAAGATTCAGAATGGGCAATTCCTTTTCACCTGACCCCACCTCCCACGGGGTCCCCCACACCTGCTGCACCCCCAGCCCCCCACGGCCGCCCAGGACCGTGCCTGGGAAGACTCTTCCGTGTGGAGCTCTCTGGCAGGGACTCGCCTCTCGCCTGGACAGAGGCCAAGACACTGCACATCTCCAGCGTCCAAGAACAGCACAACTGGTTTTTTCACCTTCCTGGGCGAGCTGTTTGTGGGGTGTCTCCCTGAGGACTCTGGAAGCACATCTCAGCTGGCAGGACTTCAAAAAAACCACTTGGCTCCCGCCGCATCAGGGTGGGTTGTGTCTCTCCGCCCAAGGGAGCAAGAAGGAAACAAATATAATTCTGCGTCTGCGTCCTCCCTCTGCTCCACCCTTGCGAGGGTCTGGCTGGAGCTGAAAGCACAATTTAAGCTAAAAAAACCTCAGTGAGAGGTGCCACACTTTGTAGTGTTTTAAAGTCTCTCTGCTCGAAATCATTCAAGACAAATCTTAGCTCTGTCTCTTGTACAGGACTGGACAGTCTATAGACGGGACCATTGTTAGAGAGGCCCAAGAGACTCATAGTGGGGAAAGGCTAAATTCTGATCTCATGTGCACCAGTTTAAATCTAGCACTACACCAGATCAACACCAGTGTTACTCCAGGTCTACAGAGGAGAATTTTGGCTCTCTGTGTTCGAACATCCGCTGGTGTAAACAGGAGTTCAACACTCTCAGTAGTGGCTGAGGGCCAGATTCTGACCTGGGTCACACTGGTGTAAATTCAGAGTTATTCCAAGCTGAGAGGCAAATTTTGCCCCTCCAGGCCAGACCGTCACCTGGGGTAACTCTTCATTGGCATTGGTGGGGGCCACACAGCTTTCTGCAAGTTGAGGTCTGACCTTCTGTTAAGAGTCTCAGAAAATAAATCGTGGTTATTTTTTAAAAAATGCAAAAAAATATTTAAAGTGTTTCGGGAATGATTTAAGTTATTTTGAAAAAGAAAATGACACTATTAATGGCTTAAGTTTTCTAACCGTGCTCTCCACATGCCAGTTAAGCTAATGTCAAAGTAGATGCCTATTTTTTGACAAAACAACCATCAAAAGAAGAAAAAAAAGTTCTCAATTTTTTAAAATAGTATTTTTTTAAAGCTGCAGTTTTAAGAAGTGTTCTCATGTGCTGTACAGTCCCAAGATTCCTATTTATGTTGCCTTGTACAAATAAGGGGAGACGGGGGAAAGCGAATTGTACATAAGGTCTGTGTGTATAAAGCGGATCAAAGCAGAGTTTTCTTTAACCTGGCTGGGGGGGGGGGGGGAGAGTTCCCTTCAGCATCAGGGCTTTGCTCCAACTTCCTTTCTGTTTTGTTAGGGGAGAAAACTGTATATAGAGTGTTAATAAAAGTACTTTGAATTGAAGCTGGTCCAATTTGGTTTTTGAATCTCTGTGGAAAGGATAGTGATAGAAATGTAGCCGTGTTAGTCTGGGGTAGCTGAAGCAAAATGCAGGACTATGTAGCACTTTAAAGACTAACAAGATGGTTTATTAGATGATGAGCTTTCGTGGGCCAGACCCTGGCCTCCGGAAAGATTTTGTGTGGCAGTGATGCATCGATTTGGATGACACCTTGTTTGCTGTTGGAATCGTCTCCGGGAGGGTCCTTAAGAGACTTGGATTTAGAAGGAGGCGAGGGGTGGGAATGCCGTGGAAGGTCTATCGACCGTGATTAGGCTCAATCCAGGAGCAACTGAGAAACTCTGTGGCACACGAGAAGTCAGACGGGAGGGTTTCATGGTCTCCTTCTTGGCTTTTAAAACTCTAGGAATCCACTGGATGCGACCCCGACCCTGCAGACACTGAAATTCATGCTTAACTCTATGCATGTGCCTGGTCTTATTGACTTGCATGAGCTTCATCTATGTTTATAGTGAAGCTAAGCATGTGTGCCAGATCGGGGCCTTTAACAACGCTGGAGCACATCCTCAATGAACAGGCCTCTCTCCCGGAGAAGGTGACCCCTTCAGAGCCCAGATGCAGTCAGACAAAAAATTAGCAGGAGCAAGGAAGAGTTCAGGTGCGAATGAACATTGAACATCCCCCTGTCTCTCCCCGCCCCCCCCCCCCACACACACACATACACGTCTCCTATCCCTATAGCTACCTCCCAGCAGGCAGAGCTGCATGGCTTTCAGCATGGCAGTAGCAGATGAAAGCCAGGATGGAATAACCCTACACAGACAAACTGAGAGCTGGATAATGTCACTGCACCTCATTGCACCAGGCCCAAATTTGCACAGAGTGTTCTAAGCCATCTTGAATTCTGTTCTGTCTTCCCCTGGGAGCTCGTGGCCTGGTCTGGCCACGGGAAGGGTGGACCAGTTGCTAAATAAACGTTGGTGTTTGAGTAACTTCTACTGATCGGACTGGCCAGGAGCGTCAAAAGATTCCAGCACCTGTGGCTTTCCCAAGCTCACCGTACCCCGATGTGCTGGACTCTTTGGACAATTGGCAGGTAAGAGCTCAGCTCTCAGGCTGTCTCCAGCTGGGGGTGAGGTGCCACTGAGCTTTTTTAAAAGTTTGGCCCATTGTGTCCATGAAGAAACTCCTTGGAGACCACAAGTTTCTCTGAAGCCATTTTGGGGGGAGAAGGGGGAGAGCCAGGAGTGCATGTAAAGTAATCCGAGTAGAGCCCATTAAACAGGATCTGCAGAAAAGCAGCTACATTTTCTTGTGTTCGAAATCAGACTCACAGAACACAAGAACTGGAAGGGAACCTGAGAGGCCATCAAGTCCAGTCCCCTGCCCTCATGGCAGGACCAAGCACCGTCTAGACCATCCCTGACAGGTGTCTGTCTAACCTCCTCTTCAATAGCTCCAGTGACGGAGATTCCACAACCTCCCTAGGCAATTTATTCCAGTGTTGAACCACCCTGACCAGTAGGAAGTTTCTCCTAATGTCCAACCCATTGCTTCTCATCCTGTCCTCAGAGTTTACGGAGAACATTTTTTCCCCTCCTCCTTGTAACACCCTTTTAGGTACTTGAAATCGCTTGGTTCTCCTTGTACTTCCTTCACAGTGCATTCCAGTCGGGAGAGACGCTCCAACCCCACAGCAAGCGGGCACATGGCTGGAATCAGGGAGGCAGAAATCCTGCCCCATTAAGAGACGTCTTTGATAAGATCTGTGGCTGTTGAGTAACAACTTTAGAAGGGGCTGTGGTCCTGGTGATTGGCGGGAGGGAGCTGGGAAGCCCAAACGTCTAATTGCAGCTCTGCCAGCGCCAACCTGTCTCCTGGGTTAAGTCATTTCACCTCTCTGTGCGTCAGTCCTCACAGCTGTGCAATGGGGGAGCACCGTGGGTGTCCCGGGGGGCATTAGACGAGGGTCTCCCCATGGCAAGCCTGTGTGTCTAACATCACATGTGCGGCTGCAGCGAGAACATCTGTGCGTCCAAAGGCACGGAAGCGTTTGCAGGACCAGGGCTCTACGTTGTAAAGCCCCTGAGGAATTAGCAGGCCTGGCACCGTAGCATTCGGGGAAGATGCATTACGAAAAGGCACCCAAGGAGTTAACAACCCGTCAGGGGCTCTGAGCCTCGGATCCCGAGCAAGAGGCAAACTAAAAGGTTTCATAAGCACCTAGGAATGGCCCGACCGGGTCAGACCAAAGGCCCATCCAGCCCCAGCGGGAACGAGCAGAACAGAACAGGGAATCGTCAATGATCAGTCCCCTGTCGCCCATTCCCAGCCTCTGACAAACAGGCTAGAGACACCCTCCCTGGCTAATCGCCATTGGATGGACCTGTCCTCCATGCATTTATCTAGCTCTCTTCTAGAGCCTTGTGAGCCGTAGCGGGGGGTGTCTGCTCTGCAACTGGGGTTCCCCTGCGCTGGGCTGTGAGATTCCCACTGACTCACCCACACGTGGATTGGCCCAGCCTGAGCAGTGAGCAAAGCTCTTCCCAGGGGGAGAGGAAAGAAGGGAGGTGGAGACGGCCACCTGGCTGGGAGCAGGGTCTGGGAGCGAGGCAGTTTCTGGCTGGGAAACATGAAGGGAACAGACTAAGCTGAGTGCTGAGGGGGTGATGGACCCCCTAACCCAACGGGTCTGAGGCATCCTGGCCCTGACTCCTGTAGCCACATCACGTCTGTGCTGGGCTGTATCCTGGAGACGCAATAAACCCTCCTGTTCTACTGGCTGGCAGAGTCTGTTCGGGCTGCTATGGGAGTGCAGGATGGGGGGGAACCCCAATGTGCCGTCACACTTTGGCCTACATACCATCCTCTGGCAAGGAGTTCCACAGGTTGGCAGTGTGTTGTATGAAGAAATATGTCCTTGTGTTTGTTTTAAACCTGCTACCTGCTAATTTCATTTGGTGACCCCTAGTCCTTGTGTTATGAGACGTAATTAACACTTCATTATTGTTGCTGTAACGATTATACCGCTGTCTTTCTAATGTCTTGCTTCCAAAAACACGGACACACTTTGCAAGAGAGGGTCTTTGATTTACAAAGGTGGAGTCAGAAGCAGTTTTCTGCATTTTTATGTCCCCACACAGCCACCTACTGCCTGCTCCTCGGAGGTGCTGAGCACCCTGGATGCCAAGACAAGCTCTGGCTACTGTGCTTGGCCCATCCAGAAAGGCCAGCAGTGCCCCACCTTGTAAGCAGTGAAGGACATTTTTAAAGTGATATTCCTTGATTACAGTGTTGCCTTTGGGTTTGACACGGGGCTGGGGAAAAGCCAGAAAGCAGAGATTCTGTTTTGCTTGCCTCGCTTCCCCCAGACCCAGGCGTCATACTGGCCATATTTTGTGGCTTGGAGTCCTATTGCGACGTGTCTCTTAATGGACACGCTCGTGTACTACCCAAACCTCTGGCAGTTAGCCCGAGTCAGTGGCACTCGGCTGATGAAAGGGTTCCTGCCCCGTCCCCCCAGGTGGGTGGGCCTGAATGTGCACGTGACAAGTCACGCAGAGCAGAGCTCCCCTGGTGCCGTTTCCAGGGGGAAGGCTGGGATGCGTCACCCTTCCCTGCGAAGGCGTTTGCATTGAGTAACCGCTCTGGAGTACTCCGAGCCAGCATCGGGATTGGAACCTGGCACTTTCCGTCAGTGGCGTGCAAAGTGCTTTCAGCGAGAGGAGAGGGTCATAACTGAAAATGATCTGGACAAACTGGAGAAATGGTCAGAGGTCACGAGGATGAAGTTTAATAAAGACAAATGCAAAGTGCTCCGCTTAGGAAGGAACAATCAGTTTCACACATACAGGATGGGAAGCGACTGTCTAGGAAGGAGCACGGCAGAAAGGGATCTAGGGGTCATAGTGGACCACAAGCTGAATATGAGTCAGCAGTGTGACGCTGTTGCAAAAAAAGCAAACATGATTCTGGGCTGCATTAACAGGAGTGTTGTGAGCAAGACACGAGAAGTCATTCTTCCGCTCTGCTCTGTGCTGGTTAGGCCTCAGCTGGAGTCTTGTGTCCAGTTCTGGGCATCGCATTTCAAGAAAGATGTGGAGAAATTAGAGAAGGTCTAAAGAAGAGCAACAAGAATGATTAAAGATCTAGAGAACATGACCTATGAAGGAAGACTGAAGGAACTGGGCTTGTTTAATTTGGAAGAGAGAAGACTGAGAGGGGACATGATAGCGGTTTTTAGGTATCTAAAAGGGTGTCATAAGAAGGAGGGAGAAAAATTGTTCTTCCTTGGCCTCTGAGGATAGGACAAGAAGCAATGGGCTTAAACAGCAGCCAGGGAGGTTTAGGTTGGACATTAGGAAAAAGTTCCTAACCGTCAGGGTGGTTAAACACTGGAATAAATTGCCCAGGGAGGTTGTGGAATCCCCATCTCTGGAGATATTGAAGAGCAGGTTAGATAAATGTCTATCAGGGATGGTCTAGACAGTATTTGGTCCTGCCATGAGGGCAGGGGACTGAACTCAATGACTCTTGAGGTCCCTTCCAGTCCTAGTGGTCTATAATTTTATGATTCTATAAGATGGGGAAACTGAGGCACTGCGCTGCAAAGTGACTCCTAGCCTCTGTTTGTCTGGAGGTGGGTGACAGGGGAGGGATCATGGGAGGATTCTGTTCCCTCCCTCTGGGGCATCTGGCACTGACCACTGTGGGCAGACCGGACCCTGGGTTGGATGGACAGTTGGTCTCTGCCGCTTTTACGTTCTCATGCAACATTACCCAGTAGGCCAGGAGCAGAAGCCAGGTCCCAGGCCAGGCCCCCTGCCCAGGAGGCCTTGCTGCATGTCCGTGCAGCGCTTTGCACGGTGGGGCCTGATTTCTCACTAGCATCTCAGAGTGCCGCTCCCCCCCATCCACGCACACGGCAGCGCAGGCCTCGGGCCCCACGCCCGCTGCTTTCCTGGGCTCCTCCGGCTCCCTCTCGATAGCAGCAGGCCTCCAGCCAGAGGCAGAGCCAGGCTTGCATGCCACAGTCTCCCTTGCTAGTGCTGCGGCTGGGAGCCAGTCTGCCCGGAGACCCTGAATCCCCCCCAAGCAGTTGGCTGGTCCTGGCGGCTGCGAGGTCCCGGCGGCTGGGTGGTCCCTGCGGCTGGGAGGTCCCTGCGGCTGGGTGGTCCCGGAGGCTGTGAGGTCCCTGCGGCTGGGTGGTCCCTGTGGCTGTGAGGTCCCTGCAGCTGTGAGGTCCCTGTGGCTGGGTAGTCCCGGCGGCTGGGTGGTCCCTGCGGCTGTGAGGTCCCGGCGGCTGGGTGGTCCCTGTGGCTGTGAGGTCCCTGTGGCTGTGAGGTCCCTGCGGCTGGGTGGTCCCTGTGGCTGTGAGGTCCCTGTGGCTGTGAGGTCCCTGCGGCTGGGTGGTCCCTGTGGCTGTGAGGTCCCTGCGGCTGTGAGGTCCCGGCGGCTGGGTGGTAATGGTGGCTGTAAGGTCCCTGCGGCTGGGTGGTCCCAGAGGCTGGGTGGTCCCTGCGGCTGCGAGGTCCCGGCGGCTGGGTGGTGCGACTCGCCCCCTGGGCTCAAGCCGGCCCTGGTCTAGGAGAAGCGTTTTTTACAAAGCTGATGATGGCATCGGAGACAGGCTGGCGTCTCTCTCCGGTCGGCCCCCAGCCCCCGGTCTGATTTAGGGCAGTGCTGAGCGAGGGGCCCGTGCCAGGTCCCATCCTGCCCCGGCTGAAGCCAGTGGGATCTTGCTGCACAGTCAGGCCCGCAGCAGAGTAGTCGGGGGAGGGCGAGGGCGAGGGTGAAGGGGCACCGCGGGGGTGGGCGAGAGGTGCCCCAGGGGACGAGGGACACACAAGCACAGCCGGGCGGCCGTGAGGCTCAGTCCTGCCCTCCCCCCTTCAGCCCGTTCCCCGGCTCGGAGTGGCCGCTGCACTGGGCAGCTCACCAGGCGGGGTGGGAGAGGAACGGCGGTGCTCCAGCTCTGCCTGTCAACCTCCCTGCCCACTAGGCCTCATAGCCTTGGTGCCTCCCTGCTCACCTTGGCCTGTCCTCGCAGCCCCGACAGAGCCAACCCTCTGCTTTTGCCCCCTTCTTCCCAACTTGCTGCCTGGCTGGGACTGCCCAGGCCCTTTGCTTTGAGACGCCAGCCGAGTCAGAGCCCGGCTCCTTTGCTGCCGAGTGTCTGAGTGTCTCCCCTGGACCCCACTTCTATCCCACCCGTCCTGTGGCTTGCCCATGGCTGGGGGCCCTCCAGTGCAATGCCACCCACTTCTTGGTTGGGTGAGTCATTCCGGCCTCGCGCCTCCAGGGCACTAGGTACCTAACTCCCCTGCAATCCCTGTGGCTGCTGCGTTTACACCAGAGTAAATCCGCAGGAAACCCTTTGCCCTCAGGAGAAACATTCTGCAGGTACTTGGGGGGAAAGAGCAGATGTTGGCTGCCTAGTGCATCCACACTGCATAGTTACTTCGGTATAAGCTATTCCGGAGGAGTTATTCCAGAATAGCACGTCTACACTGCGGGGAAGTCTCAAAATTAGTCTGAGGCAGGCTTCGCTAATGTAGGTGTACTCTCTCGATTTAGAGCCCCAGGGGAATAACTTAGAACGGCCCTGGTGAGGGGCTATTTCAGAACAGCAGGGCTATGTCTACACTGGCGGGCTCTTGCTCAAGACGGTCGTTCTTCCCCAGAGCGTCCACTCTGCCCGCCCACTCTTGCGCAAGATTTACAGTCGGGTGTGGGAAGAGAGGGCTTCTTGTGCAAGAGCAACGCTCTTTTCTAACAGGTGGAAGCTCTCTTTGCGCAGGAGCTCTTCCGCAAGAAGGCAGCGTGGACCCACAGCAGGGGTTTCTTGTGCAAGAAAGCCCTATGGCTATCTGAGCTTCCTTGCACAAGAGAGCACCTACGCCACCATGGATGCTCTTGCACAAACGCACATAGCCATGTGGATGTGTTCTTGCACAAGAGTTCGTGCACAAGAACCCTTGCACGAGATGTTCTTGCACAAGAAGCCGCCAGTGTAGACATAGCGTCTACACACACCTTATTTCAAAATAGCTCTTTCAGGAGAGGCATTATTCTTCAGAGAATGAGGTTTACAGAAGTCGGAATAAGCCCTCCATTATTTCAAAATTATTTCAAAATAACGGAATTGCTGTGTAGACGCTCGCATAGTTATTTCGGAATAACTTTGCTGTGTAGACACACCCGAAATGAACCTTCCTCCATGACTTTAGTCTGAGTCTTTGCAGAATTACCGGGGTTGCTTATGTTTGCCCCGAAGGCATGTGTCCAAATCTCGGGTTGTTGTGCATGTGCACCCCTACATCCCGTTCCGTTCCGTGCCAGATCGCTCCATCTGCGCACGCGAGAGGAGAGGCACCAGGAACACCCTCTGATCCCGGGTTTACAGCCATGTGGTCTACACTGCTGGGTGAAAGGCCCAAAGTATCCGGGGCCCATCTTCTACAGACACTGACACCAACCAGTAATTCTATTCAGACTCCCTCCCTGCGCATGGCCATGTCTGCACCGGGCTTCCGTTCAGAATGACCCTGTCCCCGAGGGGTGTGCTTTTTTCACACCCCTGGATGAGCCAAGTCGGCAGGTAAACTAGACCTTAATGTCAACTGGAGCAACGTTCCTGAGCAAGGAAGGTTTCAGGCGTCGCTCCGCAGTTCCCTCCTGCTCACACCTGCCCTTAACACAACGTCACTTGCAACAGCGATGAGCCTCCCAGCACCTTTAAACCGAGGTAAGAGGATCCACCAGGGATATAGGGGTAGAGCGAGCCTCAGTTTGAAGAACTCAGCCCCTCCCCCCCCCCCCCCCCCCCCGGCTCTATCAACACAAACCCGGGCCTTGCGGACGTGTCGGCGGGAAAGATGCTGGAGCACAAAGGGGCTGAGAGAACTGGGGGAGGTGGGATCATCATGAAGAAAGGGATCGCTCCCTGGTGTTAGGCTCCCACTGCTGCTTGGTGGCATCTAGAGGATCCGGAGCAGGAAACCCTCCAGGGGTTACTGCAGTTAGAAATCAGAATCTGGAGACTGGTTTTCTGACATCTCAGATGCAGACTGGTCACCAGGCCCTGGGATCGGGGTACAGATCTTGCGGGGGGGGGGGGGACACTCAAAAGCAGGGACAGGTAAAGATCTTGCGGGGGGGACACTCAAAAGCAGGGACAGGCGGGGTTTCGCTTTTCCTCCTGACAGTAAAACCCGAGCGCGCTCGGGAAGCTGGATTTTCAATGGCCACATTAAAGAGAAACCTGGGGATTCCCTGCCCATTGATCATAGAATCATAGAATAATAGGACTGGAAGGGACCTCGAGAGGTCATCGAGTCCAGCCCCCCACCCTCAAGGCAGGACCAAGCTCCGTCTACACCATCCCTGACAGATGTCTATCTAACCTGTTCTTAAATATCTCCAGAGAGGGAGATTCCACCACCTCCCTTGGCAATTTATTCCAATATTTGACCACCCTGACAGTTAGGAATTTTTTCCTAATGTCCAATCTGAACCTCCCTTGCTGCACTTTAAGCCCATTACTCCTTGTCCTGTCCTCAGAAACCAAGAGGAACAAATTTTCTCCTTCCTCCTTGTGACACCCTTTTAGATATTTGAAAACCGCTATCATGTCCCCCCTTAATCTTCTTTTTTCCAAACTAAACAAGCCCAGTTCATGAAGCCTGGCTTCATAGGTCATGTTCTCTAGACCTTTAATCATTCTTGTCGCTCTTCTCTGTACCCTTTCCAATTTCTCCACATCTTTCTTGAAATGTGGCGCCCAGAACTGGACACAGTACTCCAGCTGAGGCCTAACTAGTGCAGAATAGAGCGGCAGAATGACTTCACGAGTTTTGCTTACAACACACCTGTTGATACAACCTAGAATCATATTTGCTTTTTTTGCAACAGCATCACACTGCTGACTCATATTCAACTTGTGGTCCACTATGACCCCTAGATCCCTTTCCGCCATGCTCCTTCCTAGACAGTCGCTTCCCATCTTGTATGTATGGAACTGATTGTTCCTTCCTAAGTGGAGCACTTTGCATTTCTCTTTATTAAACCTCATCCTGTTTACCTCTGACCATTTCTCTAACTTGCTCAGGTCATTTTGAATTATGTCCCTATCCTCCAAAGAAGTCGCAACCCCACCCAGTTTGGTGTCATCTGCAAACTTAATAAGCGTACTCTCTATCCCAATATCTACATCATTGATGAAGAATGATCTCGGGATGGGGGCCCAATAAACAATCCCCCCCCCCCCCCCCCGCCGGCAGAGAGCAAATTAATTTTCATTGAGCAAGGGGGGCGGGGAAGAGGATCAAATTAATTAACTGAGAATTTCTCCCTGCCCGTTGTAAGCCCATCGGAAAACTAATCAGCAAATAACGGGGGGGGGGGGGGGGGGATTCACCCTAGGGCAGGGAGCGGCTCTCGGCCCTACAGGCAGGCGGAGGAAGCCGACGCGCGTCTTTCCCACATGCAAACACACGTGGGTCTTTTATTGCGTTTTATTCTGGCCAGCGAGAGTCCCGCGGGGTCAGCGCAAAGGGCCGGGCCTTTCCCAGGGGAACCGGCAGCGCGAGATGGGGGAGACTCCCCGACGCTGCCTGGAGAGTTCCCCGCGCTCCCCGGCCCTGCGACGTCGCAAGCTCCTGGCTCGCTGGGCGAGCAGTCTGGTTTTCCCACCGGCCCCGGCCCTGGAGTTTCAGCCCGGCGAGCTCCGCCGGCTCCAGGGGTCCCTCGGGCTGTTATTGCGCCGGGAACAAGCAAGACACTAAATGCGGGGAAGGGGCGTTTCCAGACACCGCCCGGCCCCCTCTGTGCCCGGCCGCTCCCTCGCAAACCGGCGTCTCCGAAGGCACAGCCCGGGGGCGCGCCGGGGGGGGGGGGGGGGGGGGGGGGGCTGGTTCCTTAGCACAGAAACCCCCCGCTCGGAACAGCTCCCGCCATTTTAAAGTGCCCCCCCCGGCCTGGCCTAATGCGAGGGCGACCGAGCCCCCGCCCCGGAATTACCCTGCCGGGAGGGGGGGCCTAGAGGGGGCGGGCGGGACTTGAGCGTCTGCGCGCCGATTTCCCAAGCCGCGTGTGAACGCGGGCCGCCTCCCGGCAGGCGCGCCGCCGTGGGTTGCGACCCTACATAAACACGGCGCTAGATCGAGCAGGGATTGTTTCGTTTCCTTCGCTCGCTCGCGTTCTCCCAGCGCCGCTGGAGCTGAGCGGAGCAAGATCCGCGCCCTCGGCCGTTACCCCCCGGGCAGAAGAGAGACGCCCCCTGCCCCCCAAGCCAGGCGCTTCCTTTCGCCTCCTTCCGCGTCGCGCTTTTCAATCTCTGCAAAGCCCCACCCGGTACGAGCCGCCCAGTTCAGGGGCTGGAGACCCGGGTTTGATCTGTTCCTACGGGGGTTACTGTCGCGGGTTGGGTTTCGAACCGCCCGGGTCTCCGGAAAGGCGTCGGGAGTCCCCAGGGGGCAGGCGAAGTGGGTGCCACTGGCTTCTCTTAAATTGGGGTGCGGAACCTAAGGCCCCGGGCTCCCCGGCCGCGTTGGGAGGGGCTGGGCTGCTGCTCACTCCCCCCCCCCCCATGTTTCTGTGGATCGCGCCTCCCCTCCCCACTTTCCCCGGGCTCAGTCACAGGGCGGGCCTGCCCTGGCGGAGAAGGGGATTTTACCGCCCCCGCCCAGTAGCGCTTTCCAAGGCGGCAGTTGGGGGTGTTCCGCGCGCCTAGCACCGACAGCCGCAGGGCGAGCTCCAGGAAGGCCGGAGGCTCGAGCCGCGCCGCTGTCGTAGTTGAGCCACACGGAAAAGAGCCGGTTTAAGGAAGCCGGTGTAGACCTGCAGCACAAAACGGTTTGAGGGTCCCCTGGCGAGGCCGTGCCCGCAGAGTCCCGCGTTAGCGCCTCGCTGCTAAGTCCGAGGATCGGGCCCTCGGAAGAAGAAGCGGAGGAGCCATTCGCAGCGATGGCAAAGGGCCCCGATCCGGACACGCGCCGCCAGGAGTCATCGCTTCGAAGCGTTCAGCTCCCCCGGGTTTGCTCCCAACGGCCGCTGAGCGCATTGGCCGGGGGGGCCGCTGCCCTTTGCACTTCCCCGCCTCCGCTTTCGTATTTTGTGTTTCCCGGTCACCTGATTTCCATTTGCTCTGAGGCCCCCGCCCCCATCTTCCCACCTGCAAGTCATTTACCCAACGGGCAACGCGCCTCGAAATGCAAATTCCCCAGGGGAGGCGTCTGCCCCGCGTTGAACCCCCCCCCCCCCCCCGTGTCTAACCCCAGCCCCGTTTTCCTTCCCCCATTGGCCGAGACGTTTCCCGCGGCTGCAGCTTGCTGGCAATTCCCCAATTGGGGGGGCGGGGAAGCCTCGCTCGGCAGCGCCGGCTGCAATCGCGGCTGCGAGGACCCGGACGCTCCGGTGTCTGGAAGCGGCCGCGCAGTTTGTTTGTGCAGCTGTGGAGGGGGGGTCGCGGCTTTCACCCGCCACGGCGGCCCTTCGAGCGGCGCTCGGGGAGCACAGGGGGGTGCGCGGGCAGGAGAGGGGAGGCCGGGCCCAGGCCGCCGGGCTGGGCGGGGCGGAGACTGGCGGCTAAGGCGCCGGTGCTGGGCGTTTCCCTCTGGCTCGGGGGCTGGGGATGGAGCACGTGCCCCGCCACTCACCGGCCAGCCGGTGTGTCCCCCTTTGCAAACCGCATGGAGCCCGCCTGGAGCCTCTCCCCGCCGCCAGGCCTTAGGGACCCCGAGCGCAGCCTGTTTTTCCGCGGTAGAGGAACCGGTGATCCCCGCTCAGCCTCTAAATCCTGCTCTAACTACTGAGCCTCACGACCAATTCATGCGTCTCCTCCCCCTCGCATTTTGCACGAGCCATTGCTGTCAACTCGGGGCCAAACCGCGCGCGGGAGGCTCCCAGGATCCCTGGGCGGCTCCCCCCGCTAATGAAGCAATAAATCAGCCGCTGGGTTCGTAGCTGGGGGGGGGGGGGGGGCTGCTGTAACCATCGGCGCGTTTAACTTTTGTCGAGGGTTTGGAGAGTCAGATTCTTCCCCGCCCCTCCCCCTCTCTGGTTATAACCCGGAGCCAAGAATCCCCCTGAACTAGGTTCCCTCCAGCACCGCTGTATGGGCGCCCCAGAGTCGCTGCAGCGGAACTCCCCGGGAAATCGCCCGGCCTGGTCCCGGCATCTCTCCTCTACACAGCGGCCCTATTTGGGATCACGCGCATTGTTTTGAAATACATTGGAAATACCGGGCTGCTTATTCTACCTCATCGCAGGAGGATGAAGGGAGACGCTGGGACAGCCCTTTACTTCAAACTCAGAGCAGTGTGAAAGGTGCCAGATTTCAAAATACGCGGTGCAACTTGCCCAGCTCCAATTCTGTAGCTTAGGTTGAGGCCAGTCCAAGAGGGATGCTCGTAAGTAGAAGTCAGAGGGTGCATCTACACTGCGCCTTAACTCGAAATAAGAGAGGCGATGTGAGCTAAGCCTATTTCATCACCGCACCAAGTGTTGAAACAAAGCGCTATTCCAAAACGTCCCTTACTCCTGGGAGAAGGAGGCTTAGGGGATGTGAGAACAGTGAGCCGGAATATCGATCTTGCTGTGAAGACGTGGGGTAGCTATTTCGGGATACTCTGGTATCCCAAAATAGCATTGCAGTATAGAGGCACCCAGAATGGGGGATGGGGAGGGACAGGCAATTTTTGCAGGGCGCAGACTCAATGGAACAGATCCACGAGGCTGTGTCTACACGGTAATATTATTTTATCTACAGAGACACAGTTATTTCAACATACTGTCAAGCTGGAGGACTTCTGACTCTTGACTCCTGTAACCCTCTTCGTATGAGTAAGGGAAGTCGGAGGAAGAGCGCTCAATTTCAAAATAAACGCTGAGTAGACAGCACCAAAACTAGAAAAGCTATTTCGAAATGAGCTACGCATGGCTGATTTCCAGCTAAGCCCTGCTGTGTAGACCCAGTCACAAAGGAAGGAACATCTGCGTGTGCGCAGGGCCAGGTCCCTCTCCGGCTCCTGCTAGGAGCGATTAGTGGTGATCCCGGCAGCGCAGCCTGGATAAAAGGCAACCCTCCCCGTTTTGAGCGGAGGTGTGCGCCGGGAGGCCCGAATCCGGCTTCGCCTCTGGTCCCCACCTGTTTAAATGATCCAGCGAGGTGCAAACCCCTGAGAACACCGCACCACCGGTGTATGGTGTCCAACGTTCCCCTTTCATCTCACAAGTTCTCCCAACACCGGGAAAGGCGGGTAGGCGGTAGCGCCTGTCCGTCCGTCTGTCTGTCTGTCTGTCTGTCTGCCTGCCTGCCTGTCTGCCTGCCGCGCCCCACAGCCAGTGAGGTTCTGGGTTCTTTTAAAACCAGGAAATTCTGCCCCAGCGTGTGAAAGGAACGAATTGTTCGGTGCGTCCTCAGGCTCCCTCTCACCTCCCCCCCCCCCCCCCTGCGCCTTGGGAATAGCTCGTGTGTCCTTGTGGGTGCGTCTTTGTCTTTGCGGGCTAATGTCCAACCGAATGTGAGGACCGGGGGCTCCTGTTCTTGCGACCCAGCTCGGTAATTGCCGAGGCATGAAAGAGAAACCTGAACCGAGCCGGGAGGAGAAAGGTTCTTTTTATTCCTGGAGGGTATAACGGGGGGGGGGGGGGCTAATGGCCAGGGCGAGAATGAATGGGCGCTAATTCCACACCCGCGATGGTTTGGAGGGTTTACACCGACCCCTGAACTGCAAAGGGAGCAGAGACCTAGGTCAGCGCCACCCCACCCGCCAGACATCTGGCAAATTGAAGCCCCTCCTCCAATGTGAGCCCTGCTCGGAGACCCCTCCAGCTGGAAGCGGGGTCGCACCGTCAGTTTCCGCCCCACCCCAAGGGAAGTGCCCCCCCCAGCAGGAAGGTGCGAAAACCAGCCCGGGGTAGCGCAGTCGGGATCGGGGGAGGGGCTTTCAACGCGGCTCCAGAGGCGCTTGTGTCGGGCCGCGACCTGGGATACAAACCAACGTTTTAGAAATCCACCTGCCCCCTTCCCTGGGCATCCCCGCCCCGCCTTGCACTGAGGGGTCGATCCTGCGCCCGCTCGGGGTCCGCTGCTGCGCCGAGCGCCGCCCGCGATAAATCCGGAGCCACTCCAGTGGGGTTACTCCGGATTTACCCCTCCTTTTAACTCGGAGCAGACCCTGGATCCGCCCGAGCACGCGGCGGGATCCGGCTCCTAGAGCCGGCTGGGTGGCCCTGTAAGAATCGACGCGAGGCGCGTTTGCCACGACTCGCTGGCGGACAGGCCCGCTCTTCCAGGGGGCAGCCCGTCTGCAAACCAGCCCTTAAAGACTCCAGTCGTGGAAGCCCGGAGCTCCGACGCCCCGCGCCTCACTTTAGGCCGGGGCAGCCTTTCCCCTCCCGGAGGCAAGTCCGCGCCAGGGGCAGGGCCCTGCTCCCGTGGGCCCCTTCCGAAGCCAGCAGGAGGCGAGGGACCCGGAGCGGGAGCGGGGGTTTTAAACGGCTCTGTGTGGGCGGCAGGGATCCGGTTTTCTTAAGAACGGATTAAATGTTAAAAAAAAAAAATCCCTGCCGCTCCCGACGGAAATTCGCTGCTCACCGGGGCTTGTCCGCGGGCAAGGGTTTTCTTGGCCGTGCGGGCCTCCGATGCAGCCGCAGAGCTAAATAACAAACCACACTCCCCTAAGCTCGAAGCGCGCCGCATTGGTCGCCGCTGAAATTCGAACCTGGGCCCAGGCGCGTTGGGCCGGCCCCGAGAGACACAAGGGCGCAGTCCACGAGGGGGGGTCGCTAGTGGGGTAAGCAGCCTCGGAGACCTCGGTCCAGTCCTGCAAATGCGGATGCGCTTTACTATCGCGCTTAATTTTCGCCGCCGGGAGTAAAGTTAAGCACCCGCGCAAAGGTTTCCAGGAACAAAAACTGCACCGCAGCACGGTTTCGACTCACGGATCTCTTTGTCCTGGGCCACTAGGACAACACAGAGGTTTGCCAATGTCTTTTGTACACAGTTGTTGTTAAGAAAACAATTCTCCTCCCCCGACCCCAGTGACAAGAGGGAAACATCCCTTGCCGGAGGTCACATCCAAGTTTTCCCTCCTTAGATCAGCGTCCGCAAATCGCGTTGGAAATGTCTGTTTTGGGCAGGAAAGGCCTTTCCTCGGCAGTTGCGCAGCCTATTTATAAAGCGAAACAACGTCCTAACCAAATGTTGTTTATAAATAAGTGGTTGCAAACGGGGGGGGGGGGGACCAGATGGCTTCGCGGGGGGGGGGGGGGGTTTCGAGAGCGGCGGGCGGGAGTTAAACAGAATCAGACATCCCTGCGGAACGAACCCGCCAGCGTCGGGTGGCTAAAACCGGGCGCGCTGGAGTTCGCTTCCTGCCTTGCAACCAGACAGAAATAATGCTTTGTGAAGGGCCGGGGGAGGGGACATTCCTAAGACGCTTTTGAATCAGTCTGTAAACAGCATCCCGGCCTTGGAGCACCGGGCACCTACGCGCGGCAGGGCACCCAGGGGAGCAGAGGGCTGCGGTAGGCGGGGGGCCAACAGCTACTTATAGACACACGGGTCGTTTTCCAGCTAGACATTTGTCGGTGTGTACGAAAATGACTTACAGGAAAAAGGGGGGAGGGTAAAGTTGCTAAAGTCCGGGGGGGGGGGCTCTTCAGATGATGCAAACTCTTCTAGTTCCTTGGACTTGTCACTACTCAGCGCCCACGGAGACTCACCTCCCCGCCTTTACCCCTGCAGAGGAGGGGAACGCCAGCCTTTCTTCCTCCCTGGCCGGGATAACATCAGTGCCTTTGCCCTCCTCTGCTCTGGGCGAGCGTCTGCCTCAGTTCCTCACAGGAGTTCCTTTCTCGGCCTTCCACCTTGTCCGCTGAGGACCCGGAGACTTTTCCCGTGCGACCGGCGGAACTCCCGGAGGCATGATGCTTTCATACATTCCCCAAGGAGCTGAGGGCTTGCGTGTCTTTTTCTGCGGGGATGGGTGGGTGAGTGAGGAGAAATTAAGGCAGAGCCCGCTGTCACATCGGATGCGGCCTTGGCATGGCGTCTTGATGGTGTGGTTGATACCAAGGTCCAAAACTGTTGATGTAGCTGTTGGGAGGGAGCGGGGCTACTTTGCCCGCCATGGACACGTCCCAGAGCGGGGGCAGGCTGGGTGAGCAGGGGGACAAGGAGGAGGAGCTGTGGAGGGGTTCCCCTTCCTGAACGCTGGGGCCCTGCTTCATGATCTTCTTGTACTTGGAGCGTTTGTTCTGGAACCAGATCTTGACCTGCAACAAGGAGAGGAAAGAGTCACCGATCCACAGAGGGCATGTGTCGCGGGGGGGGGGGGCTGTAGGGTATGGCGGGGGAGGGACGTTGCACAAGAGGGGGCTGGGGTAGGAGGAGTCCCGGCCCGAATCGCTCCCGCTTGTCACCCCCCAAACACGGCAGCGAATAATGAGACATTGCAGGGAAAACCCGGGAGCGGGGGGGAGGGGGTAGCCCCGACGGGACGGATCGGGCCCCGTGCAAAGCGCTACCTGCCCCGTGTCTCACTGGGGCTCCAAAAGCGAGCCGCGGAGAGCGGCCCTGGCTCCCGCCTTCAACAGGCGCAGGATGGGGTGGGGGGTAATTGCAAGATTCCTCCACCCCCGGGTTTCTGCGCTGGCGGGGGGAGGGTCGCCCCCCTGGCAGAGCCGCGGAGGGTAGACAAGGCCGGGGGGGCCTCCCTTCTCGCTACGGGGAGGGGGGTTGCGTAACGCCTCAGCTGACTGCCTCTCCTCCCGGGGCGCTGCGCTGCAGGTTCGCACTCGCCTCGGCTGCTAGCAGGATTATTAACCCCCCGTGGGCTGTAGCTGCGGAGCGATCCCTCGCGCCCGCCTGTCTGGCTCTAGCTCTTCAAAGCGATTCCCCAGCTGGCTCTGCCCCCGCGAGGCGCTGCCGCTCGCTCCCCTGCATTCCGATCCCGCCGTGGCTCGACGCCCGTTTACACCGGCTTGGAGTCTAGCCCCGACATGGGGGCAAAACAAATTCCCGTATTTAATCATCCCGCTGCTTCCCCCGAGCCCGCGTTTGCACGTTTCTCCGGAGCTTCGTCCCCACTGTCTTGCGATTCCGTTCTCAGTTTGCACCCCTGTGAATCCGGAGTGACTCCCGCCGCAGAGGAGTGACTCCGAATTCACACGGCCAAGAGCCGCTCCAATTTCTCGTTAGCCCTCGCTGTTGGTGCTGGGTTTTCTGGGTTTGTTGACGGGGGCCGGGAATACTTGGGGCTTCCCTAGCGCGGCGTCCCCAATTGATCCCGGATTGAAATCGAAACGAATCCAGGCGAGCTCAGTTTCCCGGGGGACCGAGCAGCATCTGCCCTCCCCCCTCTTCCGCCCACCCTGCCGAAGAGTTTGTCAATTCCCAGCAGGCAAACTTCCCCTCGGCTCGGCTCCCTGCGCAGGGAAAGGGAATGCGGGGAAGACAGAGAGAGGGCGAATGGGAACCACATGCGGCAGAAAAGGGGGGGGTCTGGAATGAGGGACCAATCATCACCCACGTGAGAGAGGGGGCAGACCCCAACTCAGCCCAGGGAACTGTGGGGGTGGGGCTGAGCTCCATCCATCCGAATTGAGCTTTGCGTCCGAGCTGGATCGGATCGAATCTGCTTTGCCCCCTGCCCTAGTGTGTCCGTGTGAATGTGCCCTAGGGCTGGGAAAGCGAGGCAGCTGCGCCCCCCTGGTGGCAGGGGTGACTCACCCTGGACCCAGATCACTGCGGCGTGTGCACGGGTCGGGTTCGAACTGTTCTACTTCCGAGCAGTAGCTGCAGAACCAAGAATACACGCAGCTTCCCTTGGGCCAGATTGGGCTGGAAATCCGGAATAAGGGGCGATGCCGAGCCCTGCATTGGGCATGTCTACACTAGGGAGCGATTTCAAAATGACTCCCCTTATTTCGAAATCAAGGGTTTGTTATTTCAAAAGAATGCCCCGAAATAGCGCAGCAGAGTAGACAAAGGGGAGCTGAGTTGGTCCAGTCATTGCAGGAACAGCTGTGGGTGATGGAAGTTTCTGTTTCTGTAGCTACTAGAGAGTCCGAGAGACGGAAAGGCTGGATTCTGTTCTAAACACGTAGGAATCGGAAATAACATTCATTTACAGAGATGGCGCAGAGGCAGGGTGTGGCCCAATGAAAGTCAAGGGAACAGAGTGCACTGTCCAGGGAGATGGAGCCGCATTCTGCTTTACACTGGGTTAAATCTGGATTAGCTCTGAATTTGTATGTCTGTAACTGACAGCGGAATGTGGCTTAATGAGAGCAAACGCAGCTCCGTGTACTATTGTTATGCGCTAGGGAGACAGGGCCGGGTCCTGTTTCCAGTCACACGTCTGCAAATTTGGAGTCAGTCCGGATTCACTCCAGCATGGAGCAAAACTTGGCCCTGTGTCTAATGCCCAGCAGCTGACTCTTGGCCCCGGCTAGGGTTGCCAGGTGTCCGGTTTTCACCCGGACAGTCCAGTATTTTCCGGCTCCACGGGTAAAAAAACCAGAAAATACCAGACATGTGCAATGTCCCCTATTTCCTGTTTCTCTGGGCCGGAAGCCGGGTGGGGACAATTTTCCTCTGGTGGGGGTGGGGGAGTGAGGAGTGCAGCAGATTCACAGCGAAGGGAGGCAGGAGGGGATACTTGCTAGGGAGGTGCTGTGCTGTGCTGGGAGCAGAGCCTGCGCGGCTCTAGCCGGTGTGACCAGTCCCCTACAAGCTGTGAGCTGAGGCAGCCTGGCCGGCAGCAGGAGCAGCCACTTTAAAAGTAAGATGAACTTATCTGGCCATCCCATTCCTCCGGTGCCTGGCGGCTAAGGGGGATGCCTGGCTGGGGGCAGAGGGAGTGCACTGGGATGGGGGGGCACTAGGGAGACTGGGTGTGAGGCAGGGGTGAGTGCATTGGGATGGGGGCACTGGGGGGACTGGGTGTGAGGCAGGGGTGAGTGCATTGGGATGGGGGCACTGGGGAGACTGGGTGTGAGGCAGGGGTGAGTGCATTGGGATGGGGTGCACTGGGGGGACTGGGTGTGAGGCAGGGGTGAGTGCATTGGGATGGGGGACACTGGGGGGGACTGGGTGTGAGGCAGGGGTGAGTGCATTGGGATGGGGTGCACTGGGGGGACTGGGTGTGAGGCAGGGGTGAGTGCACTGGGATGGGGGGCACTGGGGGGACTGGGTGTGAGGCAGGGGTGAGTGCATTGGGATGGGGTGCACTGGGGGGACTGGGTGTGAGGCAGGGGTGAGTGCACTGGGATGGGGGGCACTGGGGGGGACTGGGTGTGAGGCAGGGGTGAGTGCATTGGGATGGGGGGCACTGGGGGGACTGGGTGTGAGGCAGGGGTGAGTGCATTGGGATGGGGGGCACTGGGGGGACTGGGTGTGAGGCAGGGGTGAGTGCATTGGGATGGGGTGCACTGGGGGGACTGGGTGTGAGGCAGGGGTGAGTGCATTGGGATGAGGGGCACTGGGGGGACTGGGTGTGAGGCAGGGGTGAGTGCATTGGGATGGGGGACACTGGGGGGACTGGGTGTGAGGCAGGGGTGAGTGCATTGGGATGGGGGGCACTGGGGGGACTGGGTGTGAGGCAGGGGTGAGTGCACTGGGATGGGGGCACTGGGGGGACTGGGTGTGAGGCAGGGGTGAGTGCATTGGGATGGGGGACGCTGCGGGAGGCCTGGCTCAGAGGGAGGGGTGGGTGCATTTTCGGTTAGTGTGTGGTCCCAAACTGGAGGGAGTGGTGCACCTTTTGCTTAATAACTTTGGTCTCCCCCCTTTTTTTCCTCAACAGAATTTTTCCCAGCATCTTTTTTTTGGGGGGGGGGGGGTGGAGGTGTTCGGTATTTTTTGTTAAACCATCTGGCAACCCTAGCCCAGGCTGTACCTGTGTCTGGGTCAGCCCCAGCTGCGCCGCCAGTTCCGCTCTTTCCGGGAGGGCCAGGTACTGGGTTTGCTGGAAGCGCTGGTTGAGTGCCTGGAGCTGCAGACTGGAGTAGATGGTGCGGGGCTTGCGCATTTTCTTCCCTTTGCCGTTGATGCGGATCTCACCATTCTCGATTACGGTGACTTTCTCCTGCTCTGGGATCAAAGGGCTCGGTTAGGCGTCTGCAGCCGGAGTCTGGAGACTGGCGGCCCCAGCACTAGGGGGCGGTCTGGAGCGGCCAGGTGAGCAGGGAGACATGGAATAGGGGGTACCCAGCGATCCAGCCTCCCCCCATCCACAGGGCAGCACCCCGGAGCTGGCAGCTTGGCTGTGTAGAAGCAGAGGTTCGTTCACACGCTCCGCCTGGACAGAGGCTCTTTGCCCAGGGATCGGGTCCCCTGGAAGCGCTGCCAAGTGACTTTCAGGCACGGAAAGCGGCTCCTCTCTCTGGCATGGGGCGGGGAGGGGGTGTTGGGAGTTGCTGGCTTGTTTTTCCTTCTCAGCCTGGCCGTGGGCTGGGAGGGGGGTGGGGAGCGTAACGACACAGCGTTCAATTCTCACAGCCCTTTGGATTTTTCAATAAAATGGATCGACAGGGCAGGAAAACAGAGAAAGCAACAGCTAGGACCCTGGACCTCCCCCGACAGCTGTAAGAGCCCTGCTAGCCCTGGGTCTCCAGATAACAAGCAGAGGGCCACACTTCCAAGCCCTTTATTTTGAAAGGATAACTCCTGCCTTCCACAGGGAATAGCGCTTATTTCGACAGGGGGCAGTGTGGCGCTCGACTGCCCCTGTTTCGAAACAGCTGCTTCCCACGGTCATTTGTAGTAACTCTCCCCCTGCTTTCTGGGGGGAGCACATCCACATAGGCTACGCCTGCGGCGCTATTTTGAATAGCGTCTTTTGAGTGCACCCATTACTGCTAAATAGAGTTTGAAATAACAGGCCGCTATCCCAGCTCTTCCTGTGACCTTTGTCCCATGAGGGTTAAGGGGCGTTTCGGAACAGCAGTGTATTTCAAAATGAGATCAAAATAAGGTACGCAATTTGTGTAGTGCAAATGGCCTGGCTTATTTCTATGTAAGGGTGCAGGGTAGAGGCACCCATGGAAGGCAGCTCTACACAGCAACATATTCCAAAAAACCTAGTCGTCTACACAGCAGGCAGTTATTTTGAAATAATGTCAAAATACTATCCCCTTGGAGGACTTCTTATTCTGACTCCTGCAACCCTCCTTGTAGGCGGAGTCTGAGGAAGAGAGCTCTTCCTTTGACTTCCTGCTGTGGAGACAGCGCCAAAAGCCGAATTAAGCTATTTGGACTTCAGCTACACCATCGGGCTGGTCTTCACTGCAGTGTTCTAGCGCAAGACGTCTGTAGTGCTGGTTTTTTGGCGCAAAGGCTTCTTAAGCAAGACCACGTCCACATATCAAAGCACCCAGCTTTTGCGAGGCTCTTTTGCACAAGAGAGTGTCCACACTGCTGGACACTATTGCACAAGAAAGCTCTCGTGGCCATTCACACCTGTGCTTTTTCCTTCTGGACAGTCCACACTGGCCTTCTTGTGCAGTAGCTGTAGCGCTAAAAGCAATGATGCCTCAGAAAAGGAAGTTTACCTCGGGTGGAAAAACCCCTGTTCTGCCCTTTAACTGCCCATTTCATAGTGCTGGAGCTCATTTGAGGGGTGACCCTCCTCAGGTTTTTGTGCAAAAACACTGTAGTGTAGCGGTAACCCTGAGGTGTCTGAAGTTGTGCATCTTAATTCCACGTCTGCCCTCCCGTGTAGCTGTTCGCTGGAGGGCTTCCCTGTAGTGTTGACTAGCGATTTCGAAATAGTTTATTTCAGGGGTTATTACATCGAAATATTTCCTAGTGTAGACATGTGTGATCCAATACATGGCCCACTGGAGCAAACATCCCTGGGAAACAGAAGGTCGCGTGTTCCTGCCCGGATCGCCCCCCCCGCCAGACCCCGTTACTTAGCAGAGTCAATGCGCGTTGTTTCCGCACAAAGGACACGCGCCCCGATTGGGACGTGGCGACTTTTCATTTTCAGGGGGTCACTTCCTCTCCCCCTCCCCCTTCGGGCGGGGGGGGGGATATTTCAAGCGGCGCTGCGCTTCCTCCGTTGGGTTTGAGGCCGCGGAACTGGTGCCGAGCCTGCAAAATCTTGTCAGGCCGCGCGTGACTGTAAAGCCCGGGCCGGCCCGAGCCAAACTCCCTGGGGATTCGGTCCCGTCTCCCGCCGGTCGCTGCCCCCTTTCGGGACCCGGTTCCGTCTCTCCACAGGCGGGGCGCTTTACAGCCGGGTGGTTTTGGCGCCTCGCCTGCACAAGTCGCTTCGCTCTTTTCCCTGCGCTGCGCGCTGGACTAGGGCCTGCGCAACGTAGCGCCAGGCTCGCAGCGGCGCCCCTCACCGTGTTCACAGTCTGGAGGTGACATCAAAGCCGGACAGAACTTCGCTAGAAGGAAACGGGCTACAGCCACCCACCTCCCCAGCAGCTTCGAACCGCTGCCGCCTCGTTCCTTGGCCTGGCAATTCCCCCCATCGACGAGATCTCTGTGAGCTCGGCAATTGCAAACGTAGCGTGCGAGGGCGCGTGGAGGCAGAAGTGGGACGTATAATTTAAAAACCCCTTAAGGAATCATTTAATTGCAAACCCCAAACCCTGCCGTAAGACCTCCTAGAAAATCTCGGCGCTAAGGAGCGAAGTCCTGTTAGGCCGCCCCACAATTGCTCCCCCTTTATCCAGCGCCTTTGTTACCGTTCTCTTGACTTAATTTTGAAACCGTTTTGTCGCGGGCTGGCTTGGAGAGCTCGGTTCACCAGCCTGGTTCGTTCGGTAATCAGGGAATAAGTGGATTGCAGGGTAGAAATCAAACGTGAGCCTGACTTGAAAATCGGGCCTTTGGGAAAGGGCCGGATTCTGGTCTAAATGACATTGGTCTAGACGCCGGAGAATTCACCTGGATTCCTTGCAGGCTGCAAAGGGTGGATCCGGATTCGCGCTACAACGATTTAGATCCGAAAACGTTCAGCCAGTCGATGTGTGTTCTGTCTCTCGTTGGACCAATGAATCGGAATTTAAAATCCGGACTCGTTTCCCCGCCATGTAAACTAACCTTTTCAAACTGGATTCAGTGTTTTAAGAGGAGTCAGTTTAATAAATCAGTTAAACTAGGAGTTCGGGAAATTAACGGGGGATACTGCCAGGGCTCGCCCCCCCCCCCATGCCTAGGACCCGTTCTGAGTATCTCCTGGATATTCCGGGAAGCCGGCAGCCCCCGTCAGAGGGACTCAAATGGGAAACCACGCGCCGCAGAAGCCGAGGAGACAGAATTTGCAGAGCGCGGAGTCTGGGCTTTGCGGTGTCAGGCGCGTGAGAAATAACAACAGATGGGGAAGTCGCGCTTCCTTTGTCCTCCGCATGCGGCCTGACCCCGCCAGCAACCCCCGGTCACAGCTCCACGGCGGCGGAGGGGAGCTTTCGGGGTGCAAAGTTCGCGTCCATTCGGCTCCCAGAAATGCCCGGGCGATCGAGTCATCTAATTTGCTGTTCTCCTCCATTGCAAAGCGATGCCAAGTCTGTAATTGGTTTAGATTAGTTTAATGTTCATCCACCTCGGGAGAACTACCGCTACTACTGATTGATAATTAAGCCGGTCAATAATTACCCCCTCGGGTTTCCATTCCGCAGACACTCGCTGCGGCGTGGGGGCTGGCGATACGGGTGAGGGGAGAGGAGGTGTCTCTAAGCAAAAGATTCAGTCTCGCGCATTGGCCCAAATGTTGCCCTCAGTCCAGTGGGTGCGAATCCGGAGTAACGCCGCTGATTTCAGCCGAGGGGAGCAGCATGGGCCCGCCGAGAGCCCCAAGTTGCGCGCAGTTCGGACCCTACCCTGCTGCGGACAACTTCGCCGAAGACAATTTTGCAGCGGGCAGCCGGGATCGGGACCGGTCCCCTTAGAGCTGCGACCCGCGCCCTTTGGAAAGGCGCGAGAGAGCTCGTTCCTGGGGGCCGGGGGTCCTGCTTTCCTAACCCCTCCAATGACTCACTTTGCTCCGGAACTTCTTACAGCGATCGGGAAACTCGGGAAAGCGACTCGCCAGCCGAATAATCCGCGCAGAGTCGCTCCGGAATCTTCGGGTTTCCTTCCACAAGTCAGGCTCCAAAAAGCCACTTTCCCCCTCACATGGGCCGCTCCTTGCAGCGTCGGTCGCTCCGTTCTAGCCTCTGGCCCCGAATTAAATACTTGGGCATTTTCCCTCCTGTGACGAGCTCCTCAAACCACCCCGCGAGCGCTCCTCCAACTTCCCCGCTTCGGGCTGAGAAGCGCCGCGACCCCAGAAAGATTTCTTGATGGCACTTTTCCTAATGTGCTTGCTGCGCCATTAGCGCGTTTTGGCTCTTGCCCCGGAATCCGGACAGGTGCCAATGAAAGGCCATTGGCGTGAAATAACAGAGCCAGGAGCTGGAAGTTGCTGGTTGTACATGCCCGCCCCGAACAGCCGGCGAGCGGTGCTTTACAACGAAACATCGCCACGTCTCTGTTATGGCTGAGGTAGGCCTCGCCCTTGCGTCCAGGCGATGAAAGACCTTAGCCGGGTGGCGTGCAGTCTAATTGTTACCCAACAAACAAGAGCGTTCGTCTTGCTGTGTGTCAGCCCTCAGTTCTGGGCCTTTGTAGATCGGGCGGACAGACACAGCAGGGGAAGTGGCGGGTTCCTCTGGGTGTGTGCAAAATTCTGCCGTGAAGTCCTGGCTCCATTAAAACCAATGACTCTCATTTACACCAACAGGGCCAGGCTTTTAGCCCTGGGAGGCACAGAAAAACTGCCCTGACTTTTCCTCCCTGCTAAACGGGCTGGCTCGGATTGCTCAGAGGTCGTTTCCAGCGCCGACGGAGAGTAAAACGCAGAAACAAATAAGAGATGTTTTCCGTTAAAACTTGCATGTGTTTCCAATCTCGCAGCTAGGAGAAGGCTTCGGATATTTTATCCAGCGCGTATTTCTGTTAAAAAAATGTTAGCATGTCCCAAAGTAAACAGCACAACGCAGAACCCTTCTGAAGCCAGAATCTCAGGAGAGATGCCCATTCCAGTCCCGGTTTCTTTGCGGCAGAGAACCCGTTTTTCACGGCATTCGGGCGGGGGACAAGCCCCAGACGTTGCCCTAAAAGCTCTTGTTTGCGTTGCAAATGTACCAAGGGAAAACAATGATGATGTTTTTCATAAAGGAAGAAACCAAATAAGACAGTTTCCTATTAGGGATTCCCATGGGGCTTGTAATTCTTTTTTTTTTTGGGGGGGGGGGAACATCTGGGTTTGGTCAAAATGACTGTTGTGTTCCCCTTTAGAAGGTCCCTTAACTAGAGGGGGCCCTTTAATTTCAAATAGCAGCAGGCAGCTAGAGCAGGTTTGCCGTAAAGGGCGCCGTTAAAGAGACAGCGAAGTTCTAGCGGCACAAGCCAAGCGGCAGGGGAGGCGTCTCTCAGGGTCAGGCAGGGACCCCTTCGGCTCAGACCTCGCGGCTCTGGGACTGGCTGCTCCGGTGCTGGCCGGGGGATTTGCCAGATCTCGGTTTGTTTGACTGGGGGGAGGGGGCTTTTCCTGTGCAGGGCCGGTTTCCGGAGAGACCGGTCTCACGGGGATGGACAGCGGGGCTAGGGGGCACCCAGCGGCAGTCAGGACCCCCAAAGACCGGGCTGGAACAGGGAGAAAGGGGCGCTCCCTTACCTGTCTCCTCTAGCCTGGCCTCGTGCCCCGGGGCGCTGTGCTCCTGGTAGGGCAGGTACTGGCTGCAGTGCAGATGGTGAGGCAGGGGCGGGCCGCCCGCCGAGCTGGGGTACGGGTAAGCCACGGACCGTCCGTAGGGGGCAAAGGGGCCCCCCTCGTGGCTGGGGGCGTGCAAGCCGGGCAGGGGGTAGCGGCGGGGCGCCAGGCTGGGGGAGGGTGGCGGCTGGGGCGAGGGCGGGCGGCTGTGCCCGAACTCCAGGAAGGCGGATTTGGAGGGGTCCGGCCCCAGCAGGCTCTCGGCCAGGGCGCTCATCGTCATCATGGCCCGGGCGTTCGACCCGACCGGGACAGGGCTAGCAGCCCGCGGGCTGGCGGCCGCTGCGAGCCATCGCTGGGCCCGGGCAGAGCCCCGCTGGTGCCCGGCCGCTGCTGCGGTGCGTTGCCCCTCGCCTGCCCCGGCCCGGGCTGCAGGCAGTCCGTCCGCGCAGACCACCCGCCGCCCCCTCCCCGCAGCCACATCCAGGCGGGACGAGTCCTCCTGCAGCCAGCTGGCCCCGGGGTTCCCTCCGCGCCCCGCCCCTCGCCTCCCCATTGGCCCGGGCGGCCAGTGACGTTACGGAACCCTAAGGGCAGCCCCCCATCCCGGGAATTAACAATCCCGGACTGTGTGTGTATGGGGGGGGGGGGGGGGATCAGAGCAACAGGTTTGGAGCCATGGGGGGGGGGGGGCGTTTGGCATCGATGTTTGTGAACAGGCGCAAAACCAACCCCCGGGGGGCAGAGAGAAGGAGCCAGATGACTGACCCCCCCCGGGGAGAGCGCGGGTTTGAGGGGGGTCAACGCACCCAGGGGCGCCCTTCTGAGCCCAGGCCGGTTCCCACGCGGGTCGCGTCCCCACGGACTTTCCTGGATGGACTCCGGGGGCTGGGGAGGGGGCGGCGGCGCCTTTGTGCCAAGGCGGTTCGTGGGGATTAAACGAGACCCGCTTTGGAAAGGGTCGGACTTTGCCGGGTCTTGAGCTTCCATTGCAATCTGGGGGAGCCCCATGCCCGGCAGCAACCCAGCCCGAGCGGGGCGCACGGAGGGAACCCCGGGGCCAGCTTCTCCTTCCAGCCGGGGCCTGGGTCCCAACCCAGCGCTCGGGTCCAGGCCTGCTCCAGCCACGCGCCATAGACAAAGTGACCTGAGCTGACAAGGGGAGGCTTGAGGGGGGGTTCCTAGGAGAGTTGGGCGCCCCGCTGGTTCCTAGGAGAGTTGGGCGCCCCGCTGATCAAGGCACCCCGCTGTTCACGTGAATTTTACTCACGCCAGGCTGCTCAGATTCTCCTTGAGCCTCAGTTATTGAGGGACAATCTAGATTTGCGGTCCACAGGCTACTCTGAGCATGTCCCCTTTGATGCGTGATGTACCTGAGTAGCCATGCTACGTCTACACTGTACATCTATTTTGGAATAAACTACTCGGAATAGTTCTTCTGAAATAGCTTATTTCAAAATAGCAGGTCTGCACTGCCGGGAAGTTTCAAAATTAGTCCAGAGCATGTTTGTCTAAGGTAGATTTGCTGTTTCCTTTCCGAGCCCCAGGAGGCACTGGGGAGGAAGAAGTCATAATGGCCGTGGCAAAATTGGAGCGTCTACACAGCCCCTATTCTGAAATAACTATTTCGGAATAGGTGTTATTGTTCTAGAATGAGGTTTACAGAAGTCAGAATAAACCTCCCCTTATTTTGAAATAATAAGGTCATTATAATATTTCAGAATAAGGCTGTTGCTGTGTAGACTGTGTAGATGCTCACAGTTACTCCAAAATAACTTTGCTGTGTAGACGCACCCTAAGCTCTGTGGTTACATTTCCTGACCTAACTTGGGGATAGGCAGATTCTGCGCTAGGGGTGATTTTCAGACCCAGCTTTGCACTCGAGTGACAGCGCCCTGTGGATCCAGACAGGCCTCCCTTCGCCTGTGTGTTGGGTGAGGAGGACTCTAGCCTTAACACACCAGTTACAGCTGTTCTGAACCGCCGCACTGAGGAGCCCGGATCAACGCGCAGGACGCGTGGTGCTCGGCGCTGCACAAACCGAGCGGACAGTCACGCCGGGTCCCGCATCGCTGCACAAAGACAAGGGGTGAACAGCGCCGGGGGGGGGGGGGGGCAATGAAAAGCGGCGCCGCTGGTGAGAGGTCTGAGAGCGCCCGCCCTGAAAATCAGGTTTCGTTCCCTCTAACGCTCCCTCTCCTGCAGAGACGCTGCCCGGCCGCCGCTGCCACCCAGGTGTGTTGCGCGAATCCGAGCGGCTTGGCGCGTCCAGGCTGCTTCTTACGAGAGCTGCCCCCGCCCCCTTGCGTTTCTGGGAGAAGTTCCCCCCCACCCACACACCTATTGTGACGCAGGCAGGGGGCGGGGACAATGGGGGGGGGGGGAGAGAGCCACGGAACCAAAATGCAAATCCCGGATACGAGAACCACGGCCGGGGGGGGGGGGGGGGGGGGGGAGCAACCCCGCCCCCAATTCCAGCCCTGGCCCCGGCCCCGGCTGTAGCGGATACAGGCTCCGGGAAAGAGAGTTGGTCTGTTGCGGCACCTGGGACACGTGGATTTGGGCTGGGCTGGGCAGCGACCCCCCCCAGCTTCGGGGAGCTCCCGCGGCAGGTTTCCGAGTAGATGAAAATACAGAGCCCAGAGCCTTTTCGCCGGCATGGGGTCGGGTCCGCGGGGGGGGTCCTATCTGGGCGGGGGGGTCGGATCCGCGGGGGGGGATCCGATCTGGGCGGGGGGGTCGGGTCCGCGGGGGGGGATCCGATCTGGGCGGGGGGGTCGGGTCCGCGGGGGGGGTCCTATCTGGGCGGGGGGGTCGGGTCCGCGGGGGGGGATCCGATCTGGGCGGGGGGGTCGGATCCGCGGGGGGGGGTCCGATCCAGGCGGGGGGGTCGGATCCGCGGAGGGGGGATCCGATCTGGGCGGGGGGGTCGGGTCCGCGGGGGGGGTCCTATCTGGGCGGGGGGGTCGGGTCCGCGGGGGGGGATCCGATCTGGGCGGGGGGGTCGGGTCCGCGGAGGGGGATCCGATCTGGGCGGGGGGGTCGGATCCGCGGGGGGGGTCCTATCTGGGCGGGGGGGTCGGGTCCGCGGGGGGGGATCCGATCTGGGCGGGGGGGTCGGATCCGCGGGGGGGGGGGTCCGATCTGGGCGGGGGGGTCCTATCCGGTCACTTTCACTGGAACTGGAGCAGCGGTCTCCAAACACGCACAGAAAAGCGGCGTCTGGGCGCCTCGCGCGGCGCTAGACCCGGGGGCCGGACTTAAGGGAGCCGCATAAATGGCGTCATCAGTGACGACATTATTCTTCAGTCCTGTCGCGGGGGCGGGGCGGATCCCTCCGGCCACTCCGCGGGGCTGGGCCCCGGCTCCCCTGAGGCAGCACCGGAGCCGCTCGCCTACAGCAGGGCCTAAGGGATGCTGGGCACAGACTGAACCCGGCTCGGGCGGGAGTCAATGAGCACGTGTCTCTCTTCCCCTTGGCCTGCTTCACACCCCCAGGCCCAACCCCCTTCCCCCTCAACTGTGCGCTGTCCGAGCCTCATTCCGCCAGGGCCCGGGTTCTCCGCCGCCCTCCCCGGCTTGGCACCCGGCGGACCTGGAACCCATCCGAGAGGACAGACCAGAAGAACGTTTCCTGGGACCTTTGTCTCTGGCAGCCCCGTGTCCCCGCAGCCTCTCCTGCCCCGGCGGCTCGCAGCCAGCCGGTGGGGTCTGCGACAGGCATTTCCCTCTCCCGCCGGTGCAGCAGGGACGAGCTTTGGGTCCCCGTCCAGCTTCCATTGGCTACATGGCTGCCCCCGGGCGGGCAGGCTGGGGCCCCGAGGGAGGCAGGCTGGGAAGTGGAATCGTCTCCTTTGGGGGTCTGTTGCCCCACCAGGCCTGCTCCATGGCTCTCCGTTCACGAGGGGCCCCCACCTCTCCTTCCTGGGGGAAATAGACTGCACAGGAGGTCAGCCTGCGCCCAGCCAACAGCCCAGGGATGAGCAAAGCGCCTGGCCCGTTCCCCCAGCCTCGGGTCTTTGAGGTTGGGCCTGGCTTTGTACAGCACCAAGCACAAGAGGATCCCGGGCCATGTCTGGGGTCGCTGGGTGTGGCATTGCTACAAATACTAATTAACGCCCTTCCCCCACACTCCATTTCATTCCATTTATGTCATTATTTCTGTCGCGATTTGGAGTCCCTCCTTAATTGCACAGGGCGGGGGCAGGGGACCACATTGCCAGAGAGGGCAGCGATTCCATTCCAGGGGCGTTTGAGGTGCTGAGATCAAAGCCACTGGGCTGGCGGAAGGAGAAGAGGAGGGAGGGGACTGGGAATTTTTTTTAGCATTTCCCGGGATTTTATTTTTCGGTGACGGCTCCTTTGCTGATGGAGGCCTTGAAATGCTGCGCGTGAAGCAGCAAGGAAGGGGAGAGCTGGCATGGGGGAGGCTGCGTTTAAGGAGCAGGACGTCTGGTGTGTTGTGCGGCTGAGCGGCCGTAGCTTGTGGGCCAAGGTCTGGTCCCAGCCGCCCCACCCCTCCCCCCCGGGGCGGGAAGAAATGGCTGTGTGCGCGGTCATTGGCCAGGCCGGGGCGTCTTTTTATTGAAATATAAAATTCCACAGATTTGTTTGGAAAGGCAAACGGGGCGTTAGCAGCTGCCAAGCCAAGCAGGGAGCAGTTCTCTTGCGTTACACGTTCCCGGGCAGGGACACCACCAAAGCGGCCGTTCTGCTGCAAAGAAGAAACACTCTGCGGAGTGCTAAGCAGTGTCTCCACATGAAGATTCAGCCGCTGCCCACAGACCTGGGAGACTCACCAGCGCGTCCCATCTTCTTGCACCAATAACCGAGTACCCCATCGACCTCAGGAGAGCTGCTCCCGGAGCCCCAGCTCAGGTACATTCTCTCAGGTGCCCCCCAGTCGTTCTCAAAGCACTTTACAGAGGAGGTGAGTATCGTGAACCCCGTTTTACTGGGAGGGAAACTGAGGCATGGGCTGGCGGCATCACTTGTCCGAGGTCAACCATCAGGGAGTGCCGCCAAGCCTGTGCTTAGATCCGATTGCCGTAAGCACGCGCTCACGTGTAGGCCCGTGCTCACGTGCTTTGCCTAACAGGACAGCTCACCCAAGGGGAGGACGTAAGCGTGCGGGTGAATCTTTGCAGCATCGGGGCCTGCACATTTGTTCCATGGCTCAGAATGAAATCCCAGCGCCAGACATAACCCTGAGACAGGAACAGCAACTCTGAAAACTCCTGCTCAGTCTGGAGTGAAATCAGCCTGCAACTGAATCTGAGCCGTTGCTAACCCGGGTTAAGAGCTGCCTGGCTGTGGTCTCTTGGCTATTTTATCCTGGGTTAAAAAACCCTCCCAGTTTGTTCCATAGCTAGCTAGCCTCCAACACACAGTGCTTGAGGCGTGGGGGAAACCCCATCATTTAGCCTATTACAAGCAAAGGCAAAAGCTCACTGATTTAGCTGGGGGGGGGGCAGTTATTTCAGACAAACCCCTTTTAAGAAGAAAAGGCTCTGGGCGTTTCTCCTTTCTTATGTACAAGCTAAATTAAAACGAGGAAACTGTTCTACGGACAACTCCTCTCCCCCTCCTGCATTCATTAAAACTCCAGAGAGGCTGCAACTGTTGCTTTTTTCAGCAGGGCAGTTCTCCCCAGAGGGGTTGTGCAGCCCCGGGTACCGGATACCATGACCCGCAGGTAGCTGATAACCACACACAACGCACCCTGACGCGTATTTGGAACGCGATGACCGAACCAAACAGTTGGGGTCTGGCATTTGGTGCCAAGCAGTTTCAGCCCTGAGCCGATAAAGCTGCCACCGTGCCCGTGGTAGATTGTGAAAGCCGGTCCCCCTGCAGAGCCACTGGCCCATGCTTTGCGACTACTAAAAGGCCGCCGTTCAGAGCAGGGGGGGCATCTTCCCCTTCGTGCAGGGAGATTTATTCCCCACTGCCTTGGCTGTGGCAAACTACCAGCTGTTTCTGCGTGGGCCTGCCCGCCTGGCCAAAGCAGACGCAGGCAGACGAGCCGCGAGGCCAGCAGACGCCAGGGCATGTTGCAATCCGTGGCTGGGAGCGGAACAGGCTCCGGACTGCAGAAGCGGGAATTCACGACTGGCCGAAGAGGCATCTTGGCATCAGCCATGGCCATGGCACCGGGGGCCTTCCTGGTTCGGACTCGGGACAAGGGCCCTTCGGCTTCATGTGGACAGAACCGGGCGCTCCCAGAGCCCGCCCTGGCACCGGGCTCAGAGTCGCATTTCACATCCATGGAGAAGGGAAAACTCCTGGCAGGAAACTCCAAGCGGTTCAGCCCCCCAGTTAATTGGGGCTCATTCCTTTCACACTCCCACAGCTAGCTGCCCTCCCTTGCCGTCCGCCCCGCTGGGTCTGCGCTGCCCCTGCCTGGGGGGGATGGAAACCCGAAGTGGGGAGCCTGGAGAAGGGAACACTGCGCTTTCCTGCCTCTATCCAAAGCAGGCTGGGTCGGGGCTGCCATTGCCCGGCGATGAGCCATGTGATGGGGCGTCGCAGCCATCGGTTCTCCACAGGCGCACAGTGAGCTCCCAAAACCAGCTGGGAAGGGAAAAGCCAAGCGCCGGCAAGTCATCAGCCCTCCCCGGGAGAAGAAACTGCACCTGCCCTTGGAGCAAAATGCTCCATTTATGGCGATGACAAAACGCAGTGCGCAGGGCAGGGGATTTGCAACCTTGTTCGGACTCCTGCTTTGCTGCTTTCTAGTGCTTACATTGCCGTCGGAGGCTCTTCCCAACGCCTACTGCTCAGGAGAACTGGACTACAGGAGAGGAAACTGAGGCACAGACAGTTCTAATCGGTCTCCAAGGGTCTGTCTACACAGCACCCCTACACTCAAAATAGGATACACAAATCATGCAATGCAAATTGTGTATCTTATTTTGAATCTGTTTTGAAATTTGGGACATCTACACAGTGCCAAATTTCAAAATAACGTGCTATTTCAAGCCATCCCTTAATCCCCGTGCAACGAGGTTCACCGGGACGGTGAAACAGCATGCCCGTTATTTTGAAAAATATTTTGAAATACCAGGCAGCTTGGGTAGACGCTGAGTAGCTATTTCGGGATACTTCCGGCATCCTGCAATGGCCATGCAGTGTAGACGTAACCCAAGAGAAGCCCCGTCACGCGCCTCTCCCGCACCTAATCCGTCGGGGTCCAGAAAGAGCAGCAGGCCCCGTTTCAGAGGGGTGTCCGGGGTCTCCCACTGAGTCGTGCTGCCAGAAGTGCTCCAGGTGCCGCGGTGAGCCCCGTGTAAGAAGCAACACCGAAGACACGATGTAGCATAGGAACCGGGGCCTGCCTTTTAGAGCTTCATTCTCAGTGGGCTTGGTAAGAGATTTCGGGTGCCCAGTTGCAGCAAAGCCGCATTGCTCCATTGAAGTCAATGGGCCAAATCTACCGGCTGGAGTTCCTGAGCATCGCTCCCCAGATGGGGTAATTTCGGCCGCTGTCTCATTTCTCTGCCCCAGTGTTCTCAGAATGGCTCAGAAGCTGGCAGAGCAGATTCCTGCCATATTTCCTCCCCTGGAACAGGCTTGTTCCCCCCAGAACCCCCGCTGAAGGACCCAGCGTAAGCCTCCCCCCACAGGAGGGCTGCGCAGTCCAGCTCTCAGCCCACAGCTACACTAGGAAACTTTCCAAGTTACTAAATTTGACTTAACTGCCAAGTTAGCACATTCGAACTATCATAGAACCACAGAGCTGGAAGAGACCTCAGAAGGTCAAGTCCAGCCCCCTGCTCTAGGCAGGACCAATCCCAACTCAATCAACCCGGCCAGGGCTTTGTCAAGCCGAGACTTAAACACCTCTAGGGATGGAGACTCCACTACTTCCCCAGGTAACCCATCCCAGTGCTTCGCCCCCCTCCTAGGGAAATAGTTTTTCCTAATATCCAACCTGGACCTCTCCCACCTCAACTTGAGACCATTGCGCCTTGTTCTGCCATCTGTCACTACTGAGAACAGCCTCTCTCCATTCTCTTTGGAACCTCCCTTCAGGAAGTTGAAGGCTGCTCTCAAATCCTCCCTCACTCTTCTCTTCTGCAGACTAAACAGACCCAAATCCCTCAGCCTCTCCTCATAGGTCATATGCTCCAGCCCCCTAATCATTTTGCTTGCCCTCTGCTGGACCCTCTCCAATGCGTCCACATCCTTTTTGTAGTAAACTGGACACAATACTCCAGATGTGGGCTCACCAGAGCCCAATAAAGGGGAATAATGACACCTCTGGATCTGCTGGCAATGCTCCACTAGTGTGTCCTCACTATTGGGGAAGCCTCAAAATGAGTCCGAGTCAGGCTCTGTCACGGTGAACGTGCGACCTCGCATTAGGGCCCCAGGACGAGCGGGGGAGTAATTAGTTCAAATGACGCTGGGGCGTCGGTACTTCGAAAGAGCCGCTCCGGCACGTCCACACGGCCGCTATTTGAAATAACTGCTCTGGGGTTAGCGTTACTCCCGATGAAAGCGGGAGTGTGGATTTTGAATCCCGCAGGCGGTTATTTAGAAATCTCGGGCTTGGACGTGTGGACGCTCCACTTATAAATTCGACTTTGGTGGGTGACCTAGTGCCGACCAGCTCAGTGAGCCCTTCGAAGCCAAGTCTGAATTCAGGCCTGGTGCAAGAGGGTGTGAATTCCACTGATGTCAGTGGAGCTGCGCCCACAGACTCCCGCCCGGCCAGCCAGTCATGTCTCGTTTTTCCCCTCCCGCGGCTGTGTTTGTTCAGGAGGCGGCGACCCCGTCACCAGCACCGTGACATTCTGCAGAAGACGTTGCCTGGAAGGATGCACGCCCCCAGATTAGACCATCTTCCAAACATGTTTCCATCTTGACATGGTTTGGAAAGAGTCTGAGTCACAGCTGAACACGGACTGCATGCCCTGATATAAATAGCAGTGGAAATACAGCTAACGCTGCAGCTCTGGGGGCCTCTGTTTGGTAATAAGGTAGAAAAAAAGACCCCAAACAAACAAATTCCAACCTTGTCCTACATGTAAAAGTCTCAGCGGGGTAGCCGTGTTAGTCTGCGTCTACACTGCAGGGCTTAACTCGACCTAAGCGACGCAAATGGAGCCACGTGAATTGCATGGTTTCTTTTGAAATTGGGAGCGTCTACAAAGCCCTTATTTAGAATCGAGCACTCTTCCTCCGACTTCCCTTCCTCCTTGTACAACGCGGGTTACAGGAGTCGGAGTAAGAAGTCCTCCAGCTTGACTACTTCAACATTATTTCGAAATAACTGCCTGCTGTGTAGACGTGGACTAAGTTATTTCAAAATAATGTTGCTGTGTAGACGTACTGTAACTAAAAATGGTTGAACAGCAGCGGTCCTGTACCTCTGAAGAGAATGTCAACAATAGACAATTATTTCAAAATAATTTATTTAAAATGATAACTCCCGAAATAACTATTTCAAAATAGTGTGTGCACATGACAGGGAAGCTTCAAAATGAGTCTAAGGCAGGCTCGACTTAAACCCCAGGAAGCACTGGGGAGTAATCACTTAGAATGACTCTGGGGAGTCACTATTTCAAAATAGCAGCAGCGGAGAGTCCACATGGCCACTATTTCAAAATAAGTGTTATTCCTTGTGGAAAGCAGGAGTTATTATTTCAGAATAACTAGGGATGTAATCGTGGAATTGATTAACTGATAAACAGATAAGTGAAAGCTCATAGGTCAGTGTTTCTTAAACTTTTTAAGACCAAACAATAACTTTTTTTATGAGGAATACCAAGGATTTTTTGTTGAGGAAAAAAAAAAGGTGTGTGTGTGTGTGTGTTGGGGGGGGGGGGGGTTAATTGAGCAAAAAAAAAAAGGCACCTGCCCCTTTAAGGGCAGCCATTTTGAACTCTGTTGTTCTCCGCGGCACAGCGGTGTACTGCGGAACACAGTTTAAGAAACACTGTCATAGGTTAGTGCTATAGACTACATGCATCACCCCCCAACCCTTGCCAGTAATTTTTTAGCAGGCTGGCCAGCAGCCTCACTCAGTCCTGGCTCACACCGGCTCTGGGACCTACCCCCGCTGCAGCTCTGCATTTAAAGTGTATTGGGAGCCAGTTAGGCAGGCAGCCTGGTTCAGTTCCCACTTGTGCCAGGTCCAGGAGCTCAGACCCCTCCTGGACAATGGCTCCTGCCACCCTGCGCTGCTGCCTCTGTATCATAGACTCAGAGACTCATAGGTCAGAAGGGACCATTCTGATCATCTAGTCTGACCCCCTGCACAGTGCAGGCCACAGAATCTCACCCACCCCTCCCAGAATAATCCTCTCACTTATATCTCAGATATTGAAGCCTTCAAATACTTTGAAGACCCCAAGATGCAGAGAATCCTCCAGCTGTGATCTGTGCCCCATGCTACAGAGGAAGGTGAAAAACCTCCAGGGCCTCTGCCAATCTACCCTGGAGGAAAATTCCTTCCTGACCCCAAATATGGTGATCAGCTAAACCCTGAGCATGTGGGCAAGACTCACCAGCCAGACACCCAGAAAGTTCTCTATAGTAACTCCTATCATCCCTCCATTGACCTATTTCCCACTGATAATGAATGGTCAATTAGTTACCAAGATCATGTTATCTCATCAAACCATCCCCTTCATAAACCCATCTAGTTTAATCTTGAAGCCAGATAGATCTTTTGTCCCCACTACTTCCCTTGGAAGGCCGTTCCAGAACCTCACTCCTCTAATGGTTAGAAACCTTCGTCTAATCTCAAGTCTAAACTTCCTACTAGCCAGCTTATATCCATTTGTTCTTGTGTCCACATTGGTATTAAGCTTAAATAATTCCTCTCCCTCCCTGGTATTTATCCCTCTAATATATTTAAATAGTGCAATCATGTCCCCCCTCAGCCTTCTTTTGGTTAAGGGAACCAAGCCAAGCTCCTTGAGTCTCCTTTCATATCAGAGGCAGCAGCACGGGGCAACAAGCAGCCAGTCCGCGAGGGGAGCTGGTTTTTTTAAACTGACTCCCCTCATGGACCAGCTCCCGCCTGACACCCCGCACTGTTGCCTCTGATACAGAAGCAGCAGCACAGGGTGGCAGCAGCCCCTGTCTAGGAATTGTCTGAGCTCCCAGACCCAGCTCCTAACATGCTTTAAATGCAGAGTCGCAGCGGGGCAGGGGACTCCTCCGGCTGCTGGCCCCCTCCCCGGGGATGATAGAACAGTCGACTAACTGATAAGAATTCATGAGGTTACTCAACTATTCAATTAACTGATATTTAACATCCTTAACAATGCCCAGACCCTAAAAATAACAGGCTTGGTAGTGTGGACGCTCTGCTTGTTATTTCAAAATAAGGGGAATTATTTCAAAATGACTCCCTAGAGTAGACCCGGGCTTAGGGTGCATCTACATAGCACCCTAAACTCAAAATAAGATACGCAATTTGCACTACACAACTTGCGTATCTTATTTCAAATCTATTTCAAAATAGCTTATTTTGAAATTTGGTGCATCTACACAGTGCTCGATTTCGAAATAACACGCTATTTCAAGCCATCCCTTTATCCCTCGTGCATCAAGGTTTACCAGGATGGCGAAGTAATGTGCCTGTTATTTCGAAAAATATTTCAAAATAACGGGTGGCTTGTGTAGGTGCAGGGTAGCTATTTTGGGATACCTCTGGTATCCCAAAATAGCCATGTAGTGTAGCCGTACCCTTAGGGTGTGTCTAGACTACAGGGTTTTGTCGACAAAACTATACCTGCCTCTACGCTACCACCGAGTTCTGTCGACATAACGTCAACACAGCTCAGAAGTTTTGTCGACGGCGGTAAACAGAGTAAGTGCCTGATACTTCCCTTTTGATGTCATTTGGATGCTGAATGGCCCATCCGGTTCATGTCTTTGTTCAAGCCATGCAGGATAGTGTCACATTTGCATATGAAGGGCAGGTCCGCAGATTCTCTAGCTGATTCCTGAAATGGTTTGGGAAGAGAACAGCCACTTTGAAATCCACGGCCGAGTGCCCCGGCAAGTGAAAATGTTCTCCAAGAGGTAACACACAGAAACTTGGTGGGGAACATTTTCACTTGCCCGGGCGCGCATCAGTGGATTTAAAGGTGGCGATTCCCTTACAAAGCCATTTCACGAATTAGCTAGAATGAGAGTCTGTGGAACTGGCCTTCATCTGCAAACCGGATCTGAGAGAGGAGAGCAGCCCCCGGCACGCTGAGCCAGGAACATCTGGCTACACATTCATGCACCTAAATAAGAGCTGCCAATGACCTTAAGCGCATAAGAACAACCAGGCGTGGTCAGACCAATCACCCAGCCAGCCCAGTGTCCTGTCTGCCCACAGCGGCCAGAGCCAGATGCCCCAGAGGGAGTGAACAGAACAGACAATTGCCGAAAGATCCATCCCTTTTCATCCACTCAGCCTTCAGTTCTCCACAGCCCTTGCAAAGGGAAGGGAAGTGGTTCATAGGCCCCATGTTTGCCCTCTCCACAGGGAGAATTTCATTCTCTTTAGTACATCCTGCCTCCTAGATCAAATGCGCTTCAGTCTCCATTGTGCCTTATATATTGCAAGGCACATTGGTGCTTAAAACTACACAGCGTCTTAACAGTCCTCCACGCCATTCGCCTTGTGCATCTGAAGGTGACACGATGTTCTGTTTAGCGAGGGGGGGGCCAGGGGGAGCTGCTTTTCCAGAACTGATACAGGAAAGAGTCCAGGGAAATATTTGAAGCCAAATAACAAGCTAAGACTTCCAGGAGCTAATTCACTTTGGGATCCAAATAGTAACAGACGAGTGACATTGTAAAAGGAGCTTTGTTTAATACGAAGGCAGCAGGTGCCAGATTTTTGAGGGCTTGTAAGCCTGATTTTCCAGCCACTCCAGAGTAACTCAGCTGAATTGGATGCAGTTACTCTTGAGTTATACCCGTGCAAATGGGAGGAGAAAGGGAGGGCCCCCTACAAGTCAGATGAAAGTAGGAAGGGAGAGAAGAAGCATGTGCCAGGTAACAAACCTGCAGCCCCTCTAAGATAAAGGAAGGTCCTGACAGTTGTAATTATGCATTATTGGTGGAGCAGCTAGGAGAAAGCCTGAAGCCAAGTACAGAAACTCTGGATTAATGGAAGCCCAAGGAGAAGTTAATAACAAGACTAGTGAACTGTCAGCAGACAGCCTGGCGTCTGCCCTCCCACACTCTACCACAGCCATATTAACTGAACAATAATACTATCTAGCAACCGTGTGCGGAGACACATGAATAATAAATAGGAACAGGCGGAAGAATCCAGGGTGCATTTGCAAATAGGGAAACTAACATTTCTTTCTTTCTTTCTTTCTTTCTTTCTTTCTTTCTTTCTTTCTTTCTTTCTTTCTTTCTTTCTTTCTTTCTTTCTCATAGCTGAGAAAGGGAGCAGCTGTAAAACTGACCTCCGTAGGTGAGCGAGGCGGGAGAGAGTTCTCAGAAGCACTTTCTGGGGACAGTTTGGAACTATAGATGGAGCAAGAGCCCAGGAAGGATTTGGACTCAGATCTTTCTGCAGTCAGCCATAGCAGGTGTTCAGGTCGGACGAAATGTCCGCGAGAGAGCCTGAGCGGTAGCCGGGCCACTCACCTGACATAAGGTCGTCACTCCACTGAAGCCCCTGCAACCCAGTCCATGCCCGCTGTGAATCTGCCCCATCCTAGTTCTTTGTCGGTCGATAAGTATTTTTAACAGACACAGATGTCTAAATAGGCACTTAGAGCTGATAATTAGCTACCCAGCTTGAGTATCTATTCCATGAACCAAAACCAGGTACACCAGACTAACACGGCTACATTTCTATCACTATTCCATGTACAGTTTATACAGACATGCAGTTAATTATAGAATATGTAGATGATGGAGAATATCTAGCTAGCTAGCTAAACAAATATAGGCTCTGAGCCTGTGAAGACTTATACACATAGGGCTTGCTTGTGCATCACTGAAGGGTGTGAATTTAGCTGTTTCCTTCAATGGGCGCAGGCTCAGACCCATTCTTCACTTTACCCATTCAAGTCTTCCCACTGAAACGAATGGGAGAACTCCTCTGAGTTAATTTAAGCACGTACGTAGCAGGACAAGGGTCAGACAGAGTCAGGTGATGTAGCTATACTGATATGTGGATTGTGCATGTAAGCACAGCAATTTCATATATTAGATACATGGATGGGTTTAGCTTTATTGGTTGTTAATGTAGAGGATCAAACATGAACTTTGGGGTGGTGGTGGGGAGCCTGTCAACATTCTGAGTTGCTTTTTGCTTCACAGGGTTTTTTGGTGTAAACTGTTGTGATGATCACTTAGATACCAAGTACCAAACGTTGCTTGTTTTTAGCAGGCAAAAAGTGCCTAGAACCATTTCCAGCAAAAAGAAATAATGAAAAAGCTTCACAAAGCCACCAAAGATTTGGACAGTTTTTCATGGAAGCTGCGTCTGGTGAGAAAGGGACGATTTGTGTCAGCTGAAGGCATGAGCCTGACGGTTACCAGCTTGCTCCTGTAACTTACGTTGTAGGCTCCACTAATTCCCTGTTAGACAAATCATTCCTTCTCCCAGCTGGTATAAATCTGCTACCTGGGTAGATCCCCAGGTAGCAGACAGCAGCATGCCTCTGAAGACTCCAGAATTTATGCCCATACACCTGTGCTTTGTTTAAACAGATCTACGTTTCCCTTCCTATTTTGTGTTTCTCAGGTAAAGTCAACTGGCTAGGATGCCCCCTAATTCTGTTTCTCCCTTATGGGATCCATCAGTGATTTTGTGTGTGTGTGTGTGTGTGTGTGTGTGTGTGTGTGTGTGTGTGTGTGTGTGTTTTCTTTTTTTGTGCTAAAAATAAAGCAAACAAGTTGATCTGTTAAATGCAAATATTGCTTACAATCGCAATCCGGTTCAAATTCAATTTTTTGCATGGATAACTGTCAACGGAAAACCACCAGAATAAAGGGGCTAGATTTTCTGCTGGTGTTAACTGAGGTCAATAGGCCAAATCCGCAGCCTGGGTAAAACAGCCCTGACTTCTGTGCCGCTCCATTGATTGACACTATGGCCCATGCTCAGACCCAGCTTTAGGGGTGAGAACCAGAGAGAAACAGCTTCACCTTAAAATATTCTGTTCAGTGGGAAACATTCTCTTACGTATCAGCTGATTCAGCCTTCGCTGTCCTATAAAATGGTGTCTCCCAACCTTTCCAGACAAGTGTTTCCCTTTCAGGAGTCTGATTGGTCTTGCGTGCCCCAAGTCTCATGTCTCTTGAAAACGACTTGTTTGCAAAATCGGACGTAAAACACAGCAGCATCACAGCTCACTAGCACTGACGTGGGGCTGGCTGTCTCGGTTTTACCAGGCAGTTATACAATAAGTCTGCTGGACTATAACTATTGTCCTTACTTTGCAGAGTACAGTATCCAGAGCAGCATAGACAAGTCATGGGATGAAATTTACCCTGCTGCCTTTGTGGGTGTTTTTTCTGCAGCCTGTTGTAAAACGAGGCTACTATCTGGATGAGCTGATGCGCTCACTGGACTTAGCTCCAGGGATACATGCACAGGGGAGTGACAGCTTGTAGGCATACGCCTGTTGGAGAACCAATTTACACCCATGGAACTCCGCTGGCTTTGATGGAATGGAAGGGTGCAAGCAGGAGCCCTGACGCAGGCCACTGTGAATGCAGGCAGGGTCTTTCTTCTTTTCCTGCTGCTCTTTCTTGCTTTTATTAAGTGCCTGGAACTAATTGTGGCAGCAATTTTCTCCTGGCTACATTCTCAGTGTCATTGTTATTCCCCTTTTGCCCTGACATGTGAAGCCAGTTTGGAGGCTAATTATGCCCCATCTGGAAACCTTTGGGGGAAGGTGTGAACCTGTTAGTGAAAAATGTGGCATATTTAATCAATTATTCCATTCATTAGCCCCAGCCTCAATGCCTTACCCTATTAATTTGACAAGAGAGCCCACTAAAGGGGCTTTTTAACCTTTGTTTATTTCACATTGTCATTAACAGCAAGATGGAAAGCACCAAACTAAACAAACACTGAAACAAAAGACAGGACTATGTAGCACTTTAAAGACTAACAAGAAGGTTTATTAGGTCATGAGCTTTCGTGGGCCAGACCCACTTCCTCAGATCAATACGTGGAAGAAAATTGGCACGACCATATATACCAAAGTGATACAATCACAAAAATGAACACATGTGAAACTGACAAATCAAATTTTAGAACAGAGTGGGAGTGAGGGGGGAAGGTGAGTGTCTGTGAGGTAATGACATTGGGGTGATAATTGGGGAAGCTATCTTTGTAATGGGTGAGATAATTAGAGTCTTTGTTTAGACCCTACATAAAGTGTCAAATTTAAGCATGAATGACAATTCAGAAACTTCTCGTTGAAGTCTGGAGTTCAAGTCTCTCTGAAGCAATGTGCATGTTTTAAGGTCATTGAGGGAATGGTCAGTCTGGCTGAAATGGCAGGCAGCAGCTTTCTCTCTGAGAGAGTCTGATGTCTGTTTTGTGGGCATTGATTCTTTGGCAAAGTGTCTGAGAAGTTTGTCCAATGTACATAGCAGATGGACACTTTAGGGCACACTGTGTGTATAAAAGGCAGGGAGCTGCTTTCGCTTTCAGGTCTCTCGCTGGCTCTGTTACACATTAGCTCTAGGGCTGAGATGACCAAATTTTGCATCCCCTTTGAACTCTGCCCTTGGTGTAAACAACAACACGCAGTTCAGGGGAAGAGGGGAGCAAGTCCCTTACAGCTAAATAACGTGACTGATCAAACGTGGCACTACTCACGCATTCAGCCGACGTCAGTGTAACACCAACACCCAATCTGCTAATGGAAAAGCCTGGGGTAACCCTTTTAGTTGCTTTTATTAATCACCTGCTTAAACCTTAAGGAACCAAAACTGGTTTAAATTTACCTCCTTCTTGTTCCACTTTAAAAACACCCCTCAGGTGGCGAGAACGAAAGACAGCCCAGAGAGACTAACCCGGGAGGCAGCTGAAGAGCAGGGCGTTGGTGGCAGTGGGTTTTACATGCCACTGTGCTAAGAACAATACGGCGCAGGGCCATGTTCTCTCCTTGTCAGCCAGTCGTGGCGTGGGCAGGATTTTAATACAGGTTGAACCTCTCTACGCCAGCCCCCTCGGGACCTGGCCGGTGCTGAACCAGAGAATTTGCTGGACCAGGGGAGTCAATATTGTCTGGCAGCATCACCGACCCTTCCACGGCTTGCTGGGCTCTGGGAAGACACTGAGGGGTAAATTAGAGCTAAACAGCCCAGGGCATTGAGCCCCAGGGCTGGGGGCTGCAAACAAACTTTATGAGACTGCGGGAAACTTGGCCACCCCCATAAGAACATGAGAATGGCCAGGTGGGGTCAGACCAAAGGTCCATCCAGCCCGGTGTCCTCTCTGCCCACAGAGGCCAATGCCCGGTGCCCCAGAGGGAGGGAAGAAAACAGGGAACCATCAAGTGATCCCTCCCCTGTTGTCCATTTTCAGCTTCTGATGAATAGAGGCTGGGGCCCCCCTCCCTGCCCAGCCGGGCTAATGGCCAATCCTCCATGGATTTAGCTAGTTGGTTTTTGCTGGATAAGTGGGCACCTGGCATCTCGCCGGACCATGGAAGTTGCCAGCTCACAGCGAGCCGGACTAGAGAGGGTCGACCTCTTTCGAGCTCTGTGCTGGCTTTAGAGCGAGGCTGGGCTGTGAGATTCCTCCCGTGCGCTCTCTCCGCCCCTTGGCCCCAAGCCTTGGAAGTATTCAGGGACCTGCCGTCTGCTGGACCCAACGGGCGCTGAACGCCCGCGTGCCTATGAGGACCGAAGACTTCCCTGGGTAAGACCGCCCCTGTGCAGGGCAGCCCATACGCAGGTACTGACCCCGGATGCAGCCTGTGCCGTGCCGGAGGGGACGGTTTCCTGTGAAACCTCAGATCCACACAACGGCACTGGCCAGTTGAGAATCCCTTCCCTTGTTGATCAGACCCGCTCTGAGCAGGGTGACACCACGTCAGGCGAGAGCCTGTCGATCTGCCCGACGCCCATTGACGTCTGAGCTTTGGCGTCCGTCCACAGGGGGCTGAAATGGCAGCAGCTGAGGGCCTGGCTCTGACAGGGTCCCCGTGCTGCTAATGCCAGCGGAGAGGAACCAGCGTTGCGACTTTGTGGAACAATTCCGTAGTCCCACTGGTCAGTGATCCCCTCAGCCCTAGCACCGGGGGCGTCCCGGACACAGGGGATCTGAGGGTGTGACAGGACACTGCTCAGCACCAACATTTGCCAGCGAGTGCAGGGCCAGATTTCTAAGAGCGTGGCTCTCTTGCTTGGGGTCAGACTTGCCGAAGAGCTCAACTTCCTTTGCGGCATCTCAAGACAGAGCCCATTAGCTAACGACCTCGCGCTCGGCACCATTTCTCAGGCAAGACTCCTTTTCCCCTCCCCACAAGGCACGTTTGAGCCATGTCCCGAATTCCTGTCACCTGTGCCAAAATGGTTGAGTCGGGACACAGCCCACCACAAAAGAAAAACCGTAGGAAAGAAAAGGAAACTTTTGAATGGACGTTTCCCTGGCGCCACGTTCGGATTCTGCAACCGCAAACAGCTTTGGGTTCTGAACTTTAATGTTGTTAAAGAAAAAAAAAACCCTAGAAATGAAACAAAATGTTTTGTTTGAGCCAGAGCGATTGCTCCTCCTTTTCGGGGGGGGGGGGGGGGCCTTTCTGGCTGCCCTTCTGCCATCCACTTAGCTGCGTTCACACGGAGGGTTAGGTCAGCACAGCTACCAGGGGGTGGATTTCTCACGTCCCTGAGTGCACAGAGACCTGACTCAAAGGAGGAAGAGGTGCTGGCCACTTGGGGACACCTCTGTTGGAAGGAACAACTGGGTACGTCTACACGGCAACACTGTTCCGAACTCACTCAGTCCACGTCTACACAGCAGGCCGTTATTTCGAACTAGCGCATAGCTGGAGGACTTCTCTCTCCGACTCCTGCAACCCTCCTTGGACGAGGAGTAAGGGGAGTCGGAGGAAGAGCGCTCAATTTCGAAGACGCTGTGTAGACGCTCCTGATTTCGAAATAAGCTTTGCGACGGACGTAGCTCAGTTTGCATCGCTTCTTTCGAGTTAAGCCCGGCTGTGCAGACACGCCCCTGAGAACTGCTCTCTGTGTTCGGGGTGCAGGGCCACGGCAGGGTAGCAAGTGTGCCTGTCCCAAGCGAGAGCCCGGAAGCCAGTCCGGGGTCTTGGCTTGTGGCGCCAGGATTCTGGGGTGAATCCAGATTTACCCGGCGGTAAAGGACAGCAGGGTCCAGGCGTTGTCCCCACCATTCACCGGCGCGTGTGTCCCACTCCATTTGGTTTGTAACAGGTGGCCCTTTCCCGCACCTTCCTCCTGAGCCGGGCCCGCTCCTCCCACGTCGCATGGGAAAGGCAGAGGCGGTGCAGCCCCCAACTGGAGACCCCACGGCCCACCCCAATCACATTGACTAGCGGGGCAGTGTCAGCCCTCCAGACGGCTGCTCTGATGCTGGGATGAACCGCGCTGGGGACCCAAGCAGGGGAGGCGAATACATTAGCTTAACTCAACCCAGAACTCCTGCTGGGTCCCCTCGGGGCATTTGTCTCTGGACTGCCTGGACGAGCACGGGATGTGTCAGAGCTTGCAGGCCTGGGAAAGAATTCGCCAGGCATTTAAAGAGCCGACAGGAAGGGCTCAGAAGCGCGGCTGACAGCACATTCAGTCCCCATTTGTGAACACTTTGCCTGCTGATGACAGAAAATTGCTTTGTTGCCCGGGCTCTGGAGAAGTGAGTGACAGGGGAACAGCAGAGTTCACTCTGATTGGCACAGTGGAGTCCTTGGGAAGGGGCGGGGGATCACCCGCACGCACACCTACCTCTTCTGCTGAAAATAGACACGCTCCTCAACACCCCCCAACTATATTCCATCAGAAATGCAGTTAGCAAAAGCCACCTGTTAGACTGAGACCGAGCGCCCGGCTCTGGGAGACCCCGTCTGCTAAGCCAGACTCACGCTCTGCCCCAAAGGCAAAGATACACCCCTGGATGGAGGGTGCAAAACGTCTCATCAAAACCTTTTCTTTGGGGGTGGGGAATGAAAAACAGCTTTTCGACCAGCTTCAGTAGAAAAAATCATTTTGGGCAACGTTTTCCATAGTTGCCAACCAACAATTTCACCAAAATCCAACTATTTTTACCCAAGATGGTTTTTCAAAATAGTTCAGCTTCATTTCCTGTGAGTGTGAAAAACAGAACACATGCCGGAAGGATTTGTATTGGAGGGAGGGTTGGAACCACAGTGACATTTCTTGTGCAAAATAACTGGCATTTTTGGACCTGCCCTACCGATTAGCTCACAGAAACGAGTTGTCGGAGAAGATGCTTGTGCGTGGGGAGGCAGAAACGACCGAGACGCCTTCACTCGCGGCCCGTGGACTGGGCAGCCGTGCTAGGAGCAGGTGGTGAGCGTTTGGCTCAGCTCGGTTGTATTTCAGCAGGAGGACTGTGAGCTGCTGGGTTAACAACCCCGGAGAGTCGGGGACTTTCGATGGCGCTCAGGGTGGGTCTGAGTCTGCCCTGGTTGAGATCACTGGTCAATTGCAGTGGTAGCAAAATTAGGCCAATGACAAGAACGTCTGAAAAAATCCTCCGAATCTGCTGTTTGCTCCGAGACGGGCCCAGCAGCGTGGAATTAACGCCACAAGGTAACGGACGGGCCGGTGTCTGTGAATCGACTGCCCGGCTCTTCACTAATGACCAGCAGCCGACAAACAATTAGTGGACAAGCAAACTGGGGGGCGACTTTTCCCCTCTGCCCTGCCCCCATCTCCCTATGTGCGGATGGGACAGCCCCTCTTGGCAACGAAGCTACTGAAGCCCAGCGGAGGGCTGCCGGTCTCAGAGCCTGGTTCGACAGACTTGGGCTTGTGCTGCGGTGGCCACAGAGCCGCCTGGACTTCCCCACGGAGGCCCTGGGCCCCAGCCCCTCGGCGGGTGTCAGAGCCTGGCCCTGGCGCGGACGGGAACGCCGACACGGGGACTTAACGCACCGAGGCGGGAGCCCGAGTCTGGACTCAGACACGTGGCTGCGGTGTTGGTGCGCACCTTGTAGCCGGACCCCTAGTGAGCAGGGAGACTGGGCGCTCGGAGCCTCCTCCTGAGAACCAAAGCCACGCCCACAGGCCCAGGAAATCGGGGTGCAGCAGGTGCTGCACCCCCATGATTTGCTCCCAGCATACTCAGGCCTGGGGGCCAGCCCTGCTGTCAAGCACCCAGCAGCTTCTCCAGCCGCGGGTCTTGGCCTCCGGGTAGCCCCACCGGGCCTCTGGCTTCTGCTAGCCCCATTGGCTCCGCTACCGCTAGGGGCCCGCCGCCTGCTCCACAGCCCACTGGCCCTGCCAGCCCCTGCTGCCAACCAGGGTCCTGCCTCCGGCCCAGGGCTTTGCTCCTGCGACTCCCCCAGATGCGGGGCAGGGAGCGAGAGCTCGCAGCTCCACCGGACCAGACGCCACTGCTGTGAATGTTCTGCAGTTGGAGTCTGGCTGATTTGGAAACCACGGGAGGGGCACAAACAGGTGTCCTGGGGGGGCGTAACCCAGCACCCCCCACCCTAAACCTTGTTCCGGCACCACTGTCCACGCCCTGCGGCTAGGGCGCACCGACAGCCCCCTCGGTCACTCCCGGGACACATCGGCCAGTGGGGGTGGCAGCCAGGCAGGGCCCTACCCCAGCTCTAAAATTCTCCCTTCCCCTCCCACCGGCTTCTGGCTAGATGGAGCTGAAGAGGCGGAGCTCCCTGCAGCCTGAGTGAGATATTTACATATCGGGGAAGCCTGAGCTGGGGGGAGGGTGCTGGTAGATGTATAATTAAAGCCCTATTAAGAGGCGCCTCGGAGTCTCTTAGCTAGCAGGGCGGACAGCCCGTGGCAGCATGTCAGAGCCGCGGCTGGCAGCTGGGCCGTACAGCCGTGGCGTGACGTGGCCAGCCCTCGCGGGCAGGGCGGGTGGGCGGGGACAGCCCGGTGCACAGGCGAAGGCGCTGCGCTCCTCGGGGACTGTGAAGCCGTCGCGCCAGCCGCCATGTCTCCAGGGCGGCTTCCCAGCGGGGGAGGGACCCTCGCCAGACTGGCCCCCTGGCACAGAGCCTGCCGGGCCGCAAAGGCTTTCAGTCTCGGTCCCAGAGCTGCAAACGCGCCGGGAGTTACTGCTCAGCCAAATTGGCTCCCTCAGGCCCAGATCAACGGATCCTCGATGTCTTTGAGCGCTGGCCCCTGCTGCCCCATCCCGAGCATCTTCCCCCCTCCTCAAACGCCCTCCGCACGAAGAAACTGTCCTGCCCCACGTGACCAACCCTCCCCTCCTTTGCCCTGGGATCCCCCGCCCCCTCCCCGTGTGCATGCTCAGAGAGGCGGCTGTGCCTGGGATTATTCCCCCTCCCGCTGGCCGGGTCCGAGCCGTCAAAGTGACGTCTGAAGCGCCCGCGTCAGTCCCTGCCACCGGATGCCGACGTGACTGTCGGTCAAAAGTTGCCCCTTCATCAAAGGGCTTTGCCTAGTCCCCTGTTCGGAAAAGCACAAGCCGCGCTGGCAGCCAATCCCCCCGTCTGCTCCCTGCCGGCTACATACCAGCAACCCCACACAGCCGGCTGGGGGCAGCTAATTGAGTGGAACAGCCACCTGCAGAAGACACCCACCTCTCCTGCCACCTTCCCTCATTAGCTCTGCTCCACCAGGCCTCGAGTGGGCCTGGAATTCTTAATCCACCTGTGCCCGGCGGCAGAACTTTCAACTCCTGAGCCGGGTAACCCGACCCGGCGCAGCACAGTGGCTGGCAGACACGTCCACCCCGGCCGTGCATCCGCCCCCTCTGGTCACACGAGTCTGGGGGGCGGGGGAGGAACCTGGCAGATTTTCTCCAGCAAGCGCCGGTCCTTTGCCTCGTCATCTGTTGGGAACCCCCCCGCGTGTCCCTCGGCCCCTTTCCCACGCCCTGGCAGGCAGCCGTGCTCCTCTGGCTGCTTGGCACAGGGTCCCTCCTGCCAGCAGCAGCATTACCAGGGCAGTCCTGCGTGCCCAGCTGCCTGCCAGCCAGCCCTGAGCGGAGCTTTTATCAGCTCCCTCCATGGGCAGGCGTGAGCATCTGCAGGGGAACAGTCCAACGAGACCCCGATTGCTGCGAGGGCCCAGCTATACCGCTGCTTCCCTGCCCCCACCCCGCCTGCAGTGGGGAAGGTGGTTGTGAGGCCATAAACACGGGCATTATCCATGCCAAATATTTTCCATGAGATCAGAGGCCGAGTGTCAAAGCATCAGACACTCACTCCAGCCCGTCTGGCACGCTGGGAGAAGAGCAAGACGTTCAGCGAGGAGAGAACCCAGCTCACCGCGCAGAGTCTAACATCCCAGGAGGCAGGGTTGAAAAAGTGAGTCAAAGGTAAAACAGCCGGGCTCCCATCTGGATCTGCAGATCCAGCCACATGCCCCGTGGCCTGCAAGAAGGGGAGGGCAAAAGCAGCTGAGGTTTCATGCAGCAAACTGAAGTCCGCATTAGAGCTGGCTCAGGTTTTCCCACATGGAGATTTTTCACTTAAAGGCCTCTCTTAAAAACAAAACAAACAAACCTTTTGCCAAAGGTGCCGACATTCACCAAAGTTTCCCTTTCCTGAGAGGCTGCCAGTCGAAAGTGCTTCGTGTATCAAAAACCCAGCAGCAAGGCAGTGCAGTGCACGGTAACAAAGCTTCATAAACAACATTTTCCATTAAAAATAGCAAAAAACCGGGAAAGGTGGGAGAGCAAACCGCCAAAATACTCTGGTCCGATTTCCAGGGCAGTGCTACTCAGAACCGTCGTGTCGCAAATAGCTGCAAACCCGTCTCCGTGCAGCCGCATGGCCCGATTCCCACGGTAGCGGAGACGTTTTGTAAGCCTGGAAAGGCTCACGAGTCCCCTGTGAGGCCTGGCCCGGCTGTTAGTCCCTTTGTGCGCACGAGGGGCTCGGTTTGTCTGTTCACCGACCCCGCCGACCCCGCCGTGTAAGTGGAAACGCTCAGGAGGGGAACGTGCGCTGCCTGGGCACGGAACTCTGAGTAGTGCGAAGGGGATTCAGTCCGTGAGAGTAATTCAGGGCTTGGCTGCGCTGGGAGTTTGCACGTTTCGGCCCCTGCCGACCAGCTGCTGCAAACACCAGGAGAGTCCCAGCCCTAGCGCGCTCTGCCAGGGGCTGCCACAGACTCCACTGCAGAGCCGTGTCTCCTGTCTCCATGCAGCGTGGCCCACGCCTGCCGGGTAGCCAGAGTCTTGTGACGGTCGCTGTTTTCTTTAGGGCCCCGGCTCCCAGAGGCATGGGATTCCCGGAGGCTCTGGGCTTTGCTCTAGGGAAACAAGGCAGCACGTGTCTAGCCTGGGGGCTGCTGTGAAAAGTTGGAAAATGTTCCCACGTCTCCCCCGGTGCCCCAGAGATAAGGCGGGAGCTGCACAGAACCTACATTAAAAACAACAAGGAAGCAGGATTTTGGGGGTACAACTCTGCTGGCCAGCGGAGCACCCCCGTGTGGCAGGGCCCTTCCCCAGCAAGGGAGGCTCTGAAATGCAAAGGGGCCTCAAGGCCTTGGCAAATACAAGCAGGAACGGTCCATTGAGGGACAGCTGCTGGCCTGTTTCCTCCACATTTTCTGCCCTCTGATTCTCTCACCGCCTCCGTCTGCGTGGCCCCTGGATGCAGGTGTGGAGGGGTCCTGGTGAGGGTGCTGGGGTCGTGTGTGCCGGGGAGGTGCGCCACTTTGGGTGTGCCGGCATGGGAGCGTGTCTGCGGGGCATGGCCATGGGCTGATGGGGGACGGGGAGGAGGAGGGGGCAGTGAAATGGGAGGGGGTTGGGCCCCAGCGAATATAACGCCTCGGGCCCCCCGATTCCCCTCGATGGCCGTGCCTGGGGCCATGGCAGCGTGGGCCCGCGGGGTCGCTGTCTTGCAAGTGGCTTCCCGGCAGGCAGGCTGCCCACGTCTCCAGCGTTTGCATTGAAGCCCCTCGGGCGCTGCGCGTGCCTCCAAAGCCGTGCTGCGCGGCCAGCCTGGGGAGCACACGCTCGGGTTCCTGCCCATGTCTGGGCCTCGGACACGCGTAGGCGACTCCAGGCCGGCTGCGTACGATCAGCTCTGGATGTGACGACGTGACGACAGGCCAGGAGCCGAGTGCCCACTTTCCACAAACTCGACTTTTCCATCGCCTTCCTCCCCCTCCACATCATCCCCATGAGTCACCGGGAGGGGCGACGTCTGGCTGGGCCAACTGCAGCACCCGGTCACTGCACGGCGGGGGCACACCAGGAGGCAGCGGAGGGGACGGGGCCCTCTTGGCTTTCCCGGTCCCTGGGGGGGCTTTGGGGTCTGATGCGTTTGCTCGGGGGAGCTCAGCAAGCCCTCACAAGCGAGCGAAAGAAACACGGGGCTGCCGGGGACCAGCCACCTTCGCCTTCAGACAACAAAGCTTCCCAGCCCGGTTACTATTTACTGTAGGGTGGTAGCTCCTTGTCCCAGGCCAGGCCACCTCTGCGCTAGGCGCTGTACAAACAGAGCAGAAAGACAGTCCCTGCCCCAAAGAACTAGCACCCTCCTGTGCCAAGACAGCCCGGCGCAGCAGAGCCAGGAATAGAGAAACCGTCTCCTGGCACCCAGGCCTATGCTGTAGCCACTAGGTCGCCCTTCCTCCAACCACCAGAGTCCACGCTGTGGGCAATGGACATGCACTCGGGCCAGCCCCAGAAGGATTCAAGGTTTCTCACCTCGGCCCGCCCCCTGTGTTGCCTCGCAGGACCCAGGCAGGTGCAGGGAGGGGCCAGGCTTAAGGAAGGGGGCTGAGCCTTCAGTGTCACATGAGAGTGACATGGGTGTAAAAACCTTGTTCTGTGGCTTCTGGAATGCAGATTTTGCAATCAACCTCAGGTTTCCAAATGCAGCGTGTCCGTGGGCGGGGCCTTGGAGGGGGCGGAGCACCGTGAACAGGACGAGAAATAAAGCCTGGAGGAAATCGCAGATGCAGAAGAACGATCAGGGCCGAGGCGCCTGTAAACCAGGGGTTCTCCTGTGGGGGGAGGACGACACCTGCTTTGATTTTAGGGCTTGACGGGCTGCTGCTCCGGAGGCATTTCTCTTGTAACCTGAGGTTTCGGGGGCGGGGGGGGCAAAGGTGGCGCGACACTGTTTTAAGCTTTGGTTGTATTCATCCGCCCACATGCCCAGCCCAGACCTAACCAGGGCTAGGGCACCAGTCCAGGTCTGCATCACATATGCCTCATTTCAAAGAACTTGCCCTAGCAAGTGAATAGCTTTGACCAAATGAGGAAACTGAGGCACACAAGGGCAAGGAACCTTGCTTAAATAGCACAGATCGAGGTCAGACGCAGAGAACACATCCTGTCCGTCTAGTGCCGCGCCCGGCCCTTAGGGTGACACTGTCACTGGGCACCAAAGACAGAACAGGGCCAGCAGCCAGATGAAGCGTGGGACACGGGGCCGCTTGCATTGCAGCGGCGTTAGTGTAAATCCTTCCACCGTCTCTCAGTCAGGCTGCACAGCAAAGCAAGGCAAGGCCAGGCGCCTTGATGGGGGAGGGGAGGTTTCAGGCGGCCTTTTGTGCCGCAGTGCTCTGGTTCAAATCCAGCCCAGGCCTGTTCAGTCTCGAAGGACTCTGTGGCCTCAGTCCAGTTCACGGTAAATAGGACGATGAGTCACTAAACCCCACCTGGCGCTGACCAGTCACCCTCTGTAGGTCATCGCTGCACAGAGACAGAGAGAAGCGGGTGTCCCTCGAGGCCGGCCTTAAGCCCAAGGGAACGTGACCCAAGAGAACAGCCAGGAGCAGATTTCAGGTCCCTTTCCCATTGGAGGAGCAGTCGGTGACACGTTTTAGTCACACGCATGCCCAGGCCTGGCCCGGAGGCCGTGGGACAAAGGGTGCATCCCTTTCAGAGGGTTCCAAAGCTGCCACCCAGCCCCAAGAACTGTCATGCCAGAGATGAAGGGGAGAGGGAGCAAACTCTGCTGCTGCTTGCAACAGCTCCTCGCCAGACCTACCCCACAAAAGGAACAACGTGGCATCACCTGACCCTGTAAGCCAGCATGTCACAGCGCCATCTGGTGACACCTTCTCTCTACACCTAAGGCAGAAAACCAGCTCTTACTGGGTCACCTTGGAACCAGGGAGGAGACGCAGTCCAACCAGGAATATTTGCCCCACCCTCAGGCACTAAAAGCCAGAGACGGAGGAATCAGTGTGGGGTACAGATCCTTCCTATTTCTAGAGCCCTGCAAATCCGGGGACATCGGCTTCGTGTCCGCGCGGCTGGAGGTGGGTATCCACAGCTCATTTGTGTGGATACGGATGCAGATACAATTTTTGTATCTAGTACCCTGCAAATTTGTGGATCTCCACTCTGTATCCACGGGTGTCCGCATCCGTGGATTTAGCTAGAGATCCGTGGCTCATTTGTGCAGACACAGTTACCAATTTTGTATCGGCACAGGGCTCTACTGATTTCTTCTCCAGCACAGAGATTAAGGGATCCAGAAAGCTCGGGGCAGGTGCTCAGCCAGTCAGCTGGAAAACATCGCTGGTGGACAACCCAAGGCTCTGCCTGGGGCTTTAAGCTCTTACACACCTGGCCTGGGAAGAAGGGCCGGTGCTTTACAGGCACAAGGAGGCGGTGCCCGCCCCGCTTTGAGCAGGCAACACCCCGGCTCCCAGAATTCCAGGTGACATGAAAGGTTTGGCCTGTGACAATGCAGCCACCTGGGGATCAGCACTTGAGGAGTGAGATTCTTGCATCTTTCCTGACAGGGCTTAAGATGGAAAACAAATACTGGGCAGCGTGTGGGTGTCTCCACGGGAACAAGGCGGTGTGCAAACTGAACACAAAAGGGCAGATGCCGCCAGCAGGTACAATAGAGCACACAAGGCTGCAAAGCTACTTACAGAACCAGCTGCTTCGTTGTTGTTTTTAACCTTTTCAAGGCTTCAGCCACGGGCCAGAGACCAGAACCAGACTCAGCGGATCCGATCTGATCAGAGATCATAACTGCTCCTGAGGACCTAATTTCCTCTTCCCCCCAACATGGAAGCAGTGACAAGCTGGGACACCTTCATTACGGCATGTAATTCTATACATGCATGCACAGAGAGACCTCTCGTGTATGGTCCATGTCAGGTTAAGCACTACCAAGGACAGTTTTTTCTACAAAATGGCACCCTTTTAAAGGTCTCAGAGGGGTCACCGTGTTTATCTGTGACTTTGAAAACAACCAGCAGTCCGGTGGCACCTTAGGGTACGTCTGCAGAGCAGGGCTTAACTCGAAATAAGCGATGCAAATTGCGCTACGTCCATTGCGTAGCTTATTTCGAAATAGGAAGCGTCTACACAGCACTTCTTTTGAAACCGAGCGCTCTTCTTCTGACTTCCCTTACTCCTCATACCATGAGGGTTACAGGTGTCGGAGTAAGAAGTCCTCCAGCTTGACAGTATTTTGACATTATTTTGAAATAACTGCCTGCTGTGTAAACGCAAACTAAGTTATTTTGAAACAACAGAGAGAGGCAGCAAAGGGGGGGGAGGGGATACTTCAAAGTGGCAGCACCACATGGAGCCCGAGGTCAGCTCCATGCAGTTGCGCTGCTTTGAAACGCCAAGGGGGCGTTTCAAAGGGGCAGCGCAGAACAGCTGATCCCTGGCTCAGCTGTGCGTTACTGTCCCTTTGAAACGCTGCCTTAGCACAGCTGAGCTTGGGCTCGTGCAGCACTGCCCCTTTGAAGCCCCATCTCAGCATTTCAAAGAGGCAGCACCTCATGGAGCCCACAGTCAGCTCCGTGCAGCGCTACTTTGGAATGCCAAGGGGCAGCGCTATACAGCTGATTCCGGGATCAGCTGTGTGGCAGGGCCCCTTTGAAACACCGCCACGGCGTTTGAAAGCAGCAGCGCCACATGGAGCCCAGGGTCGGCTGGGAACTCTGAGTCCCCCACTGACTCCAAGCTCCATGCTGGCAGTTCTGCTTTGAAATGCGCAAGAGCCCCCAATGGACATTCTTGTACATTTCAAAGCCGGCATGCTGCGTGCAGCCGCAAGTCAGCAGGACTTCCTGCTGGCCCGGGGCTGTGGGGGAGTTCCGCATTCCTCCTTTGAAACATACAGGAGCCCCAGCAGCGGCTCTTGTACATTTCAAAGGAGGAATGTAGACGTGCCTAATGACTAGTCGAATAGCTGATGGAAATTCCATCGACTACTTGACCAGTAAATTAATCCTTAGTTAACATCCCTACCCTGAGCACACTGACCACTGCTGACACCCAGGAAGTTCGCAGATCTCTGTGCCACGGCTGCTCTGCCAGCGTATAGATCCCACAGCGACGTTCTGGAGGGGATCCTGCCTCTCCAGCCTGCAGAAGACAAGTTATCATATTGCCACGCCAGACGACCTCCCTGGGATCCCGGCATTCCGCACTGAATCAGCAGGCTCCGCAGTTCCTCCACTGCTGTACCCCCAAGGTGAGAGATTTCTACCTGCTCGTGCTCATTCCATACAGGGCACAGGAGTGCTTGCAGAATCCTATTAGAAGTGAGCTTCAAAAGGTCTTGGACCAGCTTCTCTGCCACCCTCGGTTTAAGGGATGTCTGGGGATTTGGGGGCTACAGTGGATGAGAAGCTGGAGATGAGTCAACAGTGTGCCCTTGTAGCCAAGAATGCTAAGGGCATATTGGGGTGCATTAGGAGGAGTGTTGCCAGCAGATCTAGGGAAGTGATTATTCCCCTTTATTCGGCATTGGTGAGGGCACATCTGGAGTACTGGGTCCAATTCTGGGCCCGCGCCCCACTACAGGAAGGGTGTGGATGCATTGGAGAGTCCAGCGGAGGGCAACCAAAACGATAAGGGGCTGGAGCACACGACTTATGAGGAACGATGGAGGGATTTGGGCTTGGTTAGTCTACAGAACAATGAGGGGGGATTTGAGAGCAGCCTTCAACTCCCTGAAGGGGGGTCCCAGAGAGGCTGGAGGGAGGCTGTTCTCAGCAGTGGCAGGTGGCAGAACGAGGAGCAATGGGCTCAGGTTACAGCGGGGGAGGTCTAGGTTGGAGATTAGGAAAAACTATTTCCCTAGGAGGGGGGTGAGGCACGGGGAAGGGTTCCCTAGGGCGGCGGCGGGGGTGGGGGAGGGGAATCTCCATCCCTAGAGGCGTTTAAGGCCCAGCTTGACAAAACCCAGCTGGGTTGATTGAGTTGGGCTGGTCCTGCTCTGGGCAGGGGGCTGGACTCGGTGCCCCCTGAGGGCTCCGCCCGCCCTGGGATTCTAGGATTCTCTGAGTCTACTGTAATGGGGTGTGTGTGTGTGTGTGTGTGTGTGTGTGTGTGTGTGTGTGTGTGTGTGTGTGTGTGTGTGTGTGTGTGTGTGTGTGTGTGTGTGTGTGTGTGTGTGTGTGTGTGTGTGACTGTAGCTCGTGTCCAAACTGGAATCCAGCTAGCTTGGGCCCTGAAGCAGTGAAGCGGTGGCATTCTGTGCAAAGCCACCCCGGGACCCTGGATAATGGGGGGGTGCTAGGGTGCACAGAGCCCAGACTCTCAGCTTCATTGATCTGCTCCCTGAGCTCCCAGATCAAAGGGAGCCTGAGACTGCCGTGTGTGCGGTCACGCAGAAGCCCCTTTGTCACAGGGGTAGCAATGCGTCCCCACCCCCATGCAAGGCGACAACCTGCCCACTGCAGAGCCAGTGTGAGAGCCCAGCTCTGACCCTGACCTGTGGGGATGGATCGGGCCGTGGCTGGGTGTGTTGCTCTCTGGCTGTTCCATAGCAGTTGGGATTTTTCAGCAAAGTGGGTTTTTTCCTTTGAAAAATGCTGGCCCCGCAAAACCCGCAGGGAGGGAAATGATCCGTTTGGCCAGTTTCGTGTGTAAAAGGCATTGTCGAAAAGGCCCCAACCAGCCCTACTGGGCACACCCGTGCGGGCGGGTGTGAGTGTGCACACAAATACCTGGATGTGCATGGACAGGTGTGCACACTTCAGTAAGTGTGTGCATTCGGAGAGACAATTTCCCGAGGCTCCCTTTGAGCTGAAAAGCCGTTTTCTCCCTCTGCCGGACACTGACCTATCTGAACACAGGTGTCACGTTCGCTTTTCTCTCACAAATTCAAGATTTCTACTAAATAAACCGTTGAAAGCAAACGAGCGGTATTTAGGTGAAAAGCCTTTTCCAGTGCTCCTGGGATTACTCCGTCTGCAGGGATGCTTAGGAGCCTTTTGCATTTTCACGAGCTGCTTGACACACAGCTCAGCCAATTACACATGAACACTGCTGCTCTTGTTTTGACAGAGGTAAAGAAAAGAGGCTGCAGCCCTCGGCGGCTCCGTGCCACTCAGTGAGACTGTATAAAGAAACACCCACGCATGGCACAATCAGCCCAAAGCGGAAAGCTCGGAAAGCTCTGCTCTCACCTGTGTGCAGGGCCGTTGTAGCCACGCTGGCACCAGGCGCGGAGAGAGGCAAGGTGGAAGAAGTAGCGCACTCCGCCACCACTCCAGTAACTCCAAGTTATTGGATCAACGTCTGTGGGTGAAGGAGACAAGCTGGAGCGATATTACCTCCCCCACTGTGTCTTTCTGGTGTCACCTGATCAGTGTCAGCCCCAGACGATAAGGGAGTGTCTGCAGAAGCTGATCAAATTGTCCCAGTTTATGCCGGGTCTCAATCTGGCTTCTCAATCTTCATGGAGTAAAGAGATAAAACCCTGAAAAACTTGCCTCTAGCTGCTCAGAGTTGTGAGCAACACCTAGAGAATCTCAGCATGTCGCCCTTTGGGGCCAGATTCGATCATAAACTAGGTCACTATTTGTCTTCAAATCCTTCCATAAAACTCCTTTCCCATGGTGTGACGGCGTGTTGGTGTCCCCCGTCTCCTGCACCCCGAAATGGCACAAACAGACTCCACCAGCCAGTAGAATTGAGGGTGGTTTATTGCTCCTCCAGGATACAGCATAGCACAGATGTAATTTGGTTACAGGAACTGTGGGCTAAGAGGCCTCGGTGCCCCCTTTGAGATAGGGGAATGCCAGCTCCCTCCCCAGTTCCTTCTTCCCTGCTTTCCAGCCCTGAACTCACTCCCTCTCCTCCAGCCCTGCCCCCCAGCCAGGGCAGCATCCACCTTCCTTTGTTCCTCTCCATAGGGGTCAGCTGGCCAAACCAGTTGGGATCCCCTCTTTGCATAGTGACTCATCGCTTGTCTGCTCGGTGGTGCTACAGACAGCAGCCAGAGAGTTAGCAGGTTACCCCCCCACTACGTCACACATGGCACCTACAAAAACCAGAACAGTGGTTAGACTGCCGGCATGCTAAGATCACTGCCTGTCAAAGCAACCGGCACTGTCTCCATTACTTTGTATCCCTCCTGTCTGTATTCTTCTGTTGTCTCTCGTCTTACATGTAGATTATAAATTAGAACATAAGAACGTCCCTACGGGTCAGAGCAAAGGTCCATCTGGCCCCATGTCCTGTCTGCCCACAGCGGCCAAGGCCAGGTGCCCCAGAGGGAAGAAACAACAAGGAATCAAGTGATCCCTCCCCTGTCACCCATTCCCAGCTGCTGACAAACAGAGGCTAGAGACACCAACCCTGCCCAGCCTGGCATAAATCTATCTAGCTCTTCTTTGAACCCTGTTAAAGTCCTGGCCTTCACAACATCCTCTGGCAAGGAGTTCCACAGGTTGACTGTGTGCTGTGTGAAGAAAAACTTCCTTTGGTTTGTTTTAAACCTGCTACCTATTAAATTACATTCTTTAAGACACAGAGCATCCTTTCATGTTGTGCTTGCAGAAAACCTAGTACCATGGAGTCCTGGCCTGGCTCCTAGATGCTCCTGTTGTATATAATATAAATGAACACTAGCAGCGCGTTTCACCAGGAGTTCATCCAGTGTCGGGGGGTCATGATCTTGGCTGTGTCTTGTAACTCACTGAAATACAATTTTCACTGGTGACTCCTTGGAGGAGCAGTGCAAGGGAAAGCAGCTAAGTTTTGTTTTGGTCTAAATTAACCCAACCGGCACCTGTCTGGAACATGTCTCAGCCACGCAAATGCATTGCTTAGGCAGGTCTGTGAGGGATTAACCCCTCCGCCTGCAGGGGAAGAGTACAGCTAGCGACTCAGCCTTTGATCTGAGCTTTGGAGATGGATGAAACTGAAATGTTTTTATTTTGGCTCAGCTCAAGGGGAGGAGAGGGAGGAGGCAGTGGGATAGGGGGAAATCAGTCCATCTAGCAAGCATGTTATACAACTCACCCCAATGGACCTATCCAACACCTGGGAAGGGACAAGATCTCTCCCCTCTCTCTCACTCACACTCACTTACACACACACACCTCCTGTTAGAAGCAAGGTTTGTTCCAGTGAATTCCCCTTTAACCAAAGGGAGGAAGTGTGGCTTAGTGGTTAGAGCAGAAGACTCAGGAGTTCTCTTCCTCCCTCTGCTGGTGGGCTGCTGTGTGACCTGGGCAAAGTCTCTTCATGTCCCTGTGCCTCAGTTTCCCCAGGTCAATTCCTACCGTATCCCCCGCAGGGACTCCTGCTGGGACATAGCATAGCTATGAGACTTCCGATGGCTGATGCTGTAATGTCACTCCTGCTGGAAAGGCATTTGAGTTCTGAGAACACACAAGCACCAGGGAGCTCCACTGGGATTTTGTCTTCACAGAGCTGGAGTTTATGAGAGAAGCAAAATCGTCACTGACATACTAGAACTACTGGCGGGGTCTCCGTGGCCAGTAAGGCAGCTCCATACAGGGCCCCTTTAACTGCACGGCCACTGTGCGGATGAACTCCTGTCTATCCCTGGGAGGTTAAACACCGGGCACAGTTCCTGTCCTGTCCCAGACAGGGGAAACAGAGATTCAGAAATCCACCCAAAAGATCCTGAGACTGGAATTCTGGCTGCCTGGCCTCCCCCAATAATGAATGTTACTCGAAGCTCACAGAGATGGGTGCAACCCAGAACGTCGAATCCAAACCCTGCCTTCTGATCAGAGGCTGCAGCTCAGATCCCACTAATGGGCCAACAGTCAGCACTTCCAGATTTGGGAGAGTTTAACAGCAAATTTGAAACCCACAATACTTCAACCCTGGGAGTCCTTTTGGCTTGTTATGGCGGTGTAGGGAGCAACTCCACGCATAAGGTTGTGTTGAGAAAAAACAACTAAAGTAGGACTTTGCTGTTAGCAGGGACATGCAGCTGGGAGCCAGGACTTTTTTGTTTGTTTGTTTGTTTGTTTGTTTGTTTGTTTGTTTGTTTGTTTGTTTTTTGGAGTTCACCATCCTATTAGGGTTGGTATCTGGCTGCTTATCCGAACCCTCCAGCTCTGGAATTCCTGAGCTTGCTAAACTGACCTGGCTATCCCAGTTTTGTTCATTGTGTTCTAGCCATGTTGGTCTTCTCTGAATATCACAGAACAGACTCACACAGACATCCTCGTCTCAGACAAAGACCCAGGGAAAACATCTGTCTTGACCAGAGCTGGACCATCTACAAGTTGTCGTCCCCCCCCCCCCCCCCAGAATCCAGAGAAGGAAGGAAGGAAAGGAGGGAGGAAGAGGAGGGAGGGAGGAAGGAGGAAGAGGAGGGAAGGAAGGAGGGAGGGAGGGAGGAAGGATCAAGAATATTTCAGCCTCCTCCAAAACATCTGAATTCTAAGGATGAGCCCAAGAGTCCAGGTAGGTTCTTGCCACCCTCCTCCTAAACCCAAGACTGTCCCTCATTATGACCCATTCCCAACAGCAACAAAAGGGGGAGACAGATCTTTATCTAGCAATGGGAGGAAGCTGGGTTTTCTTTTGCCAAATCCAATGGTTTAATCATATATTCAGCATCTCTAATGAGGCCCCACCGCACATTGTGGCTGGCTGAAAGTTTTCCATCAAAATTGCTCTGCGGTGAAAACAGGTTTCTAGCCGAATAATTTCCCCCCACAAGAGGTGTCTCCTTCCTGCGGAACATTTCGATTTTCCATCTGCTCCAAGCCCAAGTTACTTAGGCCAATACCTGAAGATTGTCAATATTCACATTTCTGGCAAAAGCGAAATAGTTGCCACGGGCGGAGAACGGTTTTGCACCCAGCTCCGTGCGGGTGGTTCTGCAGCCACCAGAACAAAGCCCTTCAAGAAACGTTTTGCGAGCATGATGGCCCCTTGATGGACGTGCAGGATGACGTGGGAGGAAGACGTATTGTTCCAGCCTCCTGCCCACCTCTGGACTCTGCATTTCATTCGCCAGCAGGCCCCAGCTGCGAGCCCAAAAGGATCCCAGGATTGTTCTCGTCCCACAGCCGCCCTGTACCAATGACTCATTTCTCCATGGCACTCAGACAGGCCCTGTCTCCTGAGAGGACACAGTATAAGTGGAGAGCAAAGTGGGCAGATTAATTTAATTTATCCTCCTCCAGGCCCATTCCCAGAATGGGGCAGTAGGATTCCACCCTGGCTAGACCCCCTCGTCTTTTAAATACACTTCCTGCTGCCATCCAGGCTAGCAGGAAACATGCTGAACAGCCAGGAGAAACCATCTTCCTCCGGCATCGCTCCGGCCCTTTCGTCTCAGCCTTCTGCCACCAGCGGCAAACTGCCAGCCCTCTGCTGCCCGTCCCGGCTACTGAGCCTCGAGAGGCGGCTCCAGGCTTTTGCAGCACGAGATCACTGATTGAATTTAAGTGCAACCCAAGATCTACCTCAAACCTAGACACCCTCGTCCCACCTGCTTTGTGCCCTTCTCCGAGGCCCCACCCCTGCTCACTCCATCCTCCCCCCCTCCCACCAGGCTGGGGCCGAGGGTTGGGCGCAGGCTCTGGTCATGGGTGAAGGGATCTGGAGCGCGAGAGGGGCTCTGAGCTGAGCTTGGGGCAGGCCGTTGGGGTGTTGGAGCGGGTTCTGGGAAGGTGTTTGGATGCCGGGGTGCTTGGGGCTAGGGCGGGGCTTGGGGGGGCAGGAGGGGTTCATGACTGGGGTAGGGGTTTGGGATGTGGGCTCCAGCTGGGTCCTGTTGACCTCAGGTGGCTCCTGGGTGAGGGTGCAGGGGGGCTGAGGCAGGCTCAGGCCTATCCTGGCCCCACACCTCTCCCGAAAGCAGCCAGCGAACTCCCTCCAAGCCCTGTTGTGCCCCCTCTCTGCTCAGTGGAGACAGGGTGGGAGGGGGGCACCCTGACATCAGCCCCCCCCCTTCGCCCTCCCCTGCCCTGCACGGCAAGCAGGAGCCTCCTAGGCGTGGGGGGAGGTAGCTTCAAGGCAAAGGGCAGGAGGTGCACAGCTGTGGGGGGGGGCACCCTGACATCAGCCCCCTCCCCTGCACAGCACAGAAAGCAGGAGGGGCGGGAGATACGCAGCGGGGGGGAGGGACTCTAGATGACCTCAAATCTTCCCCCTTCCCGGCAGCCCTGGTCCCGCCCCCGCACGGAGCCGATGGGGAGGGGAAGAGCCCGCCACGACTCACCTCACTGTAGACGAGAGCCAAGGCCCAATATTGTGCCCAGAGCCAGGGAGCGAGCAACCCGCTCGGCATTTCTCATTCAAAACAATGTGTCATCTCTGCAGCACTAAGTGACTTGTCAGTCGCGCCGCTGCTGGGAGCCTCTGCCCAGCCAGCCATTCCTCGGCTTCCTGTTTTCCCCAGCACCAGTGCCCCTGGTGAGCGCCCTGGGTCACAGCCGGTGCTCTCTGCCTCCCCGTGCAGCCAGGCGCGACAGGTCACCTGGACGCGATGCTGGCTCAAAGCGAGAAGAACCCCAGGCCGACGGCAGGTTTGCCTTAGACCATGGAGCTGGGGGTTGGAAAAGTGCCACCAGAATCACTCTGGGGCCACATTCGATCAGAAACTCCTCCTGCTGCTGCGTGCCTTGATTGTAAGGCCAGAAGGGGCCAGGCGAGCCTGATGTCTGACCCCCTGCGGAACACGGGCTCGGCATTTGGCCTGGCCCCCTCTACTGAGCCCAGATACACGTCTGGCCAATGCAGCCAGTCTCGTGAGATGGAGATGCTGCCGCTTCCCTCTGGAGTCTGCTCCATGGTTAACTTGCCCTCGCTCTTCCACCCTCTGCGCCTTATCTCCAGAGGACTGGCTGGCTGCCCTTCCCACCGCTGACCCTGTCCTGCCTGTCTCTCCTCAGGTAAAGGGTCCTAACCAGCCTGCATCGTCTCCTGTGCCCCCACCCCGCTTTACTCTTCTCTTGGACAAGCTGAACGGATTTTGATTGTAAGTTCCCTGGGGTAGGGACCTTTTTGTTCTGTGTTTGTCTGTCACCTGGCCCAATGGGGGCCTGCCCATGCCCGATACTCTCTTTGATTTTTTCCATCCACATGTGGAATAAATGTCCTGTGCACCGAGGCAGGTGTGAATGTGCACCACCAATAGAAACACACAACCTAGATGTGGGCGCTCTGCTGATCAGCTGGGCAGCACTGGAATCTCTCCCGCGTGGCCGCACAAGCGCCTGGCTCACAGGGACACTGCCCATGACCGGAGCCCCTTTGTGCTGTGGGATGCAATAATAACACTAGAAGTCGCTCTCTGTAAGCCTTAGCAATACATCACTTCTCCAGATTTCCTGCTAGGTAACTGAAAGGGGGAAGCCTCCTGCCAGCAGACATGCCCAGGGGAGGGAGAAACTGGAGTATTTTGGCCTGGCCCCAACTCAATGAGGACCTAGCAAAGGTAAAGTTATACGAAAGTGATAAAGCAGCATAGCTTGCATCCACCTAACACTGGCTGCAAGTACCAAACATAGAAACTTACAGGCTGCGTCTAGACTGCCAGCTGTCTACACTGGCCGCTTGAATTTGTGCAAGAACACTGACAATCTCATGTAAAAGCGGCGAGAGTCCTGTGGCACCTTAGAGACTAACTGAAGTGTAGGAGCATGAGCTTTCGTGGGCAAAGACCCACTTCGTCAGATGCATGTGAAGTGGGTCTTTGCCCACGAAAGCTCATGCTCCTACACTTCAGTTAGTCTATAAGGTGCCACAGGACTCCTCGCCGCTTTTGCAGATTCAGACTAACACGGCGACCCCCTGATACTTAATCTCATGTAAGATTGTCAGTGTTCTTCCGCAAATACTATGCTGCTCCCGTTCCGGAAAAAGCCCTCTTGCACAAATGTATCTGCGCAAGAGGGCCAGTGTAAATAGCTAAAAATTGTTTTGCGCGAAAAAGCCCCGATGGCGAAAATGGCGATCGGGCCTTTCTTGCGCAAAACTGTGTCTAAATTGGCACGGACGCTTTTCCGCAGAAAGTGCTTTTGCGCAAAAGCGTCCGTGCCAATCTAGATGCTCTTTTCCGCAAATGCTTTTAACGGAAAAATGTTTCTATTAAAAGCATTTGCGGAAAATCATGCCAGTCTAGACGTAGCCACAGAGTGTTGTCAGGGGACCCAGCTGAGATCAGGGCCCCTGCATGCTGTGCACACCTGCCCTGAAGAGCTTGCAACCTCTGTGGACAAAGGGGAGGTGATTTGCACAAGGTCAGGCAGTGGGGAATGGAAGCCAGGCCTGGTGAGTCCCATTCCAATGCCCTACCCACTAGCCATGCTGCCCCTCGCCATACACCAATAAGGCAGAAAGATGGTGAGAGATTAAAAGATATCTCAGAATTAGAAAAAATGCAGAAAAGGTCACACAAATGATGAGGGTGTGACGTAGTGGGGGTACCTTGCTGGTTGCTAGGCTTGGGTTGTGAGTGACCCCCACTGGCTGCTGGCTGCAGCTCGGCCCAGCAGGGCAGGGGATGAGTCATTATGCAAGGGGGCTAAGAACCTGTCTGACCAGTTATCTCCCAGGGAGCAGAACAATGGGGAGAAGGGGAGTGGAGCCCTGGCTGGGGGTAGGACTGGGAGTGAGTTAGGGAGGTTTTGGTCTGGGAGCATGGAGGAGATAGGGAAAGGGGCTGGAATTTAAGGGCCCAGTTTCCCCCATCTCAAGGGGGGGCTGAGGCATCCTAGGCCTGCCCTGTAACCAGATGACATCTGTGCTGTGCTGTATCCTGGAGAAGCAGTAAACTCCCTCTATTCCACTGGCTGGTGGAGTCTGTCTGTGCCATTACGGGGGTGCAGGAGATGGGAAAACCCCAACACGCCGTCACACAGGGGTATGGAACAGCTTCCGTGTGTGGCGAGATTAATGTGGCTGGGACTTTTCAGCTTGGAAAAGAGACAACTAAGGGGGGATATGACAGAGGTGATGAGTGGTGGGGCAATAAAGAAGTGTCATTTACTCCTTCTCCTAACACACGGACTAGGGGCCACTCAATGAAATGAGCAGGCTGCAAGTTTAGAACAGACAAAAGGAATCTGGATTTCTCCGTGGAACACGGAGCCTTCACGCCAACCTCTAGCAAAGACGAACGGGGTTCAGAGAAGAGCTGGATAAATTCCTGGAGGATCGGGCCATCGATGGCGATTAGCCAGGCTGGGCAGGGAAGGTGTCTCTAGCCTCTATTTGTCAGGGGCTGGGAATGGGCGACAGGCGAGGGATGACTGGATGATTCCCGGTTCTGTTCCCTCCCTCTGGGGCACCCGGCACTGGCCGCTGTGGGCAGACAGGACACTGAGCTGGATGGGCCTTAGGTCTGACCCCGCCTGGCCGCTCTGATGTTCCTATCTGGAGCCATGTTCCTCTGAGCAGATCAAACAGTCCAGCTGGAACACCTGGGAGTGACCAATCCAAGGCGGGGCACGTTCCTACGCACCGAGTCACCGGCGGCTGCAAGGGTGCGTTCTGCTGCGGTGGGCGTGTGTCTTGTAGGGCACATGGCAGCATATTTGGATGCTGCCCGATGAAGCGCCGGCCTTGCTGGGGCGTGTGATGCACAGCGCACTCCTGCAGTCAGACTCAGGGCCTTCCCACATCTTTATAATAGGAAACTAGGCAGGAAAGCAGAGGAGAGCTAGGTCCTACTGCCAGCTCTGCCAGAGAATTCCCGTGGGACCTTTGGCAAGTCACTCGAAACCCCCAAATTCTGCATGGCTCAGTATCCCTGGCTGTAGAGTAAGGGTCACAACACTTACCCCAAGGATGCTGTTGACCTGTATGTAAATTATACAGGTAGAAGGTACCTGCAAAGGCAAAGGCAAAACCTGAATTTCCTAACACGCACCATCTAATGGAACCGACAAGCTGCAGAATGAGCATCAGCAGACGCGGAAGGCCGTGCACCAGAGACAGCAAGCCAGGACTCCTGCTGGAAGTGCGCCAATGGGAGCAAACAGATCTGGGGCCACTCCCGGTCTCATCCCAAGTTTCTACAGGGCCACTGATTTTGGCAGATTTACTCAAGCGTGACAGGAAGAGCAGCCTCAGGGTCACGGGTTGTTTTGCTTCTTCCCGCGTAATCGACTCCTTCCTTTCATTGGCCACCCTGCGCTTCACCCGCCTGTAGAGGGATCACAGACACTTGGCGTGATGACAGCACTGCACAGACCCATGCAGGTGACCTAGAAATGCAAAGCACCGAGGCAGGCCAGCTCTGAAAAGCACAGCGAGCCGGCCAGTCCATCCCATTCACCTGATGGCCACCCACTCCTGGTCTTTCCAGCAGACCTCCTGGTGTTGTGCACAGCCTTATGGCCCAGGGCTGGAGGAGTTCAGTCCCTCTGGAGGCAGCTCGGTGAACAGAGGGCCCGCTGAAAAATCTGTGGCTCAGCGCTACACTGGGAGCTGCTGGGGAGCTAAGAACTCGGGAGAGCCGGGGACCAGTTGAGGCTGCGGCTCCTCCCTGAAAATCAGCCTGTTCTCTTTTACAAATCTGGTCCAGGCGACAAAAAGTGTTCACTTCCTGCTGGTGTCTCGCCTAGCGAAGGCGGGCGGCTCCCTGCCTCGCCCAGTGGAATTCAGCCGCCAGAGCTGATGTTAAAACAAGAGTTCCTAGGCCGGAGATAAAAGGGTGCGACAGCAACCCCAGCGGGTGCGTGACGAATGTTCCAGGGGAGAGAGCCGGCATCCTCAGCCCTAATTACAGACCGTCCCGCAGGAAGGACCAGTCTGATGGCTCTCACTCCCATCCGTCCTGCAGTGTCGCCTCATCTCTCCTGTGCCCCTCAGCGCGACGGCTCTGTCAGCCCATCTTGGCCTGCTGGTTGCCCTGCAGCCCTGAGGCGCTGAGTCACCCTTCCTTGGGTAGGCGTGTGGCGAAAGAAACCGCTCAGGCCACCTGACACCCGTGTCATGCCCTCCCCCTTGGCTTGGTTCGCGACCAGCTGGCTCTTCCATCCCTCTGGGAGGAAAACACGCGGGCGGTGAGCCTGTGGCATCCGATCAAGTCATGGGAGGAGGTTAGCACCCTCCGTGATTCAGCGCGCACGGAAAGCGGGGGGCGGGGCAGCGCAGGAGGGAAATCTCCAAGACGCCTGTTGGCCCCTTGTGTTTGGCCAAGATGTGAGCTCGGATTAAACAACTGGGACTTTTCAGTTTAGAAAAGAGGAGACTGAGGGGGGATAGGATAGAGGTCTATAAAATCATGAGTGGTGTGGAGAGGGCCGATAAAGAAAAGTTATTTATTAGTTCCCTAGATAGAAGAACTAGAGGAGTTGCAGGTTTAAAACTAAGAAAAGAAAGTTCTTCTTCACACAGCGTGTAGTCAACCTGTGGAACTCCTTGCCAGAGGAGGCTGTGAAGTCGAGGACTATAACAGAGTTTAAAGAGAAGCTAGAAAATTTCATGGAGGTTAGGTCCATAAAAGGCTATTGGCCAGGGGATAGAAATGGGGTTCCTGGCCTCTGTTTGTCAGAGGCTGGTGAGGGATGGAAGGAGACAAATCGCTTGATCATTGTCTTCGGTCCACCCTCTCTGGGGCACCTGGTGCTGGCCACTGTTGGCAGACAGGCTACTGGGCTAGATGGACCTTTGGTCTGACCCAGTATGGCCATTCTTATGTTCTTATGATTTCAAGTTTGGGGCAAGGCAAGACTGAGCCCTTGATGCTGGCTGACACCTCACTGAGGTTTCACTCTCCAGGGTCTCCCAGGACTCGGGGGGGAGGGCAGTCCACACAGCCAGTGGATAGACGAGGAGGAATTGCTAATGGACACTCAGAGCAGGACAGGACGTTTCCTGCTCCTTGCTCCGTCAGTATCAAGTCAAAGGAAGGCCACTGGCGTGAATGGATCTGCACTGGTGGAACCGTGAGCAGAACCCAGCCCAGTGCTCGCCTGTGGGCACACCCCAGGGTCTGTGGCATGTTTTGTGTATTCTCGGGACTGGTGGCTAGCAGCCCCTCTTTAGAAGCCTTGAGCCCAACTGCACCAGCCACAAGACACAGTTCTGGAAACCTCTTTGTCCCACTGTCCGTCTGGTAAATCAGAGGGCTCAGAGGCTGTGTCTACACCGCAGGCTTTTGCCGGCAGAGGGTATGCTAATGAAGTGCTCATTAGCATTTCTCACACTGTCATTTGCATATTCTCTGCCCATGCTTTTTGTGCAAGAGGTTTTTGTGCCTCAAAAAAGGAGGCACAAAGAATGGGCGTAAGGATCTTGCGCAAAAGGGATTTTTTTGCGCACAACAGACCCATCTACACCTCTTGCGCAAAAAGCATGGGCAGGGAATATGCAAATAGCACCACAAATGCTAATGAGCACTTCATTAGCATACCCTCTGCCGGCAAAAGCCACAAATGCTAATAAGCGCTTCAGAGAAGAGCAATGAGTTAATTTTGTGGGGACATCACCAGCCTGTGACCCCGGAGCCTGGAGTGTAAATCTGGGGTCTTCCACAGCCTGCCTGTGTCACCCGTGGACACGTCACCCCGTCTCTCTGTGCCCCGGTTGTCTTTCCTTAAAATGGAAACAACAAGCCTTCCTTCCCCTGTGGACTGTCATACTGGACGTAGGCCAACAGGCCTCCGCAGGGGTCAGGGCCCCCACATGCTGTTGCAAACTGCCTGAAGAATAAAGCGAGTGACCCGTGTGGAAGGGTTCAGAGAACTCTAAGGATCTGCATTACCCCAAGGAGCCACGCTGGCATTTCACAGGCCATGAACAGGTTCCCTAGGGCAGGGTGGAATCTCCATCCCGAGGGGTGTTTAAGTCCCGGCTTGACGAAGCCCTGGCTGGGCTGATTGAGTTGGGTTGGTCCTGCTTTGGGCAGGGGGCTGGACTCGGTGCCTCCTGAGGGCTCTGCCCACCCTAGGACACTACGATTCTATGATCTTGTCTTGGCAATTATAAGGGGTGGAGGACAAGGTAGCAACACAGGTCTGAAGAGTGCAGCATTCTCCCTTTACGAGGGATGCAGCAATGAGGGAGAGGAATTATTTAGCATGATGTTAGGAGCTCTAACCAGGACTACTGGGATTAATGTAAAGGAAGGGAAGACTGAGTTAGAACAAACAATTTCTGACAAGCAAGATCTGTACGTCTGTGCAGGTCTCTGGAGGGAAGTGGAGAAAGTCTCCGTTGCTTGGGGCATTTGAAGGTAGCCTGGACGAGACAGTGGGAATTGTTTAAGAAGGAACAGGGGTGCAGCAGGAGGTGGAGAATCATCAGTAGAGTTGGTTGGAACATTTTTGACAGAACAGTTTTCTGTTGGAAAATGATATTTCAACCAAACCGAACATTCTCATGTAATGGTCTGGTCTGGCTGAAACAAAAAGCAGGACAATGTAGCACTTTAAGGGTATGTCTAGACTACAGGGTTTTGTCGACAGAAGTTTTGTCGACAGATACTGTCGACAAAGCTTCTGTCGACAAAGAGCGTCTAGACTACATCCAGTTCTGTCGACAAAGCAAGCTGCTTTGTCGACATAACAGTGTGGACGCAAAGGACAGTTTAGATGCAATAATGCCTTCTATCGACAGAGCTCTGTCAACAAAAGGAGTTATTCCTCATAAAATGAGGTTTACCAGCGTCGACAAAACTGCTGAGTTCTGTCAACATTATGTCAACAGAACTCAGCGGTAGTGTAGATGCAGGTTTAGTTTTGTCGACAAAACCCTGTAGTCTAGACACACCCTTAAAGACTAACAAGATGGTTTAGTAGGTGATGAGCTTTCGTGGGCCAGACCCACTTCCACAATTTTCTTCCACTATTTGATCTGGTTTTTGTTTAAAAAAAATCCAAACTAGTCATAGGTGCCTCCAGTTCTGAGCTAGCCCCTTCACTCATCGCTATTCCCCACGGTGAAAGAGGGAGAGTTTTCTGTTTCCCTCTGCACTATTTAGCGTTCTGCCTTCCCCTCTGGGCTGAATCCTGAACTTGACAGGAGTTTTGCCAGGCACTTCAATGGCACTAGAAAGTGGCTGGCTATTTTTCTTTTGTTTTTCTTCTCCCTTCTGAAGGGGCAGAGGGTCAATGGGAAACAGACCCCTGCAGCACACAGCAAAACAGCAAGACAGTCGCAGAGAGGCACATGCTGGGCTAAGCACTAGACGGGCCGGTTCACAGGAAGGAAGGGAGATCACATTTCATTGATATGTTCCCCTCTTTCACCTGCTCCATTGGTGTCACCAACCTCGCATTTCATCCCTTTGCCCATCCTCTTTGGGGGCCACACCCGAGAGCCCAGCTCCCGGGTGGGTACTGATAGGAGTGGCCACTGCCCGGACAGCTCAGTGCCTGGCTTGGGCGCACACCGGGTGCGGGGCACTCTGGAAATACCACTCGAAGGCTTTGCCTGCACTGCACCAACACAGCCATGGCTGGCCCGGGTCAGCTGACTCGGGCTCGCAGGGCCGGGGCGGAGGGGGTATAAAAAGATAGTGAAGGTGGAAGGAAGCCGGGCTCTGCTGGGGAGGATCTGGGAGCCGGGATACAGCCCCGACATCTACGCTGCCATTTTGTGTCACACCCGCAGCTGCTGGTTCTTGGACTCGTTAGAACGTCGGGCCCTTACTTAGGTCTCTAACTGGGACCCGAGCTCTTTGGAAACCAGCCCTGACAATGGTGCTGAAAGTTTCCTTCTTATTGAACTAGTCTCCTGATTCTGCATCAGGCCGTAAGCCAGGAGCCAGGGTTGGGCTGCTCTGCCTTGCACGTTTGCTTTGGCAAAAACCACCCTAGCATCCAGGACCGGGGGCGCGTAGGGTTGCTGGGTGTCTGGTATTGACCCGGACGGTTCAGTATTGTCGCCTCCTGGCCGGTAAAAAAATTCAGAAAATTCCGGACATTTTCTGATTGTTTTCCCCCTGCCAGAAGGCGAAAATACTGGACACCTGGCAACCCTACGACACACTCGGCAACTGGGCCCAGCCCCCGCCGGGCTCCCCCCCCCCGCCGAGTTCGGACCCCCCATTTACCTGGTTCCGCAGGGGAGCTGTCTTGTGGCTGGAGCTGAAAAACAAGATGGCCGCCCGCAAAAAAGCCTCTTCTTAAAGGGGCCATGCTGTTTTTTAATTTGTATTTTATTTTATTCTTTTGCTTAATTGTGCCGTAGCGGGGGGCTGCCTGCTCTGTAGCCCGGGGTCCCCCCACACTGTGATGTGTGATTCCCACTGACTCACCCACACGTGTATCAGCCTAGACACCTGGTAACAAGGCTCCTTCCCCAGAGAAGAGACAAAGTGAGGGAGGGGGAGACGAACACCTGGTTTGGGGGCAGGTCTGGGAGCGAGGAGTCTTGGGCTGGAACCGTGAAGGAAACAGACTAAGCAGGGGGCTGGAATCTAAGGGCCCAGGGACCCATCTCAAGGGGGCTGAGGCATCCTGGCCCAGACTCCTGTAGATACGTCACGCCTGTGCCGGGCTGTATCCTGGAGAAGCAATAAACCCCCCTGTTCTACTGGCTGGTGGAGTCTGTTCTTGCTGCTATGGGGGTGCAGGATCGGTGGACCCCAACTCGCCATCACAGAAGGCTAGAAACGTGCTTTAAACGTTTTTTGAAAAAACAAATCCTGAAAGTCTCACATAAATCACATGACTCCTGGAGCAGGGGTGTTCAGGGAACTCAGACTATCGCGAGACAAAACATTTGCTAGAATTGGGGACACTGAAAAACGAAGGAAGTTCCATTCTTGTTTATCACCGAGCCCTCCATAGCTGGCACAGAATCTCCTTTACTCCAGGGTGCTGGCTGGAGGCCTCATGCCTGCCCTTGAGACGCTGGGCTAAATGACTAACCCGGGCGCATGGCGCTGGTGACTCACACGGCCAGTAATGTGGGGCAGCGTTGTTTGCTTTTGCTGTTTTACTATGGGCCTTTGGTCTCCTCCTCCCGGCTGTGCTGTTTTGTTCCTGAAGGTTGTCACACGGTGGAGAGGTGGAACCGGTAGTGACAACAGCCGATTGACCAATGTGCTGGCTCCCTCCCTGAATTCCGCTGAGGAATGATGTAACCCAGCACGACAACATGTCCCTCAAAATACCTGACCTATTTATCCCCAGCCCCCCCCCCCCAGAGCTGCCATAAGTGCGGGAAAGGTGTTTAAGCATAAGAACAAACATAAGAACATAAGAGCGGCCAGACTGGGTCGGACCAAAGGTCCATCCTGCCCAGTGTCCTGTCTGCCCACAGTGGCCAATGCCAGGTGCCCCAGAGGGAGGGATCACAACAGGGAATCATCAAGTGATCCCTCCCCTGTCATCCATTTCCAGATAAACCGAAGCTAGGGACATTTCTACCCATCCCGGCTAATAGCCATTGATGGATCTAACCTCCATGAATTTATAGCTCTTTTTTGAACCCTGTTAAAGTCCTAGTCTTCACAAAACCCTTTGGCAAGGAGTTCCACAGGTTGACTGTGCGCTGCATAAAGAAAAACTTCCTTTTGTTTGTTTTAAACCTGCTGCCTATTCATTTCATTTGGTGACCCCATGTTCTTATATTATGGGAACAAGTAAATAACTTTTCCTTATTCACTGTTTCCACACCAGTCATGATTTTATAGACCTGTATCCTATCCCCCCTTAGTCTCCTCTTTTCCCAGTCTTTTTAATCTGCCTTCATATGGGACCCGTCATCATTTTTGTTGCCCTTTTCTGAACCTTTTCCCATGCCAAGAGATCTTTTTTGAGACGAGGCGACCACATCTGTGCGCAGGATTCCAGATGTGGGCGTCCCATGGTTTTATAGAGAGGCACTAAGATATTCTCTGCCTTGTTCTCTATCCCTTTTTTAAGGATTCCTAACAGCTTCACTGGATGTGTGAGGCGTCTCCGGGCGGCGTTCCCTATCCCGAAAGGACTTGGGTTCTGACCGGGAGCTTCTCTCCAAGCTCCCTGACCCTCTCACCGCTGGAAACAGGACGTCAAACCTGTCAGGGTTTTGCAAAAATCAATGCACAGTCCCAGAGACCAGGCCTGAACCCAAAACACTGGCTCAATGTCTGAGTCCATAGCAGAGGTCAGAATTCCCCAGCCCGCAGGGAGCTGAGCTCTGTGGGGAAGCCGGGCCCTTGTTTAGTCTCCCACAGGGGAGGTGATCAGAAGCGTGAACCTGACCTAATGAAACGGGGGGGGGGGGGGCGGGGGATGCAAAGAAGAGGCTGGCGAGAGGCTGTTCTCAGTGGGGGCGGGTGGCAGAACGAGGAGCAATGGGTTCAAGTTGCGGTGGGAGAGGTCCAGGTTGGAGATTAGGAAAAACGATTTCCCTAGGCGGGTGGGGAAGCGCTGGGCTGGGTTCCCTAGGGAAGGGTGGAGTCTCCATCCCTAGGGGTGTTTCAGTCCTGGCTGGACAAAGCCCTGGCTGGGCTGACTGAGTTGGGTTGGTCCTGCCTTGGGCAGGGGGCTGGACCCGATGCCTCCTGAGGGCTCTAGGATTCTATGATCTGCTGGTTACCCACTGGAGGTGGGGGAGGGTGAGCCGTAGTGGGGGGGTGTCTGCTCTGTGACCCGGGGTCCCCCTGCGCTGGGCTGTGTGATTCCCACTGACTCACCCACACGTGGATTAACCCAGACCCCGGGGCTCAGCCTGAGGCGCTAACGGGGGATTCCCAGGGGGAGACCAGTTGCTGGCGGGGAGACAGGAGGGAGTGAGCCTACGTTGAGGTCTAGGGGGTGATGGACCCACCCTAACCCAAGGGATCTGAGGCATCCTGGCCCTGACTCCTGTAGCCACGTCCCGTCTGTGCTGGGCTGTAGCCGGGAGGAGCAATAACCCCCCTCTCGTCTCTGGCTGGCAGGGTCTGTTCTTGCTGCTCCGGGGGTGCAGTGTCGGGGGAACCCCAACACGTCACAGAGGGGTACATCCTCAAGGGGGTCACGAGCCCAAAACCTCAGAGGAAGTGGGTTTTGCCCACGAAAGCTCCCGACACTCTTTTCGCTTGCCTGGTCCTTTCCATGTGCGCGTGGGGAGGGGAGAGACCTTTCCAAGATCTTGCTCCACGGCGCGCTCCTTGGTTTGAAGCAGGGGCTGAGGCGCTGACTGTGCGGGAGGCGTTTAGAAAAACAGCCCGAATATCGTGAGACTCGCGACAAAACCACGAGTGTTGGCAACAGCTCAGAGGGCGAAGGGAGGCAGCCAACACCTGCCGCTGGCCGCTCCCGTAACTCAGGGCGGCACTGGCAGAGGAGCCGTTGTGTGGTCACGAAAGGGGAGGGAGGGAGCCACGGGGCGGGGCAGATGTTCCCTGTGCTGAAGAGACTGGCCCCAACTACATCCGGAGTTGCTCCATGGCAGAGAACAAACAAGTCAGTGGTTGGACTGTGCTGGCAACTACAAGACTCTCATTCTGTTCCTAACGCTGCCACTGACTTTCTACGGGAGGTCTGCACAGCAGCGTTCTCTCGGAATAACTGGCGTTATTCTGAAATAACAGAGCGCGTCTACACTACTAGACGTTATTTCGAAACAATGTCGAGCTGGAGGACTTCTTACTCCAACTCCTGGCAGCGCTCACTTCATGAGGAGCAAGGGAAGTCGAAGGAGGCGTACAGAGAGGCAGCCGTGTTAGTCTGAATCCGCAAAAGCGACGAGCAGTCCTGTGGCACCTTATAGACTAATATTTATTGGAGCATGAGCTTTCGTGGGTAAAGACCAGCTTCGTCAGATGCATGGAGTGGAAATTCCAGAGGCAGGTATAAATATCAGGCGTAAGAAAAGAGTACCAAGAAGGAGGAGTGGTTTTCCTTCAACTTCCTGCTGTGCAAACAGTGCCAAAAGCCAAATTAAGCTATTTCGACTTCGGTTACGCAATTGACATAAGTGATGTTGCACATCTTAATTCGACTTTAGCCCTGCTGTGTAGACGTACCCCATGTGACTGTGTGCAAGTCGGTTCCCCCTCTGTAAAATTAGTAATGATTCCTGGACCTGCCTTGACTTGCAGATTGTAAATTCTTTGGGACAGGGACTGTCACTTATCATGTGTGCGTACAGCACCTTGCACATCAGGGCCTTGACCTCAGACCCTCTAATCACTGTTGTAATGTTCATGGCCTAAAACCAGAAATTCGATTAAAAAACCCTGAAATCCTCTTGCTGGGAGGTCACAACGTAACAGCATTTCTCTTAGAAGTCCGAAGGGTAGCACACAGGAGCCAAGCCCCAGTGGGAGACAGAGCAGGCTGCTCCCGAGAGTGGAGTGGTGTAACTCACAGGATGCTGTAGAGTGGATCTGTGCGGCTTGCCCCAGGCTGTGTGCTTCCTCCAGAGCGCCTGAGCCTGCCAACAGACTAGGAAACCTTCTGAAGTGGAAAGTGACAGATCAGAGTTTTAACAGTTTTCAATTCACCGCAGCTATTGAAAGATAAATTATAAATAATAACACTGAGCCTGATTTGCCTCACATGCGGGCGCAACGCCTTTATCCTCAGAGGATTTGCTCCTGATTCACCTCAGTGACAGTGAATTTGTAATCAGGTCTGGGACGAAGCAAACAGGACTCCACACCCATGGGAGTTGCACTAGGTAAAACTAAGTCAATGTGTGAATAGCAAGATCTTTGGCCACACCAGTTGTCCGTTCTCTCTCCGGCCCACCGCAGTCAGTGCCAAGGAAAGCGCCTACTGCATCTGTCAACCTGCATTTGATTAACACGCTCTCCTAAAGCCTCCTTCCTCTTCAGCTGTTTGTCACGGCCCCTCAGACCTCTGGCTTTTCAGGCCACAAGGTCGCTGTTGAATGAAGGGTTAAACGCAATCCCAGGCTGCCTATCAATGTTATGGTGGCTGCTCTGGCCTTGATGTTTTCCTGCGTGATGAGCTTTGGCCCACATTCAGATTGTCATATGGACTCTGAGTCAGCCTTTCCGTGGGACTTACAGTAGCTAAGTGCATGTGCTTACACGCGGTGCTGCGCCGAGGCCTTCAAACCCACCCGATGCCGCTGAACTGGTTTTGAAGTATAAAGAGACAAAGGCTCCCAAGTTTCATCTTTTCATTGCCAGTTTTAGAGGTGCTGAAAAAACAAAACCCCACCAAGCAAACAGCAGCGTTTTGCCGTCCCCGGGATGTTGGGCATTGTTATTCTTTGCGACGTCTCTTTTGAATTCCGCACGGGAAGGGGGCGATGCTACATCTGACCACTAGAAATGGGTCCTGCCCCTTGGTGAGAGAGAAGTCACAACTCAGACTACAGGGAGGGGAAAAATGAATACACAGGGATGGCAGCATAGCTCATAGGTCAGTACGAAGGCACCGAAAGTGGGAGGGAAAGTGCTGGATTGGCAACGCCACGGCTTCTCTCTCTCCACAGAACAGGGTAAGGTTCCCACGCACGTCACCTGCCAGCATCTCACCTGGTGGAAATGGCTTTAGGAACGAGGCTCAGGCCGTATTACAGCACAGGGAACTGGAGAAAGAGGGTCAGATTACAGAAGGGACTTAATTGCGTGAGACACCAGGGGCTCGTATATTTAATCTGGGGTCAGGCTATTCTAATAGAAGCATAGATAGAGAGGGTTGCCTGGGACCGTGAGAAGTCATCTAGTCCAGCCTTCTGTGCTGAGGCTCGACCAAATATATCTAGACCATCCCTCAGAGGTGTTTGTCTAACAAAGCGTAGGTGATGGATCTTCCCTTGGCAGCCTATTCCCGCGCTTGACTTGAAATTTTCGTAATATCAAATAACTCTCCCTTGCTGCAAATTAAGCCAATTACTTGTTGAACTAGCAATCCAACAAACAGAGGCCTCTAGACATCCTCAGTAAAGATCTCCCTCTGACAACCCTGCCTGCCGCCGCCTCACTTACCACGAATGAAACGTCTCTAACATTCATGGCTGGCTTTTCAGCGGCCACACTGGACAAAATGGCCTCTTGTGGCGATGGAGCTTTTCTGCAATAGGGACACGTCTTCTGCAAACTAGACGGAGACCCGCTAGCCTGTTTCACACGGGACAGTTGATAGCCGTGAGATCATAACGACGTTCAGGACCCCAAGTCAGCACCAGGTTTTGCTAGATTCAGACTTACGACCTAGAGGCGAAAGGATTCAAACTAAACCTTGACTTGGAACTTACAAACATTCAGAAAAGTGCTTATTGCAACAGGCCTGTTCCTGCGTTTCAGCACACTCATGAGTTCTTTCGGGGCTGGAGTCTTGAGGATAATCTTGGGGCACAAAACTTCATTTTCCATTACCAATACTTCGATGAGAAAAATCCTAAACCATTCGTGTGATAATATTAACTTACAAGCACCTGGCTCTTTTTACCTGAGGATTTGGAATCAATTTATGAGCATCAGTTCACCATCACAAGACCCCCCCCCCCCCATGAAGAAGGCATGAGCTAGCTTCATTATGAGAGAGACTTAAAAATGTTTCAGTTCTGCAATATAATTGAAACATTTCATCAACATTCTTGATGACAAACACCAAATGTGTGCTCCTTTCTCAGTGCACCCTGGTACTGGTTCACAGGTTCCAGTGTTTCCCTTCGGTAACATTTCAAATGTTAACAATGTGGGGCAGGGAGGGAAATCTTGAAAAATCTTCCCCCCTCTCATTCGACCAACTTCAATTATCCCAATTTTGGAGAAGGGAAAACTGCAGGCAGGAGTGTCACATGATTTGCTGATGGTCACAGAGCAAGTGAGTGGCAAAACTGGAAGCAGAATGCAAAAGCCCTGAATCCTGGCGCCATGCCCTGGCTCTCAGATCCCTTTCCCACCCCACATAACATTTAGGGTTTTTATATTTACATTAAACAAACTCTTCATGCTGGCTGTTTGCCTGAAGTGTAGGCAGGTATTAAGCATGTACAATTATTGTTAGGTAATTGTCTGCAATATTACACATGTAACAATAATGAGGTATACAGAATCAGTGTAAACGATTCAAGGTCGTGACCCCATGCGAACGATCACTCTTTCCAGGTTGGAAGGTGCATGTTGTTCATGCAGAAGTCTGCCCCAACCAGCCCGAAGGACCTTGCAGAATCCAGTTTTCTTCGCGGGGAGCTGCGGCCGGGCCAGCGTAACCTCACACGTCGCAGAGAATTAGGGATTCGGGCCTGGCCTGTGGAAAGGCAAATCTTTTGCAGCCCGCTTACGAGGCAGGATGACACCCCGCATGGAGGCGATGTCGTTTCCATGGCGGTGGCAGCGCGTGACTTTTTTGACAGGTGAGGCGCAGAGCACAAAAGAGGTGTTGCCACCTCCACCTGATGCATAATTGACTAGCTATTGAAAGCGAAAAACCAGCCAACAGAGCCAGGAGCTGCCCCCGCCCCCATCCCAGCACCTGCTGCTACCCAAGCACAAGGCTCGGCCGTGGCTCCTCACACACATGCCTGGGGCCCAGGTACAGCGCCAGGTCCCATCCCTGTTCCACCTGCAATCCTGCTGTGGCCTCCCCAGGCCCTGGTTACCAGCAACCCCCTTATAACGGGACTCCTGGGTGTGGCAAGAGGCACTATCTGCACACAAGAGAGATGCAAACTAGCAAACCCCCACTGCCGTGGCCCCCGACTGAGGAGGAGAAAGACCCCCCCACACTCCCCTCGCACACCAGAGTCTGGGGGGGCAGGCTAGTCGATTCTGTGTGCTCCAGCCTGCAGGGGGGCAGTGGGGTGGGGGCTGCCAGCGTAGGCTCTCCAGTGCTAGGGGGGAGCCAAGCCTTGGGGGCCAGATCCAGGCAAGCCGGGAGCCGCATCTGGCCCTGGGGCCTTAGGTTCCCCACCCCTGCGCTAGCCCAAGAGCCAGGCCCGGCCTTAGGACAAGGAGAGCAAGACAGAAATAAAGGAAAGCCGACACACTGCAGTGGAAGAAAGGAACCATTGAGATTCTAATGGTGACTGGTTCACGGCCTCTCACAGTCCAAGGCAACTGGAGGGTGTGCCTGCAGGAGGGGCCTTTGTGGACAGGGTAGCCACGTTGATGAGATACGCAGCTAACTCGGTGGCCCCTTTGTCGGTGGTTGGACGCCGTGGCAGCGCCGGAATGAATGGGCCACTTGTTCCTGAGGTAAAACTATGACGTGAAAGCGGGGAGAGGGGAGAGCTCTGTGACGCTCCGGGAAGGAGAAAGACGTCCGGGGGACCCTGAAACGGTGGTTGCTCAGACCAAGGGATAGAGGGAGACATCCATAATTTGCAGCCAGTCACCGCAGCCTGACAAGGACACGGCACCGAGCGGGGGTCAAAATCTATTTTGGGCTAAGAATGAGGCTAGGATCTTTGCTTCCCAGAGCCCCTAACCTCCTCCCCAATTAATGCAGAAATTCATGGCTCTCCAAAGAGCCTTTTGATGTGAAGCAATGACCCTGCAGCTCCAGGATCTGCTCTGCTTCATGCAATACAGGCTTCAATCCGCATGAACACGTCTTATCAGACACCTGATGTGTAACCCAGGGCAGCTGCAGGCTCTAATTTTTTCCCATCTATGTGCAGAATAAGTTTTGCTCTGTGCATGGAGGCATGAGCAGATGTGCACCACCTGTAGAAACACAGGCTGCCGGCTGTGGCCGCTCTGCTAATCGGCTGGGAGCAATTTGAATCTCCTGCGTGGCTGCCCAAGTGCTCAGCTTACAGGGATGCTGGCTGTGGTACTAGCAATGGCTCCCCTGCCACCATACAGGATACAATGGCGGCAGAGGAGATTCCCCCGGGATCCATGGATTCTGCGTTGGTGGGGCCGGGAAATGGCTTCCCACAGATGGAACATCCCCCGGCAGAGGCTGACGGGGCGCTGTGGGGACTCTGTTCTGAGGGGTGAGTGGCCAAGGGTTGGAAAAACGCCCCTCAGTCTGCGTGGAATCAAGAGACGAGCCAAAACACTTCTCACGAGCCAGCTCCCCGGCCACCGCCTGTCCCCCCAGCCAGACTAGGGGCACGCGGATCCTGTGACCACAGGGCATGGGCTCAGCGTGAGCGGACCGACTCGAGCTCGCTCCACGTGAGCTAGTTTGGGCTCCGGAGCAGGCTCATTGCAGCACACACTCAGCCGGTGAGGCGCTGGGGCCTGCAGCTGCCATGGGGATGGCTCCACAGGACTGACGGTGCATACTGGGGGGGGGGGGGGCGATTCTGGATGTGCCTCACCATTCTGCACCCCCCCTTCAGGTGTAGCAATGCATTGTGGGATGTGTCTCCGGGAAGTGGGAAGCCTGAAGCTGCCTATGATGCCTTCTGCCATACGCTTCAATGGTGTCAGCAGAATGCCCCTGGGGCAGCAGAAATGATGGCAGCAGTGGTGGGATAGTCCGGCGTCTGTTTCCTAGAGTCGACACAGCCAGAGAGCTCAGTGCCTCCTTGCAGGTAAATTCCCCAAGGGCTCAATTCAGAGGTCCCTGGTTTGTTTTTATTACCCCTCTGCCTCCCACGTGCACCCGGGTTCCCTGTTTCTTCCTTCAACATAGAAAAGACGCAGAAACCCCAGTGGCATTTGTGGCTGGGAAATAGCTTGCAAGGGAAGCAGGTGAATTGGGGGCAGGAAGCCAAGATGAAAGAAGGTAAAATTACCCCTAATGACCTTCCCCTGGAATGGAGCTTTTTTCTTTAAATTGAATCAGAGCAGTTGCATTAGTGGGTCTGATGTTTATTCTTTCTAACAGCTGGCCGATACACAGGCCGATACACTGGGAAGGAGAGAAAACTCCTCGGCAAGCTCATTACACAACACTGTAAAAGTCGGGGGCACAGCTGGGCGGTTTGTCACATTTTCCGTTGGGTTCTGGGGGAGGCTCTGGGAAATATCCACAGGCCTCGCTTGCGAGGGATTACGCGACCAAGGGGACTATGGTACGGAAACTGTTCCAGCCGCTGTGCTGAGCTGTCAGCCACCCGGAGACGGATTCTCGCTGACTCCCAATGGCTGGCGCTCGTTCTGGTGGGAGGCCGCTGGCTTGAGAGCAGTTGCTCCTTCCCCGGGGGAGAACTGGCCCGGAACCACTGGACTGCTGTGCTGTGACTCAAGTGCCCCGGGGCAGGAGTGTCACGACTCTGAGACACTGGGAATTTGATGATAAGCTAAAGAAAAGCCAATTTTGCTCCCGCACCCCCACAGCCTTGTCCTTCAAGTCAAGAGCTAACGGCCCCTGTCAAAACACCCCCCCCCCCCACATAAAGAAAAGTCCACGACTGTCGTTCCCCACCCAGGCATTAAATCACAACCACAAAACGCAACTTTACTCTGGGCTACAGCTGCAAAGCATCCTCCCTGTAACACCAGCGCCCGGCGGGTTTGCTCAGAGGAGACAGCACCACCTACTGGGTCACCCTGTACTCACAGTTTCTCAGGCGGCCTCCCCAGGCCAGCGCCTTCGCTGCAGCACCAGGTGATATAACCCGAGAGACTCACGTGCCTGGGGGCGTTTTTAAAAAAGGGAGAGAGCGGGAAATCTCCCAGGCGAGCTGGGAAAGGGTTAACAAGCAGATCAGGGCTTGCAAGCCGGCCCACTGGCTGAGCCCCAAAGCTCACATGTTGGTACCTCGGCGCCTACCTCTGTCTCTGGGGTGGAGTCATTCTAACCACAGGGCAGCCTCACCTGCATTCCAGCAACATGAGTGACAGCTGTGTGAGTCGCTTTCTGGGCCCAGGCCTTGGCAAGGGAAAAGATGCCTCCTGCCGGGCCAAGTCAGCCTCGCCCTGGAAATCTCCTTAGTTAGTAGAAACAGGTTAACAAGCCCCCAGCCAAGGAATCGGCGGGGGGGGGGGGGGGGGGGGGGTTCTTTTGCTGGCTGTTTGGAAGTGCCTTGAAACGGCCAGCTTGCAGCTCTCCGGGTGTCAGAACAATAGCCCAGTGTGGCACGAAGGGAGGAATACAGGTCGGAAAGCAGGAACGACCGTGTCCTGTGCTTAGTTCCCTGCTTCCCGGAGTCTGGAGATTCAGACTCTCACCTTTCACGGAGTAACAATGTTTCTGACTCGATCGAGCCAGGAAGCGGGATCGGGGAGCACAACTCTCTGGTGGCCTCTGCTTGAGAGCTTCCAGGGAAGACATCTGGCTCCCCTCCCCCCGTCCCGCCCCCCTTGCTTGGAAGGTACCACCCTGCTGCCGGCGAGGAGGGAAAAGGATCTGTCCCTATCACACACGGGCCCAGCCTTCTGCAGCCGTGCTTGCTGGGGGTGTCCACAGGCAAGCCCTGGGGTCCCAGGTGGCCTCCATTTGGCTTCGGAGTGATTAGCAGCAGGGTGCCAGTCCGCCGTTCCTCCCTGCTCCCCGGCAGAGGCCAGGTGGGAAGTGACTTTCATTGGTCGGCCGGACACAGCGCTCTGGCTGCAGACAGCTGCTGAAAAGGGGCTGCTGCAGGGTGGAGGACAATGCCCTGGGTGCAGGAGAAGTATCACACGGCTCTAAGTGGTTCTGCCTGGGCCCTTGGCTAGAGGCTAGTGCTGGAGGCTACAGGTGTAACCCACTGGTCAGTGGGTGTTGCATGTTCTCCCCTCCCACCCCAGGGCTGGGCCTGATCCATAGGTGCCTGGAGCATGCAGTAGGTCCCACTAACAAGCCTGGCTCTGCAGCTCCTGCTTTAGTTCTGGAGGTGCCTGGTTCAAGCCGCACTGTTAACCAGAGCAGTGGATGTCTTGGGCTTGCACAGAAGTTCATAGGCTGTGCCAAGCTACTGTAACTTAGCAGGATAAAACCGTCTGGCCCAAGAGATGCACCACAGACTTTATTCCATAGATCAGCGATGGGCAACTGAGGCTGGTGCGTTGGCTGCATGTGTGGCCTCCTCCATCTCAGTGGGATGCAGGGTTGTTGGAACCAAGATGGTCTCCCGGGCCAGGGCAGTTTTGCTCCTGCACTTGTGTCCCTACAATGTGTGGGGGGGTGCAGGTCGAACTGGAGCAGCACTGGGGTTGGCTGCCGAGGGAGCACCCGGCTCTCCCCGTCAATGCTGGGTGCAGTCAGCCCGCACCTCACACCACCTGCCCTGTCATCACGTGTGTGTCACTTTAATAATACAGATGGGGGGGAATGACACAGACAGAAACCAGAGGAATCTGGCAACCCTGCACATGTACAACAGTAACAAAATGTCTCGTGGGCCACGCACAGAACCCCCGTGGGCCACAGGCTGCCCATCACTGGCTGAGATGGTGCACGATGTCCTCAGGTGAAAGTGGCGACAGGAGCATGGAAGGTTATGACGATCATTTAAATTCTCACATAGGGAGGGCTGGTGAATACCTCTAATAGGAGGATTATAAATATGATTCAAGAATATGTAACCAGAAGGAAACTCTCTGGGGGGCAGCTGTGAGCTTTGCGGGTTGTAGTGATGGGCTGAGGACCTGGGGTTAAGCTGGTGCTTGGGGTCCGCACAAAACACAAGCTAAGGAGCAGCTTCAGGCTTCATGGCATCAGGGGGCTCCCGCTTTGAGTGGGGCCTCTGCCGTAACACAGATAAATAGCAATGAAAAGTCTTGTCTAGCACTTTGCATCAGCAGAGCTCAAAGCGCTTTACAAGGGAGGGCAGTAGCATTATCCCTGTTTTACAAATGGGGAAACCGAGGCACGGGGATTGAAGTGACTTGCTCAAGATCACCCAGCAGGCTAGTAGCAGAATGGGGAATAGAACCCAGGTTTTCCAAGTCCCCAGGTCACTTCACTGCCTCATGGCTTAGATGTGTTGTGCCTACAACTTGGGGAGAATGACGTCTGCTTTTCTAAGCTGCTTTGATTTCCACCGCTTAAAAGCTAAACATGTTGCATGTGCTACCCCTTCCCTCCCCTCGGTCTGTCGCCTTTATAGGCTGTCTGGGGCAGGGACCATTTCTTGCTCTGTGTTTGTACAGCACCAAGTGCAATGGGGCGGACCCTGGTCTTGTCTGCTCCCCAAACACGCTGTAATAAACAGGATAAATAGTAAAACAAGACAACAACTTTCAACGCCCCCAACCCCGTCTGGGCAAATTCCCAGTCTCTCCTCCGCAAGCCACTCAAGGAGCCGTCATAAGGTTTCCTCGGTCCAGTCCTGCTGTTCTAAGGCACATCCTGATACAGACAAGGCGAACCCTTGACATGCAGTGAGCAGGTCCACGGCATTGACATGGAATTAGAAAGGCAGAGGAAACCTAAGTCCTGGGAGCTGTGGCTCATGGGATCCAGTATCACGCACCCTTAAAGGAGCCTGGTGAGCCAGAGAGCTCTTTGGAACTCGTGCTCCAGCGAGAACACACGGGGCTTGTTATCTCAGCCACACCCCGCCCGTCAAGTGGCACAGACCGGCGGTAACCCAGCTGGGACCCGGCGGGACTGCAGAGGGGACAGGCCCTGCGGAAGATTCTCCCCTCAGGAGTCCAGGCAGCTGGCAGCTCTCAGACTGGTCCATGGCTGCTGAGGTACGAGATGATGTAGCCACCTCACTCAGCTACAGGGGCCTGTCAGGGGAGAGCCGGGCTGGACTGGGCGAGCAGTCGTCCCCAGCCAGTCAAGCAGCCTCTGTGACTCATGGATGGTGGAAGCTTTATGAGTAACTAACCGGGCAGGCCAGTCGCCAGTTTCACTCCCCCACTCCGAGCAATGCTGCCCTCCTTCTGAGGGCGCCAAGTAGTTCTCGTGCCCGGACACCTTTCCCCTCGCTGCTTATCCCAGAGTTTGGGGGTGCCGAGAACCCAGGCTCTCGATGTTCTCTTCTGAAACGGACCGAGAGACGAAGGGGTGAGATACCTTTAACTGGGCCGGTTCCTGTTGGTGAAAGAGACGAGCTTTCACACTTGCACGGAGCTCGTGCTCAGGGCTGTCGTGTCCCCGCTCAGTGCAAGGTGGAACAAGCTCTTTCGCGTGAATTTTTAGCCCCTATGGTACGAGATCATTCCAGGTGAAGCAGTCTACTAATACCTCTGGAGTCACAGAATCAAAAGGGAAGATTAGGAGATTGCGTGTGGTTGTAATAAGCCATTAATCCAGTGTCTTTATTACTATCCCAGGATCGCTACTGCGCCAAGGCAGCAAACAATGGTCTGCAACCCCCGTTGATTGGTCTGTGCATCTCGGTCCCGCACTAGCTTCCTTCCCAGCCTGTGTTCATGCCCAAAACACAGCGGACGGACACTTCTCCACCGGGGCTGCACAGCAATTTTATCCAATTTTAACTGCTCACAGTTCCTGTTGGTTTGAGCCCCACGTCGGGAAGTTACCCCACAAGCACCAGCTCCTCCCCCTTCTACTTCTCTAGGCCCCACCGCAAACCGGCCAGGACCCCCTGGCCTAGAGCTGCCCCGCCCCCGGTGACGAGCCACATCGCAAAGCGCAAGGGCCCTGCCTGGTCCCTGGGACAATGCACCAGCTCCAGCTCCTGGCACAGGGGTGGTGGCAAGACCCTGCGGCAGCTTGAGAGACACCCTGGGTGGGCCCGGGCACAGGCCGGACTGCATGGGACTGGGGGGGGGGGGGGGACTGCACGGGGCTGGGGGGGCCGGACTGCACGGGGCTGGGGGGGCCAGACTGCACGGGGCTGGGGGGGCCAGACTGCACGGGGCTGGGGGGGCCAGACTGCACGGGGCTGGGGGGGGGCACGGGGCTGGGGGGGCCGGACTGCACGGGGCTGGGGGGGCCAGACTGCACGGGGCTGGGGGGGCCGGACTGCACGGGGCTGGGGGGGCCGGACTGCACGGGGCTGGGGGGGCACGGGGCTGGGGGGGCCGGACTGCACGGGGCTGGGGGGGCCGGACTGCACGGGGCTGGGGGGGCCAGACTGCACGGGGCTGGGGGGGCCAGACTGCACGGGGCCGGGGGGGGGCCGGACTGCACGGGACCGGGGGGGGGCCAGACTGCACGGGGCTGGGGGGGGCTGGACTGCACGGGACTGGCTGTCAGATGTGGCCTCACCAGAGCCAAATACAGGGGAATAATGACATCTCTGGATCTGCTGGCAATGCTCCTCCTAATGCCCCCTAATCTGCCATTAGCCTTCTTGGCTACAAGGGCCCCTGTTGTCTCATCTCCAGCTTCTCATCCACTGTAGCCCCCAGGGCCTTTTCTGCAGAACTACTACTTAGCTGGTTGGTCCCCAGCCTGTAACAATTCTTGGGATTCTTCCATCCCAAGTGCAGGACTCTGCACTTGTCCTTGTTGAACCTCATCAGATTTCTTGTGGCCCAATCCTCCAATTTGTCTAAGTCACTCTGGACCTTATCTCTGCCCTTGAGTGTATCTACCTCTCCCCCCAGCTTAGTGTCATCCGCAGACTTGCTGAGGGTGCAATCCATCCCCTCACCCAGATCATTAATAAAGATATTGAACAAAACCGGTCCCAGAACCGAACCTTGGGGCACTCCGCTAGAAACCGGCCGCCATCCTGACATCGAGCCGTTGATCACTACCCGCTGGGCCCGGCCTTCTAGCCAGCTTTCTACCCATCTTACCGTCCATTTATCCAATCCACAATCCCTTAACTTGCTGGCAAGTCAGGGGGAATGGACCCAGCTGTCATGGTGACCCTTGGCCTGATGCTAGGACCGTGTAACCGCCTCATCTTCTTTCCAAAGAGCCTCCAGAGTTTCTAACTTTATGGAGCACCTTTCATTCCAAGGGCTTTCAGAGCCCTGGGCCGACTCCTAAGCGATATGCAGGAACGACACAGCGGAGGGTCACAGAATAATTCAACCCCGAGGCTGGAATTTTCCCAAGTTCCCTGTGTGGGTTTAGAGGCCCCTGTCATTCTCCAGAGAATGTTACTTTCGTTCTTTCTAAAAAGGTGAAATTGGCAGCAAACGGGCCTCCCGAGAGACACTCAGCATCATGCATTGGCGGGTGCCAGGTCAGGGTGTCTACCCTGCGATCAGACTGGAGCGACAGCCTCACATGCAGGCAGACCTGAAGCAGCTCAACAGCAATAGGCCTCTGACTGTCGTGTAGACAGACCTGCCGGCATGAATCACCCTTCGTTGCGTCACCTTTTCAAAGAAACGAAGCCGGCAAGGTTTGCCCGTGTGTGATGGAGAGCAGGACTTGTCCTGAGGCCTGGTTTACACACCATTTCTGAACTAGCTCACTTAGGAGTGTGGGTTTTACTAACCTAGTAACACCAGTGCCCGTGCGCCCCATAAACACCCACAAAACCTCCTCATGGTCGTCCTTCAAACTCTCCTTTGTTAATAAACTAGGCAGCTGTGCCATGCTGTCTCTGCATGCCCCCGTCTACCTGTTACCGCTGGCCGTATACATGGATTGTATGCTCCTTGGGACTAGACCTGTGCTTTTGTTCTGTGTTTGTACAGCGCCTAGCGCAGGGGCCTTGGTTGCTTTCCTAATACGAATAATAAAAATAATCAGTAGAAAGCATGGGCTCTGCTACACTGGCATGAGAGTGCCTTGTGCCGAGATAGCTTATTCCCCACCCTGTATAGCAGCAGTCCCCAGGCTGCGGGGAACACCCCTTAGGTGCGGAGGAAAGTCCAGGGGGCACAGTGGGGCTGTGGCCAGCCCTCTTCCCCCTGCTGCTCCAACCCCTCCCCCAGCTGCACCTCCAGCTCCTGGCCCTGTACCTGCTGCTTTTCCCAGCCTAAGCCACTGGCTGCAGCCCGACTCCCAGATCCATCCCTGGTTGCACCCCCAGCCTTAGCCCCCATACTCCTGCCTGCCCCCCCCCCCCCACGGAGCTGCAGTCCCGCTCCCAGCCTGGGCTCTAGGGTGTGGGGGGCACTGGGGCTGGTAGGGTTACCTCACCGGTTCTGACTCGCCGAGGGGGAGCTGGCTGGCTCTGAGCTGGACTCGGTTCAGGGCGATTTGGGTCCACACCTGAGCGGAGCGTGTGCGTGCGCCCGGGCCCCACGGGAGAGGAGGGGGGAGCTGCGTGGCGCCGCTTTCCTTCCCGCGCTTTCCGCCTGGCCTGAGAGCAGCCCAGGTCTCCCCAGGTCTCCACCCTCCAACTGCCCCTTGGGTTCCCCAGGGAGAAAACGTGCAAAACAAAATGGCCGCCCCGTCGCCCTGCCTGGGCGCTTCACTGGGACGTCCATCAGCTGGTGTTAGTCTTCGTGTGTGCGTCTGCCTCGACCTCGTGCCCCGCGAGGCTGTCCCGGGCAGGGGGAGGGGACAATGGCCAGCCCGCGAGCTGTCACCGGCCATGCCAGAACTAACAATAAAGACAAATGGGTCCATCACCGTAAATGGCTCTTAATGGGCTGCAGGAGGAGATGGGTCAGCGCTGACTGGGCACCAGATGTGAATTCTTCACTAATCGCTCCAAATTGGCCCAATTTGTTGGAGGGGGGCGCGGGGACATGTGCATTGCCAGCCACGGAGCCTCCAACATGAGCCGGCATGGAAATAATTTGAGGCTTGTGTGGCTGCTTCCCGAGTCTGCCAGCCACAAAAAAAGAAGCAAAGTGCGAGAGGGAGCTCGCGGCTTTGGTGCGGGGGATTTTCATAATTTTTCACTTAATGCCTCTTTTTGGAAGAAGGGGGGAAAATCCAAGGAGCTAAAGAGACTGGACGGGAGTGAATGAGAGAACGAGGTACCAGCCGATGGCTATTAATAAGCTCAGTGCTGCACTGGGAACATCCGGGGCCCAGAGACCTGGCAAGGTAACACAGACGATGAGACAACACAACACCCCCTGGAAAGACCAGGACGAGCACGAAACCTCTGGGAAAGTGAATTCCGGGAGGGACGACGGGAGACGCGCGAGTGGGGATAAAGGAAAGTCGTGGGATGAAGGCATCGCTTGCAGGGATCTTATCACAAGTCTCAGGGCATCTGGGGCTCTTTGCAGGCCTGGCCCTTGGGCAAGACGAGCAAGGCAAGTGCCTGGGCCCTGCGCTGCTGAGTATTCACCATCCACCAGCCCGGCCCGGGGCCCTGCTCCCAGCATCCTGCCGTGGGCCTTTAGCTAGGCCTGGCTCTTTGTCGCGCCCCAGGTTCCGAAGTCAAGCGATTAGACCAGACGAGCCGCTTTGGTTTTTTTAAAGTATGTTTCTGTCTTTCACGATTGCAGCAGAGCGGCGGAACGTGTCTCCGTGACACCCTCAGACGCAAAGAACCGACATTTGATTGTGTTGTTTAACCAGCGCACGGTGGAGGGAGGCCTGACTCCTGGCTTTTAAACAGCTGGGCTGTGACACATTAATTTGAAATCCCCGCACTGCCACACAGATCTGGGGTGACCCTGGGTAAATTACTTCCTGTGTGCCTCAGTTTCCCTGTTTGTAAACTACTTCTGTCCCCGCAAGGGTCATGTGCATGTAAGTCAATGAATACATGTGATGCAGTCAGACGCAAGATGAGAGGGGTCAGGGGGTCTCCTCCATGGGAGAGGCATCCCCCATCCCTGCCAGGAGATTAACAATCGCACCTGCAGGTTGAATGGAGCAAGGGGACAAACAACCATCTTCCTTCACCCTTTTATGCAGAACTAAGCCACTTAATCCCGCAGCCCCTGCCCCTCCTTCCCAGCCCTCTGGGACCATCTGAGCGGTCACACCCGCTACTGAAAGAGGCATTGTCCTACCCCTACCTTGGCTTCACCCCTCTTCACTGATCACAGGTTATTGCTCTAATTACCTCTCCCCCTGCCCGCCGGCCCGCCGGAGACATTCCAGAAGAGGTCGCCTGGGTCACCATTCATGGGGAAGGAGCGACGTCACCAGGCAGGTAAAGTTTCAGAGCATCCTTTGATGCTCGGTTACCAGAAATTCCACTCCCGCGATACGGGCTGGGGCCAGGCCCCGGACTCCTCCTCTCGGACACAATTTTAAATTGTCCGTTCACCATCAAATGACGTGCAGGAGGAGCTCAGCAGCAGAACAGCATCGCGGCCCGTGGGGCTGCTGTCCACCCTCGCTCAACAGCACCCCACGCGCCAGGGTCAGGCTCGGCTTGGTATGTCCGGGGGCCAGAACTGCAGCCCAGGCTGACCCAGCATGGCTTCTGGTCCCCCCCAGTGGCTAGATGATGATATGGGTCTGTGGTGCTCCAGGTCCTCAAAGGTATTTGAGCACCTAACTCCCATTGACTTGTGCTCTCAGGGATTTAGGTGCTTTGCTCTGTGTCTGGTTCCACAAAGAGCTTTGCAGCCCCCTCCTCAGCCCCTCGGTCTGGGAAGCTCAGCCCCTGTAGACACTTTCACCACAGCCGTCTTAATGGGCCCCGCTCTTCTCCTCCAGCCACCACAGACTCAGTTCTCTACTTGGTGGGGAAGAGGCCTCTGGACTCAAAGAATTTCCCCGAGGCGGTGCCCTGGGGAGGCCTGGCAGCCATTTGGCAACGACATAGCTGGCAAAAAGTGGCTACAGGGCAGCTGTGGGTCCGGTCCAAGGGATCCAAATAGACTTGCCTGTCCCTGGACCTTTCTTACAACCCGCTCAGCTCCCGAAAGCGCTGAAATCCGGCTCTGCGGGGAGGCCGCGTGCTCATCGGAACACGGTAGCTGTCAACACGGGGAAGCGTTTCTTCAGTCTCAAGAGGAGCAGAAGAGGCGGCTTCTGTCAGAATCACGTCTCTGAGCGGGTGGACAGGATTTTAAAAAGGGCTCCGCGGGGGCCAGATTTGTGCGAGCGTTCAGCACATCTGGAGTCGAACAATTTAGAAAACTTGGCCCCTATTTCGGCACCTAAATGGGAGCTGAGAAAGTTGGAAAATCTGGATGTGAAACCACCACAAATCGGGCTGTGAGTTCTTTGGGGACTCGAGCTCCATAGTCTCATTTCTAGCCCCCAACTTTCTGCACCCCAAGTCCGAAGCACATGAAGAAATCAGGGGAGGTTCTTTGGCTTTTATGAGCAATGGAAGAACGTGTCTCCTACCTGCAGAGGCGTCTCTCCACCACAACAGAGATCCCCTCGACAGCATTGCGTGCCACGAGGGCTTCTGGGTTTGTGTGGTGGGGTAGCCTCACCCCGAAGCGCCAGTCTCCAGGGTTCAAAGGAATTGACATGGCCCCTTAGAGACTGGAGCTGGGATTCATGACTGGGGCAGGGGTCCCAGCAAGAGAGGGCTCATGGGGAGACCGACCTCCATTGGGACCAGTTAAAGTTGGTTTGGGGGTTTTTTGATTTTTTTTTTAATCAAGATTATTTGACAGTGGAAAATTGGGGGGGGGGGGGGGTTTCTGACCAAACAAATTGTCTGTTTTTTCTGTGGGAAATGTCACTCTTTCATCAACTGCCAGAAAACGGAAGTTTGCAGCCAAAACCCAAAATGTTTCAGCTGAAAACCAGAACACTTGGATTTTTAAATCATGCCATAGAGCCTCCTGGGAGTAGTAGTTCAGGTGCATTATGCTCCCATTCTCCTCTACAATCCAGGCTCTCTGGCAGGCCTACATCTCCCATCTTGCAAGTGGAGAAAGGGGATGCATGATGGGAGATGTAGTCCAGCCAGAGAGCCCAACCCACTGAAGAGACTGGGAACATAACACATCCAAATTACAGCTCCCAGGAAGGTGTCAAGCATCAGAGGGGTCGCCGTGTTAGTCTGAATCTGCAAAAGCGGCGAGAGTCCTGTGGCACCTTATAGACTAACCGAAGTGTAGGAGCATAAGCTTTCGTGGGCGAAGACCCACTTCGTCAGATGTATGTGAAGTGGGTCTTTGCCCACGAAAGCTTATGCTCCAACACTTCGGTTAGTCTATAAGGTGCCACAGGACTCCTCGCCGCTTTTGCAACTCCCAGGAAGCACCACGGTGCCATTTTGAATCAAAATATTTTGCCAAAATAATGAAAATTGCCTTGGGAAAAAGCCAGTTTTCCAACCAGTGCAAAACACATTAACTCTGATATTCACGAGCACTCTGTGGTCTGACCCAGCCAAGCAGCATGGACCAACTCCATAAACACATCTTCTGTGCAACCGCCTGTGCTGGCGCTTCCCCATGCCCTGAGCTCTTCATATCCCTTAGTGCACAATCTCCTTCCCCTCCTCCACCTGGCACAGACGCCCATTGCAACTGCACAGCCACACTTGGGACACGTGCTTGTTTGACCCCTTGGGCTCTTGGGGGAGCCTGAGTCTGCTCGTCTGTCTGAGGCAGATTCCCAAAGCCATTCAGCCCCCGTCTCTGCCTCTGAATCTCCCACAGCCCTTTGATCTCCCGAAAGGGTCACTGCCAGGGGAAAGCCACTAGAAGAAGAGAGATGACAAAGACTGGGACTTTTCAGGTTAGAAAAGAGGAGACCAAGGGGGGATAGGCTACAGGTCTATAAAATCATGAGAGGTGTGGAAAAAGTGAACAAGAAAAAGTTATTTACTTATTCCCACAGTATAAGAACCAGGGGTCACCAAATGAAATTAATAGGTAGCTAGTTTAAAACAATCAAAAGGAAGTTTTTCTTCATGCAGCGCACCGTCAACCTGTGGAACTCCTCGCCAGAGGATGTCGTGACAGCCAGGACTTTAACAGGGTTCAATAAAGAGCTAGATAGATTCAGGGAGGTTAGGTCCATTAATGGCGATTAGCCAGGGTGGTAGGAATGGTGTCCCTAGCCTCTGTTTGTCTGGAAATGGGTAATAGGGGAGGGATCACTTGATGATCCCCTGTTCTGTTCCCTCCCTCTGGGCCACTTGGCCTTGGCCACTGTCGGCCGACAGGACACTGGGCTGGATGGACCATTGGACTGACCCCGTCTGGCCGCTCTGATGTTCTTATAATTACCAAGGGTTCAGGAGGAAGGGGACCGACACCAGCGTGATTTCAGGCTCCCGAGTCCCACTGCCTGCTGGAAGGAGCTGTGAGCTCGCTCTGGACTTGTAGCCTTTCCCACAGGTCGGAGTGTGCTGGGAGGAACCAGTGGGTGCCCCTTGGGGGTGGAGAGGACGGAAAGGACCCTCTGTGCCTTTAATTTTCTACAGCCTGGGCTTTGGCAATGCAGCTTTGCTTGGAATGCTGCTGAGTGTGTAGCCCTGGGACAGGTGCGATCCCTTTGATTCGGCAGGCTGGAGCCCGGGCAGGTTGCTCTGTGGGTGTATTTCGTAAGAAAACACAGAGGCAGCCGTCCCTGCCCTGGAACAGCCTCCAGATATTCTGGCCTGGCGCTGCCACACTCGCAGCCGAGCAAGGCGCCGCCTGGCCTGGGCCGTGTGCCCAGCTAAGCTTGCAGAAAGCTGGGCTGCTCTCTGGCTCCTCCATTCCTCGCAGAGGCAGAAAGCTTCCTGCAGGGAGCGAGGGCAGGAGTAGCCCCACATGCGCGAGGGCTGGCTCATCCCGCAGCGGGCGGAAGGGAGCGAGAGCCGGCATGTCGCAAGCTCCAGTTGCAATCCAGACCCGGGACAGAACCCCGGCTCCCCCATGAGGCAGGATGGCGACTGCTGTGCCACACACGCTGACGACACAGCACGCCGCCCACAGTGCTACCAAGGGCTGGGCTCACGTGCAGCCAGTGACGCAGCGTGTTTTGAACCAGGGGGTGGAGAGAACCTTTTCTCCTGAAGCTTGACACGGAAACACAAATGTTGGGCCCTGCTAAATTCACGCTCCGTGTTGGTCAATTTTAGTCACAGGATTCTAAATGTGGTGAATGCCACGGTTTCGGACATTGAAATCTGAAGTGTCAGTGTTGTAACGGGGGGAGGGGGTCCCAACCTCACAGGAGACTGTGGGGGGCGGGTCACAAGCCTATTGGACTCGGGGTCGTGATGTTACTACTCCCGCTTCTGCCCCACTGCTGGCAACAGTGCTGCCTTCAGAGCTAGGCACCGGGTCAGCAGCCTGGAGCGTCCTGCCACTGCGGGAGGATCCTGAGGATGGGTCCGACCTGGCCCTGGGAGTGGTCCCTGCAAGGGAAGAGGAAGTCCCCTCCCTCCTCAGCTTGGCCAGGACTAGCATCTGGAGCCCGGCCCGCAGCCCTCCCCGCCCCGACACTAGCCCGATGTCATGGCTCAGGGCAGATTTCACAGGGGGGATCAGATTTCACAACCTGTGTTGCATTTTTCATGGCGGTGGATTTGGCAGGGCCCTATGCAGGCCCAGACTAACCTCCCCGAGTCCTGCCCCGGCATGCCCTGGGCTCCTTGCGAAACCGGAGGTGGATTCTCCAGGGGCTGATGCGCTGTGCAGAGGGAAGTACAAACGGCGGCACACGTGGGGCATGAACATGTGTTGCGAGGAGCCGCGTGGCCACGCAGACTTGCAGCGCAGCACCCTGCCTGGAGTGGGGCCACCGCATGCCCGGAGAGTGACTCAGGTTTCCCTCTCAACCCTCAGCAGAGCCACGCCTTCGCGTGCATCTGGAGCAGCCACGGAGAAGTGGTCTGGGCCCACGTGCACGTCCCGACCCATCTTCAATCCCTTCCGTGGCTCTTCCTTTGGTGGAAAACGCGCCGTCGGGGGCACTGGGCTGGCCAGCCTTGTCCTAACACAGAACTGCAGACAGCATCCGAAGCACCAGGCTCAGGGCGGGACAATCTTCATTATCAGACGGCGTCCGGGCAGAGACGGGGCCGAAGCAAACACCCAGCTGCAAAGTCCCCGGCAATGTCGGGAACGTTTAGAGCGGGGGCCGCACACAAGTGAGAAGCAAAACCAAAAACCCCTCGCTGACGTGGCCCCCGACTGACCCTCCCCTCGCACTCCAGAGCCTCGGGGGACCCCGGCTAGCAGATTTTGTGTGTTCCAGCCCCACGGTGGGACAGCACAGGGGCTACAGCACCAGCTCCCCAATGCTGAAGGGGCCCTGAGCTTCGGGGGCCGGATCCAGGGAAGCCGGGTGCCATCTGTGGCTTCCGGCCTTAGGTCCCTCCTCCCCCGGCTTAGAGATTTACCCAAAGCCCTGCAAAGCTAATGGAAGGATTTCCATAGTCTCCATTGGGTTCGGGATCAGGCCCTAGGAGGTTCAGGCAGATCTCTGCTTCACTCAGGGCCGATCCTGCGAGGCACCAGCACCCCCAGCTCCTGCGTAAGCCACCGGTGCCTGGTCAGACGGTAACGGGCGGTGGCAGAAGACCAACGATGCTGATCAGTGGCTGGGCACCGAGCTCTATTCCCTGGTGGTTCACAAGGATCTTGGTGACGAGCCGCCAGGCCGTCGTGAAAATGCACCAGAAAGTGTCACACGTTTGATCACGGACACGGAGCTGCTTGAAAGCTTGTCCTGGGCTGTGTGACCCAGCAGACAGCACAGGGGGCTGGAGCTCAGGAGCTATGAATTCAGAGCTGCCCCAGGTGTCTGTGTGGACCCTCCAGTGGAAGTGGGGGTTGTTTGCAGGCTGTTGGAAGGCTCCAGGGTCTGGAGAAATCCCAGTTACGTGTGCTGCAGCTCTTGCTCAAAGAACCTTCGCCTCTGGGAATGTCTATGGCCACCTAGGATACATCAGCCCCATGACAGGGAATATCTGACAGGTGTCCGGCAAGAGCAAGGGGACGCATTCAGGGACCTAGGGGATCCTTTCTCTGTGGTGGGTGGGGCAGCCTGGTTCCAGAGTCCCCAGCTGGGCAGTGCAGAATGCTCCTATCCCTCACAAATACGTACAACACGATGCTGACTCTAGGCATCAGCAAAACAGCTAGCTGCACGGGGGCTCTGCGTCTCATCCTTTGTACGGTGGCTCTGTCTCCCACTCCAGACTTGCTCCTGCTCTAACCCAGTGGTTCTCAACCTTTTTTAATAAAGTGCCCCTTTCAAAAAACAGAAGTACCCCCAGTACCTACAGTTTTCAGACACACACCATTTTTTCTACCATTGCAACACATTGGTTTAAACAACTTAATCGTAGCTGGGCTGGCGATGACATTTTTGGGTGTAAAAAGTACAAAAATAATAAAACACCATAAAACTTAAAACAAAAATGCAGTTTTCTCCAAATTTCAGTTGTGTTGACAGACACCCCCAGACTTCTCTCGAATACCCCTAAGGGTTCACGTACCACTGGTTGAGAAACACTGCTCTAACCTACCTAGACACTCAGCCAGGGTATGTCTACACTACCCCGCTAGTTCGAACTAGGGTGGTTAATGTAGTCACACGAACTTGCAAATGAAGCCCGGGATTTGAATTTCCTGGGCTTCATTTGCATGTTGCCAGGCGCCGCATTTTTAAATGTCCGCTAGTGCGGACTCCGTGCCCGCGGCTACACGCAGCATGGACCAGATAGTTCGGACTAGGCTTCCTATCTGTACGCCTCGTTTGTTAACTTACTACAAAGCCAATTTCTCCTGCCTTTGGCATTCACATTTTCACCTCAAAAGCTATGAATGAGACACACCCAGCTCACTTACTTATCTGCATCAACATGGCTCCTACACTTGGCAGGTTACTGCTTTTGCTGTTATATGTATCTTGGATTCTGTTGTTTCCACTCCAGCTCATCTGAAGAAATGGGTTTTACCCACCAGGGCCAGCCTGAGCCATTTTGGCGCCTTGTGCCCCAGGCGTGCGGCGCCACCCCGGGGTGCACGACCCCGCCTCCGGGTGCTTGACACATGCGTGGGCCTGACCCCGGGATGCACGGCCCCACCTCTGGGCGCACGACACATGCGTGGGCCTGACCCCGGGACGCACGGCCTCACCTCCGGGTGCTCGACACATGCACGGGCCTGACCCCGGGACGCACGGCCTCACCTCCGGGTGCTCGACACATGCACGGGCCCGACCCCGGGACGCACGGCCTCACCTCCGGGTGCTCGACACATGCGTGGGCCCGACCTCGGGATGCACGACCCCACCTCTGGGCGCACGACACATGCACGGGCCCGACCCCGGGACGCACGGCCCCACCTCTGGGTGCATGACACATGCACGGGCCTGACCCCGGGATGCACGGCCTCACCTCCGGGTGCATGACACACGCGTGGGCCTGACCCCGGGACGCACGGCCCCACCTCCGGGTGCACGACACATGCGCGAGCCCGACCCCGGGATGCACGGCCCCACCTCCGGGTGCACGACACACGCGTGGGCCTGACCCCGGGACGCACGGCCCCACCTCCGGGTGCACGACACATGCGTGGGCCCGACCCCGGGATGCACGGCCCCACCTCCGGGTGCACGACACATGCACGGCCCCACCTCCGGGTGCACGACACATGCGTGGGCCTGACCCCGGGACGCACGGCCCCACCTCCGGGTGCACGACACATGTGCAGGCCCGACCCCGGGCGTGTGGGCGGACCCACGGCGCATGCGCTGCCCAGTCGGCCCAGCCACTGCCGATGACGTGCAGCCCGGGGCCACCTGGGACGGGCTGCACCTGGCCGTGCAGGGCCCTGCGGCCGCGGGGGGAAGGGCCCTGCTGGCCGATGCTGTGGAGGTTAACACGGCCCCCGCCCCAGGCAGCTGCTGCAGCCCCCCGGGAGCCGGGCGCTCCCCATAGGTTGGCGCCCTGGGCAACTACCTGGCCAGCCCACACCTTAGTCCAGCCCCGTGACCCACAAAGGCTCAGGATAATCGATCGATCTAGTTTTGTTAGTTTCTAAGGTGCCATCGGACTGCTCTTGGCCACCACACTCAGACTTTCTGCTCTTGCAAGAAGGTGCCTGTTTTCCTTGAGCCAAAGCTCTCCTTGGTGTGCACAGCCGCACTCGCGGGACCCGCCACGGGCGCGAGGGAGGGACATGCCTCACAAGGACCCACTGGACAGCCTCGTCTCACTTCTACCTTCGATCAGGAAAGAAAAGCAAGAAAGAGCAGAGGGAAGAGGCCTCCAGGGAGGAGCCCGGTGTGCACCCCTCTCTGCAACAATCGGCAGCGTTGGAAATGGCGGTTCCCCCAGCACCCCGGATACAGCTTAGACACTGAAACCTGCGGCACACTGACAAGGACGTTGTGGTTTCCTTGTCCCCCTCGCCCCGCCCCTCGGGCCGTACACAAGAGTCGCTGCTGCAGATTCCCCCGGGTGGGGAGTCGGATCAAACCGGGAGGCCCTCGTCCAAGTGGGGCCCTGCCGTAGCTTTAGGCCCCACACAACAGCACTGCCGCTCTGGTCCAAGCAGTTCTGCTGGCAGCCGCTCATGTCCTGCGCCGCGTTCTGCTGGGAGCCCACAGTTTGCTGCCAGGCGGTTTTGTCATCCGGCCTCCTGCTGCTTCCCAGAAGCTCATTTGTGTGTCGAACAAAACAACCCCTGGAGCCCACCTCTGCCCAGCCCTGAGAGGCCGCTCTCCACACAGGGAGAGTGCAAGGCCCTGCCTGGTTCCTGCTTCCCCTCCGTGGGCGTCTCGACCCAGCAGCCGCCTCCTGGCCGTACTCAGTCCTGGCCCCGAGAAGGCGCCGTCTGCCTCCTGGTTCTCGGTGCAGCTCCCAGCACACTGGCCCCGAACGCAGAGAATAAACAATGCGGCTTGTGCCAAGCCAGGGCCGGCCTTGGGGGCAAACTTGGGTTTCGGTGCCCCTGGCCCTTGTGGGCACAGCACCCCCCATTTCCACTGGCCCCCTGTGTCCCAACCCCTGCACTTTCCTCCCACCTGTGCCCCCAGCCCTGTGCTGCCAGCCTGCCCCGCCTCACTGCCCCCCACTCCCCAAGCCCAGCAGCCCCTCACCCTCCGGCTATGGTGCCCCGGGCCGGGGCCGGCCCTGTCCCGAGTCCTGAGGTAGGAGTGATGCTGGGTCCAAGTCAGAGCATCCCGTTGAACCCTCCCTGGCCACTGACTGTCCCTGAGAGTCAGCAGGACTAGCGGGAGGGCCAGCGAGGGAGTCCGTTGTCTGCCTGGGCTGAGCGCCCAGCGCCCAAACCAGTGGTGGGAGCCACATTCTTCCGTGGTGCAAGGCCATTGGTGGCAGTGGCGTTACCCGGGGGCAGATGCGGTTACTTCAGTGACGGTTGTTATCTTGCGGCTACAGCACAGAGATCTGAGATACATTCCTGGCTCTGCCACTGACTTTCTGCCTGACCCTGGGCAAGTCACATCCTTCCCTCTCCCACACAGCCACTTTCCAGGACGCAGTGTTCTGGTGAACAACGGTTTGCATGACAAGTAGGAAAGACAGCAGCAGTTTGACCTTTTTCTCAAGTGCCTCGTGGCCATTCAGGTTCAGATGAACAACAACTAACCAGGAGCCTGTGAACTGGAGCCTACAGGGGACTATGTGTGAAGTGGGACCCGGATGCTGGGTTGCTTGGCAGCCTGCTTCGGAGGGCAGGAGACAGAACAATCTGTCTGTAAACAGAAGATTAAAAGAACGGAGCAGAGAGGAAGAACAGAGAAAAAGTACCAGGGAAATGCAGAGTCTTTGCTCTGATCTGGCCATTTTACACTGTTCAGGTGGCTCAAAGGGTTGGAAATGGCCCGTGGAGAATGCCTCTGCAGAGGGGATTTCTCCAGAGACATAAATCTGGCAGAAGCAACTTCTGCTCCAAGTACCTCCTCCCTGTCACACGGGGCATGTGGGGCAGGGACGGAGGGGGGCAAATTGGGACTCTGCTCCACCCGCCTTTGCCCTGATGTTAGTGGTGTAACTTGCAGCGCCCCGATTTGCTCTCCCCTTTTCCAGAGCCTTCCGGTAATTAAACTATTTGTAAAATTTGCAATTAATTAATTACCCCTTGTCTGAAAGTGCTTAGAAAATGTAAGTGCAGCTGAGCGCTCGTCCTGCCAAGTTCAACTGTTATTAAATATTTACCGAGTGCCGCAGCTTTGCACTGCACTTTAGAGAGATCAAGGGAGATACTAGCCCTGCCTCACAGGCCTTGTGATCTAGATCAGAGGAAAAGAGCACAGGGAAATAGAAGAAGGAGGAGCAGGGCTGGACCCGAGGAGGGCTGCCCCAAATCAAGATAAACATGAGTCATGCTGTGAGCAAATCCAACGTTTGTAAAGAAAGTCCCGGGGAAGGGGAGGAGGAGCAGGCGGTCGCGCAACCTGTAGGTAAAACATGTGTCACCTTCGTCCCTCCCCCACCCCCGCTTGGCCCACACGGGGACTAGCCCCTGCCAGCGACAGGAGCATCTCCTTTGGCTCAGGCAGGAGGGGGCTTCACACCTGGCTGAGGGCTCCAGCCTCTGTGACCAGCTGGCTCTTTGCTGTGTTTGCCAGCAGGCTGGGGTGGGCAGCTAGCTCCAGTCATAGTGGTTCCATGTTCCTGGTAATGTGTCCCAGGCATGTGCGGAATGAATTTTGTTATGTGCACCAGTCTGGAGGTGCTGTGCGACATGCAGGTGCTGTGCAGTATGTCACCTCCAGACTGGTGCCCAGAACAGAAATCATGTGGTGGGGGGGGCCGAGGGGTTCAGAGTGTGGGAGGGGGCTGAGGGCTAGGGCAGAGGGTGCAGGGGGGTGAGGGCTCTGGGGTGGGGCCAGGGATGAGGCCTTTGGAGGCCAGGCTGTCCTGGGGCTACAGTAGGCTCCCCCAGCGCTCTCTGCCCACAGTAGCACCTGGGCAGGGGTTGGGGGAGGGGCGTCTCTGCCCGCTGCTGCCCGGCTTAGAGGGAACTTAGGGGAGATGTTGTGGGATGTAACGTGCATCTGGCTGGGAACAGAGTGAGGCTCCAGCCCTCGCCCCGGAACGCAGCCATCACGCCCCAGAACTACCAGCCTGGCCCTTGGAACGAGAGCCCCTGGAAAGGGAAGCTCATTAGCTGGATACCCCCCAGCCAGCCTGTCCCTGCTGGCTCAGGGCCCCTTGAATATGAGAGTCCCCCCTGCGGGCCTGGCAGCTGCTTTCTCCCACCTGCTTCTTCCAAGGAGTTGGATGTTCTGCACCAGCCTGGCCCTGGAGAGCTCCCACCGCGTGCTCCGGCCCCTTCTCTGACACGCGGCTGCCAGGCTGCCCTGCCCAGCCACCGCAGCGTGGCGGCAAAGGGTGACGACAAGCCCAGGCCGGGTGGCCGTATTGCTCCCAGCCCAGCACAAGGAGGCCGGCAGGGTCAGACCGGTGCTCCCGGTCCCTCTGTCCATTGGCTGTGTGGCCTGGGCAGACCCCTGAACCTCGCTGCCCCGTCGGGGAGCACAAGGATCGCAGCTACGCTCAGGGCACCGATCCTGCCTGGTCCTGAGCCCGCAATTGCTTTCCCCGGGAAAACTGCCCATGTGCTCGCTTCCCTCTTCCATCCCTGCCCAAGCCACCTTTCTTGTTTTCCTTCCGGCCGGCTTTGCTGCCACCCGCCTCAATGTCACCCACAGAACTCACGAGCGCTGCTGGTGCGTGGCAGCTGGACCTGTGCTAACACGTTACAGTCACGATTTCTACGGACCCGCCTGGTCCAGACGTGACCCTCCATAACTGATCCCCCACAGCGCAGCTTTTCCCGCTCTACGTTCGGCCTGCATGGACGGCTCTTGTTCGCTGGAAACGGGACGGTGCCACCGGCAACCCAGGGACAGGAGCAGAACATCTCCTTTGACTCCCAGACCTTGTTCCAGACTTTGGGATTACATTCCACCCCTGGGGTTCTCCAAAGTGCATTGCCCTGCGGTAAGGAGCCAGGGAGAGTGGAGCGTTAAGCCAGGCTGTGTTATAATGACAATACTTAGTGGTTATTGAGTGCTTTGCAATTCCAAAGCTCTGTGCAGACATGAATTAATCCTCACAACAGCCCTGTAAGTATTTTACAGGTGGGGAAACATGGCCAAGGCTACAGAGCAAAATCAGTGGCAGGGCCAGAGTCCAGGCTGTTCCTGGCTCCTTGTGCTGGTCCCAGCCTGCGCTCTCTCCCTTTTGACAATGCTCTCCAGCCAGGGCTCTCTCCCAACTCAGGGCTCACTCTGGTTCCCTCCCTCGCAGCCACACTCTGGGGTGGGAGACGGGGCCACGCTCCAGATGTCACAACCAGCTCTGACCTTCTCCCCCTGGGTTTCGGACGGGGCCCAGCCCTGCCCGGTTTCAGCAGGGGAGGATGGGCATGTCTGTGTGCGGCAACACTCCCTCCCAAGCGCCCTCTACACATGCCAGGAGGCTTCATGTGGCAACCCAGTTTGTGAGCTCATCAAAGAGCCCAACCCAGCCAGGCACCACTTGGCAGGAATGCAGGGATACTGGGGAGACTTCCTGGCATGGGGGGTGACGCCCATTGCTTCCAAAGGGAAAAGCACCCAGAGACTCAGGACGCCGACGCCTTGAGATAGGCAAATGCTGGGGGGTCATAACAAGGGTGGAGACTGAGCTAGAGTTTGCATAGAGCTCAGAGCGTGCTTCCTTCCCCTCCCTTGCAACATCTGCCCCACAAGGGGTGGTGTCTAGGAGCCAGGCAGCTCCCTTTACAGCCCTGGGTCCAACCAGTTCTGAACCAGTAGCCACGCTAGTGCCAACTGCTATGACGAACTAGCCACACTCACCCGGCCAGACAGCCACGTGTGGCTAGTGGCTGGCGTGTCAGGCACCACGGGTTTAAAGAGTTTGTGGGTCTTGTGTTGTAGGCGCCCACCTGACACTAGCAGAGCAGCAGGGTGCCCTGTGCTCAGCTTCCTAGACAGAGATGCCAGTAGCACACCTGGTTACCTGGAGCCCAGCTGTGTCCAGGTTTCCTTCTAGTAGCAGGACCTCCAGCGCTAAACCCATGAGCTGCTGCAGCTGGAGCTAAAAAGCCAAGATCCCCTCACTGGTGCTGTCGCTTGTGGGCGGGCGCAGAGGGGAGGTAACACGCGCTCACGACTGGGCAAGGCCTTTCGGCTCCCATTCAAATTGCCTGGGGTTTCCAAAAAGCCATCGCTTGGTTTTCACCAATTTTCGCCTACATTTTGGAAGTGCTGGCTCTTCCGGAGCAGGGGCCGGGTCAGAAGTCTGGTGTGCTGGTGCATGGTACATTGCCAGTCCCATTTCTGGCTTGACAGATAGCCCGGGTTCTTAGTGCCACTCACAGCCAAGAAAAGTCCATCAGCTCCTTTTCGTGCTAAAATGGATCTAAAGCAAAAGCCCAGAGCCGACGCCGTTTCTAAACAATTTGTCAATGAGTAAATAAAAACGAGGACAGAAGAGAGCGACCGCCATCTGGGTACCAACCAGACAACATGGATGTTCATTTTGCACTCCCCTTTTCACGGTTTTTTGTAAGAAACTGTTTGAATTCCTGGGACATTTAAACAAAGCGCTTCTCCGCTGCTTACACCAAAGCGGACAGACCTGGGCTTCGGATCTGGGTTTGGCCCATTCTCGGGGGTTACACCCGCTCAAGGCAGAGCCAAAGAGGATGGTGCAAAGCCCCCTCCAGGGGACGGCCAACAGCAGTGCAGCTATTGCAGGAGGCACGGTCGGATTGGGGCTGGGGCAGGTTTTGCCAAAGGGCTCAGCCCCCAGGGTCCTGAGACCCCGGCCTCTGATTCACACACCCACGTGGGAGCAGAGCTCGGGAAAATCTGAGCCCAGCGGGGATGGCTGCCGAGCTCCTGGGACATTCCTGCCCTAGCGCTGGTGGAAGACGCCAGACCAGCATCCCCGGAGGCCTCGGACAAGTTGCTCAGAGCACAAGAGGCTCGGCTCTCCCGGCATGCACCAGCCATGCCCCAGCTGGCCCCTTTGGGAAGAGACAGGCGGGCGAGCTGACTCCTTTTACTGGGCCAGCGAAGAAGGGCTCAGATCCCTCGCTGCCCTGCCAGCCCCTCAGCCCGGCTGCTGGGCACAGAGCAGGGCCATTCCGCCGGGAACCACAGGGACGGGCTGGCCAAGCGGCTGAGCGCCCGGTGCTCCCCCTGGCTTCCCAGGCACATGTGCAGGGCAACGGGATCCCAGCGTGTTCAGGAGCGCCAGGCCCTGAGCAGACACCAGCCTGGGCCCCCTTTCGTGCTGGGAACAAGGGGGAGATGTGACTCCCGCCACCCAGCGGCCTGGGGCCCAGACCCTCCCGTGTCTGGTTGAGGGGCTCTCTGCACAGAGCCTCTGCGAGACGAGAGCTGCTGTGCCGGGAACCCCCATGCAGGGTCCGGACAGAGCCAGCTGCTCAGCCCATAGCCAGCGAAGCTGGATCCCCCGGCTCATCAGGCGCCTTCGCCGGGGAGAGCGAGTTGCCCCCCCATCACATCAAGCTCCCAGTCAACTGGGGAGGTGTGTGGGGGGACTAAGCACTGCACAGCCTTGGGGGTCCCGTTTCCCCCCTTCCCTCGGGGTGGCAATTGGTGAGTAGGCACCGCTCAGGCACAGACCGGAGGCCTGAGGCTGGCACAGTGGCCCAGGCGAGGTCTTAGACAAGTGACCGCCCGCCCGAGCCAGCTCCCAGCGGATGTCCTGTTACAGGCCCCTGACTGAAGCTCCACCAGACGCAGTCTGGCACCTGGGGGCCCGGGGCCCAGCCCCGCAGGCAGTCTCTGTTTCGGCTGGCGAAGGGGAAGAGGAGGGGCATGTGTCGCCTATGGCTAGAGGCAGCTCCCAGCCACACCAGGAATACCAGCGGGAGAGGAGGAGACACGGCCGCTCCCTGGAGCTGATCCGCCCAGTTTTCCCTGTTGCGCTTCCGGCCGTTCACCAAGGACGAGGCCAGTGTGGACCAAAGCACCCGCCGGAGGACTCTAGGCCTCCTCGGGGCCGTGCTGTCTCCTGGCGGGGGTGTCCTCTGCCGAAGGAGGGTCATGCCGGGTTCAGGGCACCTGAGAGCAGGAAGCCCCATCGGGATGGCAGGAGGCGCACGGACAGAACTAGGGCTACGCCCCCACGCAGGCCTCGGGCTGCAGCTTGCCAAAGGCTCACAGGGCGGACCCAGCAGCAGCTGAGAGCTGCCACATCCCTGGGGGCAGCTGCCCGGACGCAGCGTCCCTCCTTGCCCTCCCTGCGCGCTCTTGGCAACGCGCCAAGAGGCGGTCGCCCTATTTGGCCACAGCCGCCGTGAATCGCCATGGCAGTAACGCAGGCCCAGGTCTTCGAAGGTATTTAGGCGTCCCATTCCTGTGGGCATCGGATCTGGGCCACGGAATGGAAAGCGAACCCGCCCCACGCCCCCAGGCTGCAGGCTGACCCGGGAGCTGCAAATAAAGCCCCTCGCCCCCCAGCATCCCATCCCCCTCCAGGACACCACCCCCAGAGCAAGGAAATCACAGGGGGGCACTGCTTCCAGCCAGACGGGGAGAAGGAGGGATCAGGAATGCAAATCGCTGGCTGACTCAGCAGCAGGAGGAGGGGAGGCCGGTGTGAGGACAGAACCGACTTCGGCCATAGAACAGTCTTGAACCTGGGTTCTCAGAAAAAGGCCTGGTTAGCTGAGCCCTCCCGGGTTTGCCAGCACCTCCAATCCCCTCCCCCCACACGCCTGTCACTGCTGCTCTCTGCACCCTCCCCCCCGCCGCTCGTTACACAAGCGCATGGGCAATTCCCTGTTTGCCTCACCGCCCACACGCGCTAAACACACCCAGCGTCGCTCGGGCGGTGTCGGGCAGCGCTCAGGAAGGAGAATGGAGCAGGTGCCAAAATGTGTTTGAACTGCAGGGCCCCGGGAAAAAGCAGTCACCTGAGAAGGAGTCTGGCTGTACCCTGCACCTGCACGCAAAGAGGTGGCAGGGCAGCTGGAAACCTGAGCCACCCCAGTCTCCCCTCCTGCAGCCTTCACTGGGAGAAGCCAGGAGTACCCGCAAGTGGTGCTGAGCGCCACTCCCTGCCCTGCCCCCTGCAGCGCCCCCTGCTGGGAGAGCAGGGACTAGCACAGCTGGACTCCTACCCCCTCCCTGCAGCGCCCCCTGCTGGGAGCACTGGGACTAGCACAGCTGGACTCCTACCCCCTCCCTGCAGCGCCCCCTGCTGGGAGCACTGGGACTAGCACAGCTGGACTCCTACCCCCTCCCTGCAGCGCCCCCTGCTGGGAGCACTGGGACTAGCACAGCTGGACTCCTGACCTGCCCCTGCAGCGCCCCCTGCTGGGAGCACTGGGACTGGCACAGCCGGACCCCTGCCCCCTCCCTGCAGTGCCCCCTGCTGGGAGCACCGGGACTGGCACAGCAGGACTCCTGCCCCTCCCTGCAGCGCCCCCTGCTGGGAGCACCGGGACTGGCACAGCAGGACTCCTGCCCCTTCCTGCAGTGCCCCCTGCTGGGAGCGCCGGGACTGGCACAGCAGGACTCCTGCCCCTTCCTGCAGCGCCCCCTGCTGGGAGCACCGGGACTGGCACAGCAGGACTCCTGCCCCTTCCTGCAGCGCCCCCTGCTGGGAGCACCGGGACTGGCACAGCAGGACTCCTGCCCCTTCCTGCAGCGCCCCCTGCTGGGAGCGCCCGGACTGGCACAGCAGGACTCCTGCCCCTCCCTGCAGTGCCCCCTGCTGGGAGCGCCGGGACTAGCACAGCCGGACTCCTGCGCTGCCCCCTGCTGGGAGAGGCAGGGGGAGGGTCCCGCAGCCAGTACCCCTGCACCCCCCTTTGCAGCGGCCCTGCGGGGAGGGGCCTGGTACGACGAGGCTCTGAGCCCCCAAAGGCGAGCGGCTCGTGTTTTCCTAACCCCCCGTGGCGAAGCAGAAGCCGGGGATGGGTCGGTGCGGGAAGCCTGGCTGGGAAGGACGGGGGCAGCCTCCCCAGGGCTCCGCGGGGATCCTTTGTTGCAGAAAACGTCCAGGCTCCGGGCGGCTCCGGCAGATTTGCCTCTCTCCCCTCCGCTCGGCAGCGGGGTGGGTGGCACTTCTGGGGCAGGGCGCGGCCCCGCAGGAACTCAGCCCCCGCGCATGAAAGGGGACGCCGGGGAGAGAACCGTAGATCTCGGGGGAAGTTGTAGGGATTTGTCTAACCTCATTCCTGGCGAGCTAAACAAGCCCTCCCCCCCCGGGCGCCTCTGCCCCCCCTCGGCAGCAGGTTTGGCCCGGAGGTTGGCGAGAGCGCAGACGGAGAGAGACACCTTGTGGAGGAGCCGCATTAGAAACAGTTTCCGAGGAGGGCGAGGGAAATAAATGACCCGGAATGTCCTAGAGTCCTGCGAGGGAAACAGACCCCTCAGTCAGGGGAGCCCACGGGCAGGACTGAGATCCCCAACAACGGCTGAATCTTACATGAATTGGGCAGGTGCTGCAAAGAGAATCTGTTTCTATGCCCCCCTCTACATAGCACCTCATGGTAACTGAGCATCTGCAGCAAGTGGGCACCTTCTAGACATTAGGGAATGTGCTCTCACAACACCCCGGGCGGCCAGGAAGGATTATCATGCCTATTTTAAAGAAGGAGGGAAACTGAGGCACCACGCAGGGATATGATTCATCCTAAGCCAAACAGGAAATCCATAACAGCCTACAATTGAACCCAGGAGCCCTGTCAGTGCCTTCCTCGCCAATAGAAAACACAGAATTCAGTGACATCTAGGGGCATGCACAACTGTGGCTTCTCTCATGTAGCCTTGCCACTGGAACAGAATTACCATATGATCTTCCACTATTGGCTCATGGTCCAGGTAAGACTTTGTCTCTGTCCAGCACAGGACCAGCCCTGAGGATCAGAACTTTCTCCTGGCTAGACGTGATCGATGTCCACCAGGGTGTGCTGTGAAATAGACGCAAACATCTTGGGTACATTGGGGCAGAAGGAGGAGGCCAGGCACTTCCCGAACCGCAGGATCTCTCTGGCTCTCTTTCCTCTTCTCATTGGAATATGGTAAGGTGCTTTGAGATCTTTACCCTTGTCTACACTAGTCAATAACATTTCACGCCATGGCTAGCACTGGTTCCACTCCAGCCAGCGTGGGTGCTAGAGTTAGCCAGGGAAAAAATGGCAAAAATCCCAGCCTTCTCAGTGTGCCACTCTCCCCTAATGCACCTTCCGCTGCTGCCATCAGTCCAATGGCTGAGCCGTTGGCCGGAAGATAGAATGTTCCGCACAGCCAAGTGGTTGCGACAGAGCTGGTTGTAATTTTGGGAATTACAAAATTTTAGCCAAAATTTCAACTTCTGAAATTCAAAAGAGTAGAGAATAATTCAGACAATTTTTTCATTAAATGTCTCCTTCTTGACCCATTACTGGACCAACTGTAAGGCTGGTTGAAACTATTCAAATTTTGAAATGTGAGAAATTTCAAAATTTTGAACGTATAAAAAAGGAGGAATTATGAAAAATACTTTTTCATAATTTCCCCCTTTTTCTAAAGCAGCTCTAGCTATGAAAATTAATAATAATTCTAGAGTAAGATCTAGAGTGCCTAACTAATCAGGCTATTGGTCCCACTGAAAGATAATCATAAGTGGAAAAAGTGAATAGGGAAGTGTTATTTACCCCTTCCCATAAAACAAGAACAAATGGTCACCTGATGAAATTAATAGAGCCCCACAGATACAAAATTGGTATCCGCATCCACGCCTTCAAAAATGATCCGTGGATAGCCGCATCCACTTCTGCCGATACCTGCGAATAGCTGCACGTTTCTCAGAGTTCTAGATACATTTGCATCTGCATCCGCATCTGTAGTCACAAAAGAGAGCGGTGGATATCACAGCCATATCTGCGAATGTGGGTACCCACGGATATAAAGCAGATATCTACAGATTTACAAGGCTCTAGAAATGAATCAGCAACCAGTTTAAAGCACACAGAAAATACTTGACACAACACACAGGCTGTGGAACTGGTTGCCAGGGGATGTGTGAAGGCCAACGCAGGACTGGGTTCCAAAAAAAATTAGATCATCTCAGGAAGGATCGGGCCACCAGTGACTACTAGGCAAGATGGTCAGGGAGAGGTGAGGAGTGGGACACACATGGCCCCCCCCGAGATTTGCCACTTGGTTTGTACTGAGCTGAAGTCGGCTGCTGCCAGGTCACCCCAGACAGGGACACACTCCCATGCCCCAGGTGTCCCTGAGCCCCTGACTGGCAGGAGCTAGAACTGGAAGCTTGGATAATTATCCTGTTCTATTTATGGCCTCTGAAGACAGGACACTGGGCTAGAGGGACCATTGGTCTGACCCAGGCTGGCCTCTCCGTCCTTATGTAATTGTTTACAAAACCGAGATCCTGATCCTGAGCTGGCATAAACCAGCGCAGCTCCACTCCCCCTCATGCAGTGCTGCCAAATGCCCTCAGCTGAGAACCTGCCCCACAGAGCTCAAACTCTGTGCGGAAGATGAGAGGAAGATGCTACAGATGACATAATTCATACAGATTTTAGCTAAACCCTGGCGGGCAGAGACTCGGGGTGCTTAGATTCTGTTCCTGTTTCTGCCTGGGGCAAATCATTTCCCTGCTCTGTGCCTCAGTTTCCCCGTCATCTGTGAAATGAGGCTAGCGACACTGACCATCTTGTAAAGTGCTTGGAAATCTGCTGATGAAAAGTGAATTGGAACTGGGTATGTGTGTGTGTGTGTGCGTGGGGGGGGCGCATTTCTAACAATCATTCATTCCGTGTGTTACAATTAACTGCGCATTGCTTCTAAGGACACATTTTCCATTTAACTGATTCCCTATGAAGCCCCTCTCAAGTTTCTGACTGTCCCATGAAAGGCTTTTGAAATATTAAGATCCTCCAAAGTCCCTGAAGTGACTCAGAAAAATATAGGGCTGTAGGGACCTTGAGAGCTGGCAGCCAAGTAAACCTTAGCGCAGACCATCCCTAACAGGTACCTGGCCACTCTGTTCTCAAAGCCTCCACTGATGGAGGTTCCACAGCCTCACTTAGAAGCCTGTTCCAGAGCTTCATTACCCAGAGAGTTGGAAAGATTTTCCTAATCCATAACCTCACTCTCTTGCTGCAGAATATTCCCCCATTCCTGCTTGTGCCACCTCCCTGGCCGTGGAGAGCAATGGATCCCCATCCTCCTCTAACACCCCTTCTCCTAGCTGAAGACTTATCAGGTCCCCCTTCAACCGTCTTTTCTCATGAGTAAACATGCCCCATTTTGTAGCCTTTCCGCAGGGCTCACGCTCTCGACCCTTTGATCGATTTTGCTGTTCTGTGGGTTCTCTCCTGTCTGTCCACGTCGTTCCTGCCGTGCGATACCCCGGGACAGGACACCGCAGCTGAGCCCTCGCCAGCGCTGAGCAGAGCAGGGCAATTCCCTTGGGTCTTACTTACGAGGCTGCTCCAGAACGATATTTGCCTCGTTTGCAATGGTAGCCCATTTCTGACATCATGGGTCGCTTGGGGTTGGGGCTTTTCCCACTAGCCAGTCTCAAGAGCCGTCTGCTTCTGCTCAGGTCTGGTTTGTTTCATTTTTGTGTCTTCTCTGACTTGGCGAGTGAAAGTCACACATGCAGACACACTCGCCCCCACACAATCACAACTGTGTGCCCAGCCCGAGCCCACGGTGCCTGCTGTTCCATTCCGAGAGGTGACAGCGCCTTTGAGCCCCCTGTGCCGGGGCAGGGCCAGGAGCACTTAAGATACCGGGGGGAGCATGGTAGCTAGACGTGAGCATGACCAGTGGCTTACCCCCCAAATCTTCCACCTTATCACCAGTGCCGGCATGGATCCCACCTCCATAGCCTGCCAGGAATCCAGTCCCCTTGTGTGTCTCATCAGCCTGGGACCCCGAGCCGGCTCCAGAGATTAGCAAACCGCCGTGTCAGCTGCCTGCCCCTGGGGTGCCATCTGCCAGCCCCAAATCTCCTTCACCAGCGCTCGGGAGACAGGCCGGGAGACAGGATAGTCACTTGGGGCAGGTGCAGAAGGGGCTGGGCTGGGGTCCCCACAATAACTCTGAGCCAGTTGGGCTCTGCCAGGGGAAGGCACCATCCAGTCCCTCTCCCCCCCTTTCCTACCTGCTCCTGGGGTCGGTCTCCAACTTCACAAGCCACAGCCCCATTAATAAAGAAGAAAGGAGGCTGGCTAACCTCAAAGGAAAGCGAACAACTATCCCTCGGGCCTAATCAAACACAGCTCCAGAGAAGCATCCACCAAGACTCCAAAGGTGTCGGCTTCCTCCCCTTCAAGCCAACTGGGTAAGGAGTTCAAAGAACTCAGCTGTGTGTCGAGCGCTTTGAACACAAGAATGGGCCTCGGGAAGGAGGATGCGGGTTTGCGGTTAAGCTGCGGGACTGGCGGGCAGGAGAACTCGCTTCCATTCCCAGCTCGGCAGCAGATTCACCATCGGTCCCAGGTGGGGGAGTCGCTCCGTGCCTCAGTTTCCCTGGTGGTGAAATCATAATGATAAAACCCGCCAAGTGTGAGTTTGTAGCGCACTGGTGTCCAGGAAGCGCACTGAGCTCCTTGGCTGGAGAGTGCTGAGAATTCTCACCAAAATGCCTGTTCTCTACCCCGTGCAGTGGTGGCGAAGACCCCGGTGCGGGGTGCAGGACACACACGCAGCAAGAGGGAATCCCCGCCTGACGAGCTCACCATCCACGCAGACAAAGTGCAGCGAGAGGCCCTGGGAAAGCTGCTTCAGGTTCCGGGACTTTGGAAATCCTGTCGGCCTGCCCGCCGCTCTCCTCCCACCTGCCTCCTCACCCCTCTCGCCGCCGCCTCACCGGGACAAACGTACCTCATTTGGGACAAGGGACACGGGGCTAAATATCGGGCCAGTCCCAGTGCAGCCCAGAGTGGTCGCCCCGATTCATCCCACCCAAGGGATAGCTCTGGGTTCGATTCCTGCTGCTAATCCAAGCAAGGCGGTGGCTGTGTGTGTCCCCGGCTGAGAGGAGAGACTCCATCTCTGGCAATGCCTCCTTACTCCCACTTGTGCCATTGTCACGAGCACTCTACCACTGTAGTCACCATGCCAGTCCCTCGCTCCATTATCCTTCACGCACAGCAAGGCACCGCCTCGGGCTTCAGGAAACCTGGTGCTGTTCCCAGCACAGCTGCTGGGTGACCTTGGGCAAGTCCTTTGTCCTCTGTGTCTCGGATTCCTCTCCTCAGCTTAGCCTGCGAGCGCCTTGGAGCAGGGACCTGCTGTCCACTGAGGCTTCTGGTGCGACCGAAACACATCTAATAAGGGCGTCTATGGGGGGAGTCAGGCGCTTCCCCTGGAGCTCACCCTCCCCGCATCAGCATCCTACTGATTTCACGCAGCTAGGATGGCAAAAAAAGCCCAAGCAGCTGTGCATTTGGACAATGAAATAGACCAGGGCCTGGCCGTCGTACTGTTTGTTAGTTGGTGGTTTGGATTCTCCCTCCTCACGCCACCAATCAAATTCTCCTACTTATCAACAGGCATTTTAGCATTTGATTTCCCCCTGTGCCATCCCACACTGGGAGCCGACATGGCCTGAGAGTAGGTGCTCGAGGGGGGCTCACAGGGCATCCCGGGGGAGAGAGGGGTTAAACAATAGCAAGAGAGCACACTGTTAACTCCAACAGGAAAGCAGCAAAGAAAGACGATGTTCTCCAAAGGGTTAATTCAGTCCAGGTAGCTTCTTCCAAAGTTGGATATTACAAGGCACATCCCACCCTAACCGCAGACATCTTCAGACTCTTGATGGAAAGCTCCGGGTGCAGACTCAGACGCGCTGGGCAGGGCCTGCCTGCTCAGAACAGCTGGGTGTCACCTATCAATCCTGGAGCCGCCTCCAGGGACGGAGAGGCTCCAGTTACTGAGAGGAGCAGGCTGCTCAAGCTGGCGACAGCTCCCAGTGCAGGAGCCACGGTGCATTCCACCCCGAGCTAAAAAAGGATGGTTGGGCTTTGATCTCTGGACTGTCTGCGCCGCAGCGAGACAAGGCAAAAGGCCCTTGGGGAGGAGGAGGGTGGGGGGTGGGGTGGACTTGACAAGCTGTTCCCGAAACCAGCCTTCTGCTATGGACCCGGAGTCAAAGAGGGCAAGGGGGCTGGGAGGGCACCAGTGATGAAAGCAAAGATGAGCCCAGCAACATGAAAAACCCCACAGGAGGGACCAGTTGGCTCCGGGGAACGGGACCACGTTTGAAGAGCTTTCATCTCTTTGCTGGCTTGAATCCAGACCAGGATTGGTAGGGAGTCAGCAGCGTTGCTATCTGATATGAGCCCCGTTCCTAGTGGGCCTACGCCAGCAATGGGCCACCTAGGCTAGCGAGTAGGCCGTCTGAGTGTCCCTTCTCCATCTCAGTGGGCTGCAAGATTGTTGTTACCTAGACGCTCTCCCGGGACAGGGCAGTTTTCCCCACTGCGCTTGCATCCCTAGAATGTGCAGGTTGAACCGGAGCAGCACTGTGACTGGCTGCAGAGGGAGCGCCCGGCTCTCACCGTCAGTGCTGGGTCCAATCAGCCTGCACCTCACTCCACCTGGCCTGGCTTCACGTGCATGTCACTTTGTAACACGGGTAGGAAACAAACGACACGGATAGAAACGAGCAGAATCTGGTGACCCTGTGCGTGGGCAACGGTAACAAAATGTCCTGTGGGGCCGTGCACAGAACCCAATGGGCCTCAGGTGGCTCTCAGGCCACAGGATACCCACACTGGTCTACACCAACCCCACTGCTGGCGGGGGGCACAATTGGTCCAATGGCTACAGAGGCTGAATTCCTTTTAAGGCTAGGACTCCCTGGAATGAGATCTGGGCCTACCCAGGTCAGCATCCATGCATTAGCAGCAGCCAGCCCCTTGTGAGCAGTGCCATGGGGCATGCCAAGGAACGAATGGCACTTGTGCAAGCGTGAAAGAGGGGCAAAGCCTCCAGCTGCTGTTGCCCATGTTGCACCCACCTGGTGCAATAGTGGCGAGCTACTAGACAAACGGCTTAATCCAGAGCAGGGCAGCATGGTGAGCTGCTCTGTGTGGGAACACTTGTTCCTAGACACATTTTCATAGACTCATAGACTCATAGACTTTAAGGTCAGAAGGGACCATTATGAACATCTAGTCTGTCCCCCTGCACAGTGCAGGCCACAGAATCTCACCCACCCCTCCCAGAATAATCCTCTCACCTATATCTCAGATATTGAAGCCTTCAAATACTTTGAAGACCCCAAGATGAAGAGAATCCTCCAGCTGTGATCTGTACCCCATGCTCTGCCAATCTACCCTGGAGGAAAATTCCTTCCCGACCCCAAATATGGCGATCAGCTAAACCCTGAGCATGTGGGCAAGACTCACCAGCCAGACACCCAGAAAGTTCTCTATAGTAACTCCTATCATCCCTCCATTGACCTATTTCCCACTGATAATGAATGGTCAATTAGTTACCAAGATCATGTTATCTCATCAAACCATCCCCTTCATAAACCCATCTAGTTTAATCTTGAAACCAGATAGACCTTTAGTCCCCACTACTTCCCTTGGAAGGCCGTTCCAGAACCTCACTCCTCTAATGGTTAGAAACCTTCGTCTAATCTCAAGTCTAAACTTCCTACTAGCCAGCTTATATCCATTTGTTCTTGTGTCCATATTGGTATTAAGCTTAAATAATTCCTCTCCCTCCCTGGTATTTATCCTTCTAATATATTTAAAGAGTGCAATCATGTCCCCCCTCAGCCTTCTTTTGGTTAAGGTAAACAAGCCAAGCTCCTTGAGTCTCCTTTCATAAGACAGGTTTTCCATTCCTCGGATCATCCTAGTGGCCCTTCTTTGTACCTGTTCCAGTTTGAATTCATCCTTCTTAAACATGGGAGACCAGAACTGCACACAGTATTCCAAATGGGGTCTCACCAATGCCTTGTATAATGGCACTAACACCTCCTTATCCCTACTGGAAATACCTCGCCTAATACATTCCAAGACCGTATTAGCCTTTTTCACGGCCATGTCACAATGGCGGCTCATAGTCATTTTATAATCAACCAGGACTCCGAGGTCCTTCTCCTCCTCCGTTACTTCCAACTGATGTGTCCCCAGCTTATAACTAAAATTCTTGTTATTAATCCCTAAATGCATAACCTTACACTTCTCACTATTAAATTTCATCCTATTGCTATCACTCCAATTTACAAGATCATCCAGATCTTCCTGTATGCTATCCCGATCCTTTTCTGAATTGGCAATAGCTCCCAACTTTGTGTCATCCGCAAATTTTATTAGGACACTTCCACTTTTGGTGCCAAGATCAGCAATAAAAAGATTAAATAAAATTGGCCCCAAAACTGATCCCTGAGGAACTCTGCTAGTAACCTTCCTCTAACCCGACAGTTCACCTTTCAATATGACCTGCTGTAGTCTCCCCTTTAACCAGTTGCTTATCCACCTCTCAACTTTCATATTAATCCCTATCTTTTCCAATTTAACCAATAATTCCCCATGTGGTACTGTATCAAATGCCTTACTAAAGTCGAGGTAGATTAGATCCACTGCATTTCCTTTATCTAAAAAATCTGTTACTTTCTCAAAAAAGGAGATCAGGTTGGTTTGGCACAATCTACCTTTTGTAAAACCATGTTGTAATTTGTCCCAATTGCCATTAGCCTCAATGTCTCTAACTACTTTCTCCTTCAAAATTTTTTCCAGGATTTTACATACTACAGATGTCAAACTAACAGGCCTATAGTTACCCAGGTCGCTTTTTTTCCCTTTCTTAAAAATCGGAACTATATTAGCAATTCTCCAGTCAAATGGTACAATCCCTGAGTTTAGAGATTTATTAAAAAATTTTGCTAATGGACTTGCAAGTTCATGTGCCAGTTCCTTTAATATTCTTGGATAAAGATTATCTGGGCCCCCCGATTTACTCCCATTAAGCTGTAAATGTTTGGCTTTTACCTCGGATATGGTAATATCTACCTCCCATGTTCTTAGTCCTATTTGTTATGTTACTATTATCCCTGAGCTCTTCATTAGCCTCATTAAAGACTGAAGCAAAGTATTTGTTCAAATATTGGGCCATTCCTAGATTATCCTTAACCACCACTCCATCCTTAGTAATTAGCGGTCCTACTTCTTATTTTTTTGTTTTTTTCCTATTTATATGGCTATAAAACCTTTTACTATTGGTTTTAATTCCCTTTGCAAGGTCCAACTCTACCTGACTTTTAGCCTTTCTCATTTTGTCCCTACATGCTCTAACCTCAATAAGGTAGCTTTCTTTGCTGATTCCTCCCATTTTCCACTCCTTATATGGTTTCTGCTTTTTCTTAATCTCCTCTCTGAGATGCTTGCTCATCCAACTTGGTCTAACACACCTGCCTATAAATTTTTTCCCTTTTCTAGGGATACAGGCGTCTGACAGCTTCTGCAACTTTAACTTAAAGGGTACGTCTAGACTACATCCAGTTCTGTTGACAAAGCAAGCCGCTTTGTCGACAAAACCCTGTAGTCTAGACACAACCCTAGATGCAATAACACCTTCTGTCGACAGAACTCTGTTGACAAAAGGCGTTATGCCTCGTAAAATGAGGTATACCAGCGTCGACAAAACTGCTGAGTTCTGTCGACGTTATGTCGACAGAACTCAGCGGTAGTGTAGACGCAGGTATAGTTTTGTCGACAAAAGTCCACTTTTGTCGACAAAACTCTGTAGTCTAGACATACCCAAAATAATTCCAGGCCTCCTCCACTTTAAGATCCATAATTTCTTTAGTCCTATCAACTTCCCTAACTAATTTCCTTAATTTACTAAGGTTAGCCCTTTTGAAATCAAAAACCCTAGTCTCAGATTTATTTTTGTTTATCCTTCCATTTAATTTGAACTGAATTAGCTCATGATCACTCGAGCCAAGGTTGTTTCCTACAACCATCTCATCTATGAGGTCCTTGCTACTCACCAAAACCAAATCTAAAATAGCATCCCCCCTTGTTGGTTCAGCAACTACTTGATGAAGGAATTCATCAGCTAACACATCTAGGAAAATCTGAGCCCTATTATTATTACTAGCACTTGTTCTCCAGTCTATATCTGGAAAGTTGAAATCTCCCATGATTATGCAGTTTCCATGAGTATTTAATTCATTAAAAACATTAAAGAGGTCTCTATCCATATCCAAATTGGATCCTGGTGGTCTATAACACACCCCAAGCACTATCCCAGGGGAGGATCTGATAGTTTTCTTCCCCAATGTGATTTTTGCCCAAACAGACTCTTGTCTTCTCCATTCCATCACTTTTTATTTCTTTACAATCTACCTCATCTTTAATATACAATGCGACTGCACCACCTTTACCCTTATTTCTGTCTTTCCTAAACAGCACATACCCTTCAATACCTGTACTCCAGTCATGCCTAGTATTCCACCATGTTTCTGTTATTCCTATAATATCTGGTTTCACTTCCTGGACCAATAGCTCTAGTTCCTCCTTTTTGTTACCTAGGCTCCTCGCATTGGTGTACAAACATCTTAATTTTTGCTGTTTGGCCTCATTCACATTCTTTACCCAATTTGGCACGGACGTTGTACCTCCAATATGACCTATTAGACTAGTATCCACCCCACCCTTCCTCATGTTCATTCTCCTACCCCCAGGTATATCCTTTCTTACTTCATTTTCCTCCCTCTCAGTGTTAAAATCTGGCGTAGAGATTACCTGGGCATCTCCCAACCGTCTCCCCCAAATTCCTAGTTTAAAGCTCTCTTAATCAGTTGAGCCAGCCTCCATCCTAGAAGTCTATTTCCCTCCCTACTTAGGTGAAGTCCATCCCTAGAGAACAGTCCTCTGTCCATAAATGCCTCCCAGTGACCATACATCTCAAAGCCCTCCTTATAGCACCACTGCCTAAGCCATCTATTGATCATCATAATCCTGTCACATCTTAGTTGCCCTTCTCTAGGAACAGGCAGAATCCCACTAAAGATCACCTGAGCCTCAATTTCCTTGAGCGTCCTCCCCAGCCTAGCATAGTCTCCCTTAATTCGTTTCAGCGAGAATCTAGCTGTATCATTTGTTCCTACATGAAAGATGATCAATGGATTCCTTCCTGCTCCCTTAATAATCCTCTTCAACCTCAGTTCCACATCCCGTATCTTAGCACCTGGCAGACAGCACACCCTTCTATTCTCTGGATCAGCTCTGGTTACAGGCCTATCTATTCTTCTCAATAAGGAGTCCCCAATCACATAGACCTGCCTTTTCCTAGGGACAGTGAAATTCTCTGGTCTATCTCTAGCTTCCTCTGGCTGCAAGTCCTTGTCATTCCTATTTTCCCTTGTAATCTTCTTTAACCCATCCTGTCCTCCTAATGCTCATTATTGGTGTTCTCTCCATTAACTCTTCCCCTTTATCCATGGGACTAGCCACTCTTTTCTTCTTCCTCACCTTTCCATCTTCATTATCTACCTGCTGTGCCCCTTCTTTATTCTCCAGCTCCACATACCTGTTCTTGAGCTCTATTTTTCCTTCACTGACCCATCTTTTCCTCTGCCTGGTTCTCTGAGTCACATGCTTCCACTGTCCATTTTCTTCGCCCAGCAGTCCCCCCTCTGAGGCCCTTGATCCTGCTTCCATCTGCATATCTAAACTTTCCCCTTCAGCCACGTCATGCCTTTGCCCCATCATCTGCTCAAACCCCCTTCTAAACTTGACCAGCGTTTCCACCTGCATCTCCAGTCCTCAGATATTTTCTTCCATCAGCTCGATCAGGCGGCACTTCATGCAAACAAAACTCCTTTCAGGTACCCCCTCCAGAATCATGTACATACTGCAGCTACCACATCCAGTCATCCTCCTTGTGTTCTCTACTACTTGGGCCATGGCCACTAATGCCTCTATGTTTTATCTACTTTCTCACCAAAATCCTATTAGTCTGGTGAACACAAAAACAAACCAAAATACCCCCTCCACAGCAAAAACAAACTCCAAACAAGTCCCACAATCCAAACTCCCTTTACAAACTCCCACTCAAACTCCCCTGTTTACAGCTCTGTTTGCTTGGCTCCTGTGCCGCTGCAGCTATCTGCATTCAGACCCAGTGACGTTTGGAAGAGACTGCGGGGGATGGAGGGTAGGGGAATTACCAAAGCTTTGGAGGATTTGCCATGCTTAGAAATGTAGCACTTTCATCCACCCACTTGCCTCTGCCTGTCTCTTTAATCGGCGTGTCCCGGGGGCCCAGTTCCTGCCCCCACCATGCCACAGGGTATATCCAGCCTGGTCATGGCACAGCAGCCCCTTGATGACGGGACTGACTAACAAACTGGCCACCATTCGGGCTTTTCTCAAGCCTGGTCTTGAGTTCCCTTTCTCCTCTGGGCTGTAAAGCTGATCAAATGTAAAACCTAGAATTGGTCAGAAAACCTGCCGGGCTCCTTTCCCTCCTCTCCGGGAAACATTTCAGCTTTTATTGAAAAAACAAGAACAAGAAAATCAATTCCCGCCCTGCCCCCTCGTTGTCTGCAACTAAATCACAAATAGCAACAGCACAAAATATTTTTAATCACTTTTTGGCTGAAACTATTCAACTTTCTATTGGAACATCAAACACATTCCAGGAAAGTGGGAGTACCTGTAGATACTTTCCTTGTGTTGATAGCCCGTGTCTTTTCATTAGAAATAAAGAAAAAGTTTTCAGCCAACCCTAATGAGATCATTAAGATACCAACCTCGGCAGACTCCCTCCATGCATGCTGCACCACAACGCAATGTCAATATCTGACCCATTTCGTTGTCTTGGTAGGTAGATTTCCTTGTCCCTTTCAACAGATTCTTCTCTCTTCTCCCACCATCAGGATAAAACACTTTCCAGCACACGCCATGTACCTGCCATTGCTGTAACACACAGGGCCTACCCAATGTAGGGTCCCAGCGGACACAGTAATAGTGGAAACTGTCCTTCCCCAGCTAATAGTCCGAATGGACATCAGACCATAAGAATGATCAAACCACCGGCCCATTTACTCCAGTCTCTTCTCTTGTGGGGTGGTCGGTGCCGACGCTTCCGAAGGAATGAACAGAACAGAGCAAGTATCGACCAATCCAGTCCCATCTTCTGACAGTGGGAGGTTCAGGGACACCCGCGGCACGACCGTCTTGCTAACAGCACTTACCTCATTCCTTTTGGGCTCCAGTTATACTTTTGGCCTTCCCTGCAATCCCTGGCGAGAAGCTCCACAGGTAGGTGCTTCATATGAAGAAGTTCCTCCTAACATTGTTTACCACCAGCCGCTGCCTTTTACTTCCAGGGGGTGAGCCCCCGCTCGGGTGCTGGGATAAAGAGCAGGACGGAAGGCGGGGGAAAGGGACGTGACGCCCAAGCAAACGTTTGGGAGCGGAGGCAAAGAGAGATTAAGGCCCATTTCTTCCAAGACATTTGGCCACTTCTCTGCCACCGATTTCTATGGGAGCTGGGTTCCGAAACGCCTCGGGGGTCTGGGTTTAAGTGACTTGTCCAAGAAGCTTGTGGCAGAGCTGGTTTTCTGAATCTCAGGCCATGGATTTAACTGGGGTCACCTCTAGGGGGTCTGAGCCGACCCTCGGCCAGGCTCCCACTCCACTCCCTCCTCCAAACCCCGCCCCCTGCCCTGCCCCATTGCACCCCTTGCCTAAATCGCCGCTTCATTTTACTGTGTCGGGTAGCCTAATCTACATGCCTCTGGCGACAGAGGCACGTAGTCTAGACGTACCCTTGGGCAAGTCGAGGAGGGATCCTGCAGGTGCTGAGTGCTGAGGCTCTGAGCCAACGAAGCATCTGAGCACAAGCTTCACTTCAAGCACTGGCTTGAGGGAAAGAGGGGTCAGATGTCTGCAGGTGCCGAAGGGCTTGCTGAATCCGCTCCAAAATGTCTCTACTCCAGTTTCTTCACGATGAACTGGAGGGCTGGGGGCTTATCTGCTAGACAGTGTCCTGGGCACACTGGCCCCTGCCTCCCCTTCGGGAGCGAGCCCCGGTGGGAAGGGTTAAGCAGTTAATGTTTGCCATGCACTCAGTCCTAGGCATTATCGCATTCCTAGCACCCGGCGCTTTGCAGATCGTGCTCCCCGTACAAGAGCAGCTTGTGACCAAAGGGCAGGAGGAGCTGGGGCCTCTTCCCTTCAGGGATCACAGGGTCCCTCCACTCCAGAGAGACAAGAGTGGGGGCTTAAGGGGACAGGTGCAGTCGCCCGAGTTGGAATTTAGCCAAGGCAGCCAGGGCGCCCTGACCCCTGTGAAAAGTGTGATGGGCTCTGGGGGCGACCTCACGGGATCAAGAGGAGACCTGGGTTTCATGCGTCCGACAAAGGGCCGCAGTAAAGCCAGCTGGGCAGCAGTCCAGTGCGGGAGGGCTCAGGTGTTCCTTGGTGAATATCTCTTGCCTTCAGCAGAGGTGAACATGGGTCCTAGGAGACTCCAATTATGTCACAAAATACAGTGACATCATCTGAGCCTGCGATGGGCCAGGTTCAAGTGCCGGCTGCGTGATGAGCCAGGCGTGCAGATCAGGGGATTATGCTAATTGCACAGCCTGGCTCAGAAACCAAACTCTCTGAACAGCTCTGAAATTAGTCCAAAGGGCTCTCCTTTCCCGCTGCACGTACAGTAAAGACTCAGAGAGCGGCATGGCCAGGAGACTGCGACAAGCGCACCCAACAACGATCCAAAAAATATCAGCCTAGATCTCGGCTCCTGTTCATTTCAGTGGGAGCCAAACGAGAAAAATTCCATCCTGCCCCATTTGACGGCCCTTGCCAGCCCCGTGAGCTCATCTGGAGCAGAATTTGGCCTGGAGTTAAGCAATATTCCCCAATCCGTGGCACAGTTCCCTTGACTCCTGCCTGCTCTCTAGGGTCACAAATGAGTCGAGAGAATCAATGTCACAGTGAACGCTGGGCCACGTGCAAACCGCTGGGAATGGCGCAACGCTGCCGGCTTTCCAGCTAGACAGAACTTTCACCCCTCGGGTTTGGATTGACACGACTCGCGTGAAGTCCGAGTTAAGCACGTTGACCTCGAGCAGGAGTGGGAGCGGGAGCAGGAGCGGGAGCAGGCAATGGAAAAAAACCTTTGTCTTGGGGAATGGAGTTTCTCAGACCTGCAGCAGAAATCCTGTTTCTTCTGCATTTGTTCCCAGCCAGAAAGCCTGGACACGGAAGTTCAGTGAACAATGCAACCACTACGAGCGATTCTCCTTTCTCTCAGTGAGGACTCTGGCCGTAGCTAGAAAAAAGGTCAAGGGTTACAAAAGCAGGCCCATCGTGGAGATGTGGGATGTGGATCTGTGAGGAGTTGAGTGGCCACCGCAATGGGCTGTCATGCTGTGAGGCCAGCGGGAATGGAGAGATCTGTAGCAGCTGAATCTCTTTCACTTGCTGTAGATGCCCCCAGCCTGCAGTTGGTCAGACCCAGGTGTTCAAAAATCACGCATCAGTATCAATGGTCCCTCTAATCTCTCCCATCCAAGCGTGGATTTCCCCCTTGTGCGGAATACATTTTTGTATGCGCACCGAGGCATGTGCCCACCAACAGAACCACCAAACTAGCTGCTAATCAGTGGGGCGGCCTTTGCATGTCTCCTGAGCAGCTGCACAAGCACTCGGCTGGCAGAGAACACTGGGCCCATCACGAAGCTGGCTTCAAAATCCCTCTTCATTCTTTGTGCTCGCCTCCCGGGTTGGAAGCACTAGGAGGTTCCAGCTTTTCTCTGCAGCCCCGAGAGCCAGGAAGTTCCCTCTCTTGGGAAGCAGGAGCCGAGGGGCTCGTGAGGGCTGGTTGAGGATTTACCAGTGAAATGGCTTTTCCATATGAAAATGGGGATTTGGCAAAGTAGCCCTTTTCCCTGGAAAGAGCTGGCGTTGCTGAAAGCTTCTCAGGGCCAGGAGGAACATTCCAGTCAAAACGGGAGAGCCCCTAGAAGGGGCAACAGCCTAGTGGTCAGAACTGTAATTCCGGGCAGGGCCTTAGACCTGGGTCTCCCTGAGCATGAACGATTTGCAGGGCTGCCTACGGCTGGGCCTGCTCTGCCGTCTCTCCAGCTCTTTCTCGCTGACTCCCAGGAATGTTTCATGATTTGTACCAAGTGGAATGGCTCCAGCAGGACTCTCTCTGGAGCCGGGGATGGTTCTCCCGCATGCCTGTCACGTGCCCCAACGCTGGGGCTAGAGGGGCAGCCTCCAGTTTTACACCAAAGGGGCTTGCTTCTGTTCCCAGGAGGAGGAAAGTGAAATCCCGGCAGTTTTCCAGAGGCAGGAGAGCGCGTCCCGCCCGGCTCTCCTGATTCCAGGAGCAAAACCCTAAATACTACGAGAGTCGAGTCGAGTCAACGAGGCTAAAAACACCCCAGTGGGGGGAGGTGCGGAACTCCTGGTCCCACTGAAGTCCATGGAGTCTTGCCACTGACTTGGGCAGAGTCCGGATTTCCCCCGGGGCGCCATGTTGCTCCTAGGACGGCCAACCCGCCCGGGGCACAGGGAGCTCCTGGTTAGAACAGACACACACCAGCCTTGGGCACTGCCGTGCGGCACAGACCAGCTCACCCAGCGTCCGCCATTAACGGGGCCTGGTGGGAACGCAGCCCCGGCCACAACGAAAGCTGAATTCTCCCTCAGTCGAGTTCCACTTGGCCCCGCTCCTGACCGGTCACGGGTCCTTGTGGCCTCCTTCCCTGGAATCCTAGAAAGCTGGAGTCTCGCTGGGTTTACATATCCCCAGCCACAGCAGCCAGGGTGCTTATTAGCTGCTGGGGCTATCGCAAGGGGAGCGCTAAGGGCAGCCATCTGCAGCCAGCACTCTCATTTCGCTTCCTCCGCCACCGGCAGAGCGCCGCTCGGCCCAGATGTCACATCATGAGCCGGACCAGCCCCTCCCCCGGCAGCTCCTTGTCCAGCACAATTCCTGCCTCAGCCACACGCCCAGGACTGTGTGGTTAGAGGGCTGCAGGGAGGGGAACTTGCGCTGAGAGGCAGGGATAATAATGGCTTGCGGGGAGCCAAGAAGTTCTCATCCACGGAGGACCAGGCGCCTCGCGAGGGAGGGGCCTGTGGGCACCGGCTGGACCCGCGGCCTGGGTGGCAGGGCTGCGCGGTTCTATTCCCAGTGTGGGCAAGTCGGAGCTAGCAGTTATCGGGATGCTGGCTCTATTTCTGGCTCCGGGTGGCTAGAGCAAGAGGGGCGGAGCCAGGGCCCGCTGACGGAGCATTCTCTGGTGCTCAGTGCTGGGACGAGGCGTTAGAGCTGCTGGGCTCCATCCCTTGCTCTGCCGTGGCCTTGGGCAAATAACGTAACCATCTGTGAAATGGGCCTAGCACACCCCGGGCCTACCTGGCTGGAATGCACTGCCCAATGCAAGCCGCTGACATTTGCAAAGCCGCGTGAGAACCGCCCTCGAAAGGCCCCAGAGAAGCACACGAGGGATTGAACCAAATGAATGATTTGCACTGAATCCACTGGGGTCAGCCCTCAACCTCAGCAGCCGCTGCCAAGGCAGCCCGCGCAGAGGAGCAGGCTAGCCCGGACTCACCCCTGCTGGACCCCGCTTCTTCCTCTCTCTCCTGGGGTACAGGAGACTGCAGGCCAGGTGCTTGCTTCACGTGAATCCCGCCTCAGAGCTCCTGCTTCTTGAACCCGCCTCTCCAGGGTAGTTCCATGGTGCGGCAGAGCAGAGCGCAGTACGTGTGAGACCACAGTTGAACCCAGAGGTGGCTAGAGCTACGGGGTGGCAGGACACAGCCCTTTCCCTGCGCAGAGCCTATGTGAACATATTCCCCTGGTCCCGTGCTGGTAAGTTCACCCCCCCCATCCCCGCCATGTATTTTGCTTGGAGATCCAGGTTCCAACAACTCTCAATGAGCCACTGGGCCTAGTTTATGAACCTTGGTGAACCTTCCAGGGGCATTGGTCCCAGCCTGGAGTCTGTGACAAAAGGGCAAATCCAGCAGATTCTGGTTCCCTGACTCCTGAGCACAGCTCTCAGGGAGTCCAGAAAGCCAAACCGTAACACGAGCGCTTCGGTCAGACCCACGTCTTTCTTTTGCACCAAGAGAAAACTGCTCCCCCAGGAAACTGTGGCAAGATCTCCCTTGGGAACTGTCTAGGTGGGACTGTGTGGTCAGGAAGACACCGTGCTCAGAGTCCTTTCATGCTGGACAAAACGCCAGAGGGAGAGCAGGTTATTTTGTTACCCTTAGTCCTGGGCCAAATTCACACCCATCGGGAACAGTTGCAATTCCATTGACCTCCACGGGATAACTCACATGACACAAGGTGGCAGGACTGAACGTAAGCATAGCCAAACCGGGTCAGACCAAAGGTCCATCTAGCCCACTGTCTTGTCTTCTGACAGTGGCCAATGCCAGGTGCCCCAGAGGGAGTGAATAGAACAGGGACTCAGCCAGTGATCCCTCCCCTGTCACCCGTTCCCAGTCTCTGACAAACAGGCTAGAGAACACCAACCCAGCCCATCCTGGCTAATAGCCATTGATGGACCAATCCTCCATGAATTTATCTGGCCTTTTTTTATAATCCAGTTATAGTCTTAGCTTCACAAAATCCTCTGGCTAGGAGTTCCACAGATTGATTGTTTTATGTGACGAAATTGTTTGGTTTGTTTTAAACCTGCTGCCTAGGTTTTCACAATTGGAGCAACATGCACTCACAATGAGAGCCAATTACAGAATACAGACACTTCTCATAGCTAGAAGCCCTCAGCTGACAGTGCTGCTAGGGTCTTTATTCTGTATAATTTCTTGCCCCTTGTATCAGCGTAGTGCCACACTCCCAGACCAGGACCCACCCCCATACCAGACACTGAACAAACACAGACCAAAAAGGTGGCGGCAGTCCCAAAGAGCATATAATATAAGATCACAATTAAAGATCTTCAGTCTTGTCTACACGTCTAGCAGAGCACTGAGGCAGCGGACGAGGGCTGAAGGCATTTTTCTTCAGGAAGAGTAACAGCACCAAAGCATTCTCCTTCTGGCATAACTGCATCTCTAGGGGTTTTTTGCTGGCTCAGTTATGTTGGAAGTGGGTGTGGATTTTCCACACCCTGACCAACGTGCTTATGCCACAAAACTTGGTAGAGTAGACTTGATGGCAGGTCTGCAGCAGCTGTGCGGCACGGGGTTTCCAGCCCAGAAATGAGTCAAATCAAAAAAGAGGAATCCACCACGAGGGGGGGGGAGGGGAAAGCTTTCCAAGTCTAACCACATTCACCAGCATCGAAATGCTTCCTCTCTCCAGAGCAGGTTTCCTGCTTTCCAGGTGTTATTTACTATTTGGAGTCTTCCCACTTTAGGACCAATGGCAAAGAGGAGAAAGAAGCTACAATTCAAGCTGTGAGAAAATTGTTTTTCAATTGCTGGCAATTCCAAGTTTGCTTTAATTGTTTCAGGTCAAATCAAAAAAGATTTTTTTCAAGCTTTTGGGAGAATCAGAAAATTGAAAAGAAATTCATTTTTGGTCAAACAAAACTTCATTTTGACAAACTCACAACATTTCATTTTGATTTTGAGCATTTTAAAATTATTTTGATAATTTTTAAAATCATGTTTAAAGGAAATTTGGATCCGAAAAAGTGTTCTGAAACAATAACAAAAAAAGCGTCAGTTTTCTCAGAAAATGTTTTAGGATTTTTTTCCCCCAACCAAAATAATTAAGCAGAATGAAGACAATATCACAAAATGTTTAATTATCGGCGTGGGGTGGGAGGGCATGTTAGTTTCTATCTGTAAAAACAACGAGGAGTCCATGACACCTACGCTACGTCTACACTGGCATGATTTTCCGAAAATGCTTTTAACGGAAAAGTTTTCCGTTAAAAGCATTTTCGGAAAAGCACGTCTAGATTGGCAGGATGCTTTTCCGCAAAAGCACTTTTTGCGGAAAAGCGTCCGTGGCCAATCTAGACGCGGTTTTCCGCAAAAAAGCCCCGATCGCCATTTTCGCGATCGGGGCTTTTTTGCGGAAAACAATACTATGCTGTCTACACTGGCCCTTTTGCGCAAAAGTCTTTTGGAAAAAGACTTTTGCCCGAACGGGAGCAGCATAGTATTTCCGGAAAAGCACTGATGATTTTACAGGAGATCGTCAGTGCTTTTCCGGAAATTCAAGCGGCCAGTGTAGACAGCTGGCAAGTTTTTCCGCAAAATCACAAGATTTTGCGGAAAAACTTGCCAGTCTAGACACAGCCCTAGACTAAGGCCATGTCTACACTAAACAGAAGATTGACTGTGACAGCGTCAATCTTCTGTAATCATCGGGGGTTCGAATTAGGGGGTTTAGGGAAGACCCGCTAATTCGAACTGAGGGGTGCCCCTATTGGCGCTGGTAGTCTGGCTCCTGCAAGGAGTAAGGGAAGTCAACAGGAGCACATGTGTGTGGACGGCACCAAAATGCGATTTAAGATACTTCGCTTCCAGCTACGTAATTAATGTAGCTGGAGTTGTGTATCTTGTGTATCTTAATTCGAACATATCCCCTAGTGTAGACCTGGCCTAACAGATTTATTTGGGCATAAGCTTTCATGGGCAAAACTCCACTTCATCAGACGCAATCAAGAATGTTTAATTGCATTTTTTTTTGCCCAAATAAATGTTTCAACAAAAAATGGCACCCAGTGTGGCTGCAGTAAACCAGGCAGGCTGCTCACCAGAAGGGGACATGAAGCAAAGCAGTTCCCCATGCACATTAGCACTGAATCCTACGGGGCCGGGAACTGGAGAAACAGCCAAAAGTCAGTCCCTTCTGCCTCCGGCCAGTCTCCCGTGGAGGGCCTGCAGAGTATGTGACAGCGTGGCGCTGTGCGGCAAACAAGTCACAACGTCCATCAGGCAGAGGCAGGGAAGCGACGGCCCTTTGCAAAGGCCTGCGCGTTCTCTGCCAGAGCTCTGCGTGCAGGGAGAGCTACTCGAACCCGTGGTCTCCTGCATGGGGCCTGTCGCCAAACGAGCCAAGCAGGCTGGGGCTGGCGCCGTACGTGGCTGGGAGAGCTCCAAGAAACACCCTGCAGCTTCAGGAAGCGGGGTAGGTGATTCAGCAGGTGGGGCTCGCGCCTCTGGGTTAGCACTAGGCCAATGATGCGGCCTGACTCTAGAGGGCGCCGTGCTCTTCGAGGGGCCCTCTTTCTAATGAGCTTGTGATCATGAATAATCCCCTGGCCCTTTCTGTCAGCATACGAGTGCTAATCTCGATGTGTTGGCCAGATACCAGCTCAGTAATCAGATTCAACCCGCTGCGCCTTCCCTTAAGTACAGACCTTTGCTTCACTAAACTGCAGCGCAGGGCTGCTGTATGCTGTTAACAGCTGCCATGTATCACCCCAGAAGTGGCTGCATTTCAGTGGTGCTGAATATAGATTGCTTCCAAAGCACAGTAGGGATCACAAGTCCTACAGGGAAAGCATGGCCTTGTGGTTAAGGTACGGCCAGATGCTTCAAGAAACGTGCCTTCAGTTGCCAGCTCTGTTGTCGATACCCGGTCTGACACTGCACAGGTTTCTTCTTTGCAACATGCCTGAGCTCCCCAAGTGCAAAGTGTGAGTGGTAATACCATATTTAGTTTGCAGGCTCTTGGGGGCAGAGACTGTATCTCATTATTTGTACACCATCTAGCACAATGGCACCCTGAGCTCAGCTCCGACCTTTAGATGTTAGAATAATAATCATAGAAATGCAAACGGAGGTGAGAAAAGTATTAGCAATTACAGATTCATTATAGAGCATTATTCAATTGAAGATGGACATTTAGTGGACGTATTTGAGATCCGCGACACCCCCATGCCTCCACCTTGGGGGTGGGTGTTTATGAACATTTAGAAAAATGACAACAAGGGTCTTCTCTTTGTAATCCTCCCCAGGAGCTGGGCAGGGAAGGGGTTAAGCGGGGAGGGGGTGGCACTCCTGCCAGCTGTTGCATAGCAGAGAGAGAGGAGGTGAAGAACTTGCATCCCACGGAAACAAAAATAAATCCCCTCCTGCTTCGGCATGCCGCTGCCGCTGGTGAGCTGGGCTCACTCACACGCTCCCTTGGAGCTGAGGTGCAGCCGTGCGGCACCGGCTGGGCCTAGCAGGAGACAGGAACAGGGCGAGGCCCATCTCAAAGCAGATTTTCCTGCAGACCTGCAGGCACCTTTCGAAAACCACAAAACGGTAACCAAATAAACAACAGGGGCGTCTCCAGCTCACCCCACCCCCACTCACCCCCCTGCGGGCACTCGGCAACCCACAGCTGCCAAGCCGCTGACTGAGCTGGTAAATCAGCGAGGAGCCGCCAAGTGCCAGGCCTCGGAGGGAAGGTGGGTACGGTGCTTTCGACAGGCAGAGGCGGAGGGGAGAGGGGGGAGCTGGGAAGAGCAGCAGGTAGGCTGTTCGGCTTAGATCCTTCTTGCCCTAATAGGAGCCCAGCCATCTCCCCTCAGGCGTGTGCATCAGACAGGCGAGTGCCCCGCCCCTTGCTCATCCCTGCCCCCTCACCGATTGCAATGTCCACAGCCCGGCACCAGCAGCAGGGCCCGCAGGATGAGCAGGCCACCAGTGACACGAGTTCGGCAGTCTCCGATCCAGCACAATGCCCGAGTGAGAAAATGGCTGCACCCTGCCCAGAGACAGGAGGAAGGGAAGAGGAGAGTGTTTCAGCCCCGCTCTTGGTGGAAATCTGGAGGGACTCCCTATGCTGCTGCAAAACTGGAGTGTCCCCACTGCAGTCAATAGAGCTATGCTGGTGCAAGAAGACAGCACAAAAACCCTTGAGGAGAAAGCCGCCGGAGAGCCTGACCACAGGGAAAGGTTCTTCCTGACGCCCTGGGTGAAGCTGCAGCTCGTGCTCAGAGGCAGGCGAGTTGATAGCTCTCACAACTCTTGGGTTGGTTTGAGAACTTACCATTGCGACCGGCTATTCTCTTCTCCACACCAAGGTCCGGTTCCTTTTTGGAAGGCTGCTAAGCAGTGAACCTCGGCGGCATCTTGCGGCAGTGACTTCCGCAGGCTAAGTGTGTTACCCCACTTCTCATAGGGGAGTCAGTGCACAGCTCCCTGCACAATTCAGATCCACCCCAAGCACCTCTTCTCCAGAGACGTGGCAGGGCCACTGCCCTTTCCCTCTGAGCCCTACTGGGAACGCTACTGGCGTGATGGAGCCCAAAGGGGATTCTCTCAGCGGGACCAGGGCTGGGACATTTGCTACTCAACCCTCGGCAGTGAGATGCCAGAGTCAAAGATTAGCTCTGTAGCCCCCCTCTCCACCTGACCCAATGCCCGCTGGAATCAATGGAAAAGCTTCACGGACATTGGTGAGGTTGGATCAGGCCCTGAAGGCACCGTGCAAGAGATCTCCTTGAACAGACTTCCCGAAAAGGAGGCAGCAAGAGAGCTCTGTGCTATTTGCCCTTCCTCCCACCCCTGCACCCTCCTTAGACGTGTGGCCGAGAGCAGGAGGGGCCTTCCAAGGTGCTTCTGTTCGGCCCTCACTCAGCAAGGGGCTTGCTTCAGTCTGCTTGGCCTCCGCGGGACTGTCAGCCTGTGCTGGGTGCCGTGCAGAAGCAAGGCCTCTAGTCTACCCCTCCACATGCAGATGAGATGGGGTGGGGACCAGACAGACCATGTCGCAAAAGTGCCCGAGGCTGTGCAGGGCTGGGTGCAGGGGAAAGCCAAGTAGACACAAATCCAAGTGAATTTCAGGCAGGCCCCGTGGCTAGGATGCTACCGGGTACATGAGCGATCAGGGCTCTCGTCCCCACTTTATAGCTCCCAACATGTTAAAGTAGGGCCATAGGATAAATAACCTGCCAGTGAGTCACTCAGCGAGTGTCTTGTTGAGCGGCAGGACAGGGCCAGGTCCGCCTTCTGACTCCCCAGGAGCGGTGCCTGCAGATGGGTATTTCCAAGGCCGGGATGCCCTGCTAACATGCTGGGACCAGCATCCTGCTGGTGGCGGGGGGACACAGGGAGCCATCCAGCGCTGGAGAGAGATCAGAGTGAACCTGAACGGCACCAGCTGCTCTAGCCTGCTGTGACTCAGCCTGGACTCAGTGTCCTCGGGGGGCTGTGCTTGAGCAGCATAAGGGTTAATCAAATACTCAGCGGATAGTGTATATGGGGCTTTTAAGTCCCATTCATCTTGTTTCTCTGCCTCCCTTCTCCACTCCCACCTTCCCATGAGCCCCGTAGGGCAGAGCTGCTGAGGCAACTGAACTCTATGGTACGCTGGTGCGGCCGTGGCTCTTGGTGACGAGGCTGGGTGGTAAAATCACATCAAAGGGGCTGCAGTACCAGCAAGATGCAAAAGGGTGTAATTACCGCCCCGGCGGAGCCGCCCGCCCAGACTGTTTGAAGTAGCTCAGAGCAGAGAGGCATCAAAGGCCAGACTGGCTCACAGGAGCGGGAGAAGGAGGTGTAGAGAGAGCCCCGGCCCAGCCCATCGTATCAGGAGGAATGAACCGAAAGGCCCTTTCCACCTGTCACTTAGAACCTTCGCTTGGGTCAGGGCCTCGCAGCTTTGAGGGAGCCCTGTTGGTAAAAATGGAAAGGGGACAGGTATATTGGAACACACGTCATTTTCAGTTGTGGCAACTGTGCGCAGAATCTCGTGCACGCATAGACCGTCAGAGTGAACCCGGGTCAAGGGCATAGGGCTGCGTATCGCCCAGCAGTCTGAGACTGTCAGAAAACAGAATTTCCACCTCACCAGAAACTCTGACATTTTGGAAAATAAAAATGAACCTGAATCAGGCTGAAAAGCCAAAACTTTAAATGAAAAAAAAAAAAACCCTAACTCAGACACATCCAAGGCACCTTATTGAAACTTTTCGTTCTGATAAAGTCAAAACATTATATTATACAATATTAAGTAATAACTGTATATGACTACATATGATATATGGATATATATGATATCTCCATGTAAGCATATTTAAATTCATATAATAAAAAAGTTGGAAATGAAGGAAACAAAAGAATGAAAAGGAAAGGAGAAAGGAGACAGTCAAAATGAAATACTCCATTTCAATTTCAAATTGCTTCAAAATTCTTACATCGAACTTGACATGAAACACTTTTTGACAAAACAGCTTTCTCTGATGGGAAACTGTTGTGCGGAAAATTGCCCCTCCCCCCGGCTCCAGCTGTGAAGGGGGCCCTGGTATTGGAGTTCTTGGGGGTGGGTCCCTTTGCAACCTGACATGGGAAATGTGACTCCCAGCCTCTGTGGGGGCCCTCCTGTGTTTGGAGCCTGGACTGGAAACATGATTCCCAGGTAAGGCACAGGGCTAGGGTTCAAGTCCTGCCTATTCCCAGCTCTGCCACTGATCGGTTGTGTCATCCCGGGCAAGTCACATCTCCTCCCTGTGTCTCAGCTTCCTCCCACCTGCCAAACGAGGATAACAATGGCTTCCCGACCGTACGCAGGTGGGTGAGAGTTAATGTTTGTACCTTGCACATCGTGCACCCACAGAGCGTGTTCCATGGGCAGCTCTAGCAACAGGAAGCAGTTTGCACCACTGCTCCAACGTCCCCCTTCTTCCAAAAGGCCCTTTGGAACGGGGGGAGCAGTCGACTGGCCTGGCAGCCCTCCTAAGAAGCGGGAGGGGGAGCAGAGAGAGGAGAAAGGCCCGGTACCATGCTAAGCCGCAGCCAGAGACGTTCGCAGCACTGCAGCCACGTCCACACAGGGCAACCTGGTGAGTGGCAGATTCCCACCCTGAGATGCGGAGCAGTAACTTGCCATGCAGACAAGCCCTGACTTCCAAAGCATGAAGCAAGACCTGAAACCAGGGCTGGGGTGGTTTCATGTGTTGTAACCAGCGCTGGCGCGGCTCTGGCTGACAGGCTTTGCCATGCGTGCCCTGTGTAGGAAGGCTCCCTCCCTCCCTCCTGCCGTGTGCAGCACGGGTGGTTGTTGGCTCATCTCTCTGACGCAGCGACACCTCCTACTCCAGGGCAATGGCCAAGGTCAGGCTTAACGCTTCAGCCCAGGGTTTGGGCTAGGAAACACAGAGTGCTCAGCCCCGGGGCACTGAACGTCAAGTGCCATTGTTGCTCCATCGCTTGCCTCTTCACTGTCGGCTTCCTCCTGAGTGAGTCACATCGGTTGCTAAACAAAACGTGAACTGGCAAACTCAAGTGGGATGTGAATGTGGCTGGTAGTGATGACTCAGTGAGGCTAAACACAGCAGGCACCCAGGCTCTGGTGGGTAAATCCCCAGGCAGGAAGCATGTTGGAGGGAGAGCCATGTGGAGGATGGAATCTCTTCCCTTCCACATTGGCCCTGGACAGGCATGGCACAGTAAGCGGGTTTCCTAAATAAACAAGCACGGCAAACTGTTAACAATGAAGGGAATCGACTTGACACTGATTGCTAACAGGGGTGACAAATTCTACCCCTTGTGGAGTCTTCTTATGGCTGGAGTCGGCAGGTGGTGCTGCTCCACAGCCTCCAAGTGCTTTGTGTTAGCAGGCCGGCACAGCGCAGCCTTGGAAGAGGTGCTGGATTGTTCGTTTGTGATGTGTGGTCTTTGTGGGACCTGTTGCAAGCAGCGGCAGTTTGCTCTCTGCTTTCTTCTCTCTAGCTAGAGTCAGTTCTAGGGACCGAGTTGCTCCCTGGAAACCAGGCTGGTGTTGGCCTGAGACTTGGGAAGAAGGGGATTGCTTGATTGCTGTTTCTGATCCCCACTGTTCAAGGACTGGTGTAACATGCTGCAATAAAACAAGCTACACGGATATACCAAGTGTCTGTGTAACCCACACCTACTGGGTGTGGTGCACTATCCCGTGTAGTAGTCTTCGAATGAGTCTGCTCTACAGCTTTAGCTGGCTTTTAGCTCAAGTGACAGAGACTCACAGGCTAAGCTCCAGAGGTCACAGGTCCAGGTCCATCTCTTGGTGTTCCATCTGTATTGATTTCGCCTCCAACAGGAAACCGATCTTTAAGGCTCTGGTAATTTGGGACCTTTCAGCAGCAGGCTGGCATTTCCAACTGTGGTTGGGCCTGAGATTTTTAAAACTACCCGCAGAACGTGAACTGCCCACTCCCTATTCAAAGGAATGGAAACTGAATATCCAGATCCCTTCAGGCAGCTTTAAAGCACTCCGGCTTTGATAAATATACACGCCAGTGCACGCGAAGCACTGGGCAAGCTGCAGGAGTCACTGGGGGAAGTCCTGTCAAACAGTGGGCCCTTCGGCATAGCTGAAATGATAATATTCAGATCGCAGGGTTATTTGGTCTGCAGGACGCGTTACCAGGATTCTGAATGTGAAATCTGAGACAAAGCTCTGCCACTCTTCCCCATAACCTGCTGGGGAGAGTGCACCCTTGGGGCCCCACTGTGCAAGTTCACAGCAGATGTGTCTCCTGCAAGAGCCGAACAAGGCTGGCTCTTGAGCTCAGACACAGTAGCTTGTGCTCTTAGCTGGTTCCCCAGTTCAATCCCTGGGTGCACCTGTAACATCATCAACAGGGGAATTGAGGCCTTTTCTCTGCTGGGGATTTGGCCCGATCTCAGCCCCCGGAGAGGCAGGCAATCCACAAGTGGCCCCAGTGCAGTCCAGCCCCTTTTCAAGCAGGCGTAATTGGCACATGAATGCCGTTTTCAAAAGTGCGCGGTGCTAGTTGGATTCTGCTCCTGCTGAAGCAGACAGTAAAGTTGCCATTGGCATCAATAGGAGTGGAGTCAGCCCAATGCTGAGTATGTGTGAAAACCCTCACTCTAGTGGCTTGGCCTTTCGTACAATGCACATGGTGCAAGGCAGCCAGGTGGCTATGTTCAGAGCATCTCCCCGGTGTGGGCAACGCCATGCTCAAGGGCCGAGTCAAAACTACCTCAAATTAAAATCCCAAAAGCATCTCCAGATTTTGGGGGGCTGCAGGTCCCTAAGGCTTGGATAAGTGCCCCCAAATCAAGAGCTTACTAAAGTTCATCCTAGTACTTTGGGCTCTGGTCCGATAGTTGTTACTTAGTATCTAAGCACTTTCATGAGATTTTGCTGAAGTGATGGGCATCTTTGGAAAAATGATGGTGGATAGGCAGACCGAAAGACAGTTAAAGATTATGGGGAAGGTGGTGGGGGGGGACAAGTAGGGCCTGTTGGTTTAGCCCTTGCAGAGCAAGGAGGCTTGAAAGAACTGGCAGGAGAGAAGAGATTACAAGTGCAAGTCTGCATATGCAGGCACATGTGCAAATACACAAAGCTGCACACACTGAACATGCCTGTGCCCACACACCCATCCCATGTGGCAGCGGTACCATCGTTTGGCTCGCAGCCCACGCCAGAAATCAGAGGCAGCAGTCAAAGCAGAACTGCATGTCTGCCAGGCAGGGCTGTATTGATGAACACCTGCCACACTCCGCACCTTCTGAAATGGAAACATTCTTTATTAGCCGGTTCCCCCACCCCTGCTTTCCCAGTGGGTGGGGGCAGCGCCTGGAAGTCTCCCCAGGGACCGGAGGTGAATTCCAGCAAGAGCTGCCTGTGCTGCAGCCAGCGTTTAGGGAGACCATCCGGCCTGGCCAAGGGCCATGGCTCTAGGTACGAAACGCCTCACGACACAGACAGACCAAGCCCCGAGCACGTGTGATCCCTGCCACCTGACCCAACGCACCAACGCTCCCTCAGTCCAAGCTCCCTGCCATCTTTCCTGGCTGCCCTACATTGGCCCAGCTCAGCACCATTAGCCCCAGTGGGGCTGTGAACTCCTAGAGCAGGGCCTGGCCCTCCTTATCCCCGGGTGCAACTCGCCCCCCGGTCAGCAGAGCACACGGGCACCACTCCACTCCCGCTCGGCGGCTGCGTGGCCCAAGCCCTCTGCGCCAGGATCGGTGTCACACCCCCTGCCCAGAGCAGGCGCCCAGCATTTCCCTTGTCCCGACAGCGCTATCTAGCCCAGGTGGCCGTACTATTCAGCTGTGCTATGTGAGCCCCTAGGCGCGCCAGCTCAGGCCCCAGCGTGCTAGGCAGGGGGCACACACAGCCAGAGACCCTCCCTGCCTCATTGGGTTTGCAGCCCGACGGGGCCAGGCAGACGCAGGGAAGACAGGGAAGGGTTCACAGCCTCATTTTCCTGAGGCCCAGGGGATTCAGGGACCAGACTGAGGTCACGCAGGGGTCAGGAGCAGAGCTGGGAATTGCACCCAGGTCGCCTGGGTCCCAGCCTATAGGCATCTGCAAAGTGCCCCTCTCCAGAGCTGGCGGTGCCTGCTAATGGCCAGGACCCAGGCTGGCCATGGGCTGGCAGAAGCAAGGATCACTTGGGGTGCCTGGGCCTCTGGTGCTCCCCTGGGGTGTGCGGAGGGGCCATGAGCCTCCGAGCCGGGCAGATGAGAGCTCTTCTCTGCAGGGTGCCGCCCCGCGCCTGCGCCCCCCAAGAGCAGCCAGGAGAGAAAGGGGCTCTGGGGCCCGCACACAAGTGCAACCTTTTCCTGGGGTGGCGAACCCCCCCCCACACACAGAGAGAACAGGGGCTCTGCCCAGGGGAAAGGGAGGCTGGCTGGTGGGCAGGGGGTTGGCTCATGCTCTCTGTCATTGCAGGAGCCTGAGATTTGTGGGGCTAGGGGGCTGGTTCCTTGGGTGGCTAGAGCCTCAAGGAATGGAGGTTCCTCCCCAGCAGCGTCTGTCACCACATCTTGGGCCTTGGAGGTCTCTGAACGACGCGCTCTCTCCCCCGGCGTACTCTGCCACAGGGAACAAGCGAGGGGAGTGGAGGAATCACACTGCTTCTAGTCACCGCCCCCAGACATGGACGCGCAATTCCAGGCCCCCGCGGGGGAAGCTGTAGGTCCAAGCGGTGCCCGATTTGCTACACGGCTTGCTAGATGGGGCAGCTCAGAGTGTTACTGTCCACGCGAGGCAGGGGGAGGTGGCTCTCTCTGAGGTAATACTCGATATTTCGGTACATCGCTGCCCCAGCAGAACCTCAGCTTTACAAACACCAGCCTTACCAGCAGCCAATTAGACAAGCGCAATGTCAATGAGGAACAAGTCAATCTCCAGGGCTGCCTTAAAGCATTTTGGAGATCTGTGCCCACCTGACGGGCATCAGGACGGGAGATGAGTGAGTGGCGGTGCGGCTCCGCATTGGGGCGCTGAGGGGCTTCCCGCGTTCTGGGTCTCCCTGAACCGGGGACCCTGTGCCAATGTCCCGAGTGCACGTTAGTTCCCCTGGGCCTGTCCACGGCCCTTCCCATCCCAATGCTGCCGTGCGTTGGGGATGGCCGTGCAGCGATCTAAAGGACAAAAGTGAGGCAGGGCTCACTGGCGATAAGCCAGGCTGGGGAGGAATGGTGTCCCCGGCCTCTGTTTGTCTGGGGGTGGGCGACAGGGGAGGGATCACTGGCTGATTCCCTGTTGTGGTCCCTCCTTCTGGGGCATCTGGCATTGGCCACTGCGGGCAGACAGGACACTGGGCGAGATGGACCATTGGTCTGACCCAGTCTGGCCATTCTTATCTTCTTAGGGCACCATGCGACAACTTATGCACGGCCCCCACAGGTATCTGTGCTGATCCTCTGCGTGAGCAGAAGAGATGAATGGCAAGGAGGTTAACAAGAGAAGCCAATTGCCCCAAGTCACAACGTAGGTCACAGCCTGTAAACTGAGATCTCCTGTAGTCCAGGTGAGCGCTCTAGCCACTAGACCATGCTGTCTCCATACCAGGAAAGCCTAGAGAGACATTATGGAAGAGAACAAAGACTCCTGGGGGCGGGACACCAGACTAGACCAGCCCTGGAGTTGCTCTGCCATGGAGATCACTGTGACGAGAACATTACACATCTGATCCCACTTTCCATGCAGCAGCCAGGGGGCTTTGCCTTAGAGTCTTGCCGGGTTCTGCGATCCGAGATGATGACTAATCCCAGAGAAAAAAAGTCGACCTTTTGCTTCCGCAAACAGCTTTGACCATCTCCATACAATACACTGGAAGACGTTTCCCCTCGTCTTCCAATAGCAGGCAACTTGCGGCCCATGGACCCACTGTGTTCCATCTGTGGCCTGCGACACATTTTGCTTTCTATTGCCCATGCACAGGGTTGCAGATTTTGCTGCTTTCTGTCTGCATGAGTTTTTCCCCCTATCACTGTTACTCGAGTGACACACACATGAGGCCAGGACACATGAAATGAGGTGGGTGCTGACTGCACCCAGCACTGACTGGGAGAGCCGTGCGCTCCCTCTGCAGCTAGTCACAGTGCTGCTCCGGTTCAACCTGCAGCCCCACTCATTCTAGGGATGCAAGCGCAGTGAGCAAAACTGCCCTGGCCTGGGAAAGCAGCTTGGTTCTGACAATCCTGCGTCCCACTGAGATGGAGGCCACTCTCTAGCCTCGGTTGCCCATGGCTGGCAGAGGGCATGGCACCAGAAGGATTCCAAGAGTGAAAATCTTTAATCAAATGTCTTCGGTCTCTAGCCTTAAATGTATTTCCTGCCCTCCCTAATATGCTCACACTTTTCCTTCAACCTCTTCCATTGGAAAGCAGAGTGGGCAGCTGAACTTGCATTACAATACTCAGGCAGGATTGGCAGGCGCTCCCGGACAAAGCCCAGATGATAGCTGGTCTGGTCCGACCTCTGTGCTTCTTCCCAGAAAAGAAGAAACTTTCTCACTGGGAAGAAAAACAAATAAGTTTTATTTTCAGTGTTTTTGTGGGAAAGCATCCAGCTTTGGAGAGCAAAAATACAAGGTCCAATGCCCTCTGTTCCAGATCAACTGGAAAAACGACGTTCGCTCTTGGAAGGAGAGCAAAGGAAACCAGTTCCATTCCAGACTAGTCCGAGTTCCACGTTGGTGTCGCTTGAGCACACACAGAACTCCTCCCAAGCTCCTTTCTAGAACAGAGCCACTCTGGGATAATTCTGCAGGAGTCCTCCTGCCCCAGGGTTGTAATTTACTCCGTGCACGCGGCCCTAGAGACTAAGAAAATAAATCGGCCTTCCCTGCTAGCCACGTAGTGTCCCAATGGGGGAACCTCAGAGCCAGCTGGAGCCTTTTAATCCCACTGTAAACACTGGCATCCCGAAGCAGAAGGGGTTGCGATTCTAGGTGTGTGGGTTACACAAAGATCAGACAGGCTCTCTGCCATAGACGCCAGGCCCAGTTCCTGGCTCTGCTCACTGTACCCAGACTGAACCCTGGGCATGTCTCATGGTGTGAGAGGGTTCGATGGGTAGCGCCCGGGGGCGCAGCATCTTTTCCTGTCCCGGACTGAAGATTCGTCCTTCGGAGAAGTCTCCACCCGGTGAAAGTGCTTTCACTGTGAGTGCCTATCACAGCGCTATGGCCCCCTAGCAGCGGGCACACACCTAGCCACAAGGCGACGGTTTGTTACTGCCATCGAAAGCTCCAGACGCAACAGGCCTTGGGGCAGTGCCCAGGGGTGGCACCTGCACCTCCCACTGCGGGCATGTTCGAACGTGGCCGATGTCACTGGCACCCCGGCATCGCCGGTTTGCACTCCAGGCCCACGGTCGCGGTCTTGCCAGCGTCCTGCCTGCAGCTGCCCCGCTAGATTACGACGCCGAGGCACAGACAGTCCTTACGCGCTCAGCTCCCCTAGCAGACATGTCAGCGGCCTCCTGCGCTCTGTGGAATGCTCCACTGGTCTCCATCCGAGGGCCGGTCGCTCGAGTAACAAAGAGCCCCCTGGACTGCTGATTGTTCCCAAGCAGAAGTTGGGCATCTGGAACCAATGGAAAATTCCCAACTGGAATTTCCCTGCGGGGCAACGGGAGTATGGCCTGCAAGCCGGGGGCCCTAGGGCTGCTTGCACGCCACCCTGCCATCTCCGTGCCCCAGCTGGTGGGTGGCGTCTCTGCCTCAGCTCTGCTTTCCAGCCAGCTCCCGTGCCCAGCCTGCTGCAAAGCTGGCGACCAGAGGCCTCGCCACAGCGAGTGCCTGTCTCCGGAGGGCCCTCCCAGGAGGAAATGTGGTTTTGCAGTGGCTGCCTGTCGGTGGGAGCTATTTGGAGACGCGGCCCCGCCCCGAGGGCTTGATGGATGACCAGCCAGGAGGATAAAAGGCTTTCCTCCTAGAGGAGCCTGGCTAAATATAAACCCTTGCTGGCTTTTATGTGTCTTGAGTGCTAACTGAAACCAGCTGCAATGGTAAAGCCGCAATCCTGGGCCCAGCCACTGCCTCCAGGCCCGGGGGCTGTCACAGCCTGTGATGGGCCCAGCTTGAAGAGGCAGGCGCAGGGCACAGCTGCAGCCCGTCTGTGTTCCTGGGTTGTGACTGATGCATCTCATCTGGGGGGCCGCACAGAGTGGAAGAGTTAGCAGGGTGGATTTGGGAAGACCAGGAAAGGCATCAAGGGCATCCTTCTCTCACCCACCTCGACCACAGCATCAAGAGGAGGTGGGTGAGAGAAGGAAACCGTCCATGGAGAGAAAGGGCAAAAGTGCAGGGACGGGATGTGGGTAGAGACCGACCCTGTGGATCCAGGAGGGGGTCCCATTTATACAGGTACAGAGGAGAGGAGAAGACCCAGCGCTAATGGCCACAAGGCCTGGCAAGATGGTCGCGTAACTGGCTGGTAACCACACATTGGAGTGAACTAGTCGAGGACCGGGCATTGGAGCAGCACACTGGATCCCAGAGCCAAGTCCCATGGTGGCCATCCAGGGCAGGAAAGGTGTTTCCGTTAGTAGCTTAGAGGGTGTTCAAGTAGGGGAGAGCTAGGGATGGGTTTTGCTCTGCAAAACTGGATCAGTCAAGTTGCAATTTGCAAACCCCAAAGCAGAGGTTCAGAGGGGCTAGATCGGGGGCCTGTGTTTCAGCCAAACCCCAAATGGTTGGAGGAAGGTCACAGCCAGCTGGTTCCAGAGTCGCTTTTCTCTCTGTTCTCCAGCGGTGCCAGCTGCCCCCACGAAGGCAGGCAGAGAAGTGGGGAGTGACCTGGATGGCAGGCTCTACCCAAGCGACCAGGAAAGGAAGAAATGGAATGGCTGTTTTAGAGGAGGGCATTTTCAGCAGCGTGATGCACATCTGGGACAGCCACTCCCCAAGGGCTGAACCTGGGATCTCCAGCTCAAACCCATGAGCATCTACAGCCAGTCACTCCACACACCCCTCTATGCCCTCACCTCCACCCTTCATCCATCAGCTCCAGCTGGGCAGATGTAACATACCCTAACCACTAGGATGCACATCCCACTGCTGGAAATTCTATCAAGGAACTGGACTGCTTCCAGCGCAGCCCCAGGTCAGCTCACGCTCGTCCCCCGCAACCCACCTGGGCAGCGTGCTCCCTGGTAGCCTCCACCCGGGAGGGCTGTGGTCTGCACGCTGCCAGGGCGCCCTGCCAGCCTTCGCCAATGGCTCCTACGCCCTGGAGCCCAGTTTAGAAGCCTCGTTGTGCTGCTTCCCAACCCCAGCGGGTTCAGCTCTGTGCACCTCCCCTGGTTTGCACTGCGGAGGATGCGGGCTCGAAATAGACAAAGGAAGGGACACCCAAAAATAACCCTAATTACAGAGGCCGTGTGTCTGCAGAGCAGAGCGCTCTGCTCTGGGGGTCACCAGTCACCCAGCTCTGCGCACTAACGGCCTCTCTTCCTGCACCGACGGGCAGCAACCCCCCTCCTGGGCAGCCTCCTAGATCTCAGCGAGCCCCTTCTGCCCCCGGGCCAGACACGCCCGGGACGTCTCGCAGCAATCCAGCTCCTTTCCCAGCCCCCACCCGGTGCCTCGGCTGCTCAGCACCACTAATGGCTCTGGGGTGTGACCATTCCCACCCTCCCAGGCCACGCTCCAGGAGGGGTCAGGCCAGCTGCCCTTGGAGCTGAGGAGGGAGGGCTGGCAGCTCTTCCCGAGTTAATCCCGTTGCTACCAGAGCAGGGTCTTGGCTAGAAATGGGGATGCTCAGTCCCCGAAAGGGAGGAGGGGACGTGTGCGGTTTCTACCAGGCAAGAGATCAATCCGGAGCCTGGGGTCCCCTCTGCCCTCATCTGAGCCTGGCAAAGAACCAACCGTGATGAAAGTCACGTCCCTCCCCGGAGGCAACCGCGCCTGACGCCGGAGGCGCGCGCAGCCCAAATGACACCCCCTGCTGAGAGGGAGCCGGCTGAACTCCGTAACCCCCTGTCCACTCATGGGGCACGGAGTTCAGACTCCCCAGAGCCCAGGCTGCAGCAGAGGGGGCGGATTCTGCGCCCACTCACACAAATCTGCAGAGTCCTGGAGGGAAATCCAGCCCCCTGCCCCAGCTGGTACCAATCAGAATCGCTGGCGAGGAGTCTGCTGTCTGCCACCAGCTGAGAGTCTGGCCTAGTGACTTCAGCCAGCTCCAAATGCCCCTGCTGCACAACGCCCCCGGGACGGGCCAGGCCGGAGAAGGGGTCAGCAGTTTCGGTTTAGTTTGCTAGCGAGGGTTTTATTACGGCAGAGCCTGGCATAGGCTGCAGGATTCCTGATGCCCAAGCCCCTTCTCTGGCCACGCTCACTCCTTTCCCCAGCAAAATGCAGCCACCTCTAGGGTGGAGTGACGCAGCAGCGCCTCCCCTCAGCTCAGGGCCATGAGGGTTCTGTATCCCATGGGAACGGGGAGATGGAAATGAGGGCAGGTTAAAGGGCCATGGGATCTTTAATGGCCCTAGTAACCTGGTGGGACCTCGGTTTTGATCTCAGCTGATGAGTGGTGACATGGGAGGAACAGCGCCACTTGCAGAATCATCCGCTTCGCACGGAGAGCTCCCAAGCCAGCCAAGCCCAGTGTTCAGAGGCTCCTGGGGCCGGGGCCTGGCCTGCTGCAGAGCTAGGGCTTGGGCAGGGATGCTCCTGATGAAAGGAGCCGTGTTCAGCCCTCCCCACTTCAGTCCTGGCCCAATTGTGGGTGTAACTTGCCCCACGGCAGCCCCCAGGGCCCTAACTGAGATCGGGACCTGATTACGCTGGGAGCTGCCTCACCCCCGCCCCAAGCCACAGGACTAAGCAGACGGGGCAGAGGGAGGGTGGGGGACCATTAAGTGCAGAGCCCAAGTAACCTCTGCAAGGCCACATCACAGAGCTGGGAAGAGACTCCAGATCTCCAGTGTCCTACCAGCCTCCCCCACTGCTCCCTTGGGGGCAACTCTGCCCCTCTGGGAACCTGTGGCTCAGCCGCAGGCCTGAAGGTGACGTTTCCCAGTGGGGTCTCCTGGCCTTGCCTTTCCCTTTCCCTCGCTGTCTGGCTTGGCCCAGCGCGGCCTTGTCCAGTCTCCGTCTGTCAGTCTGGGCAGGACACGAGCTCTGCTCCTTACTGGCCCCATGTGGGGCTCAGAGCTCTCTCGTTCCGGCTCCTGTTACGCCCTGTCTCTCTCTCATCTCTGCACAGAGCAGCTGCCCCTGCCACAAGCCGCCTAGCAAGACCGAAATGGGAGCTTTGCCTTTGGCTTCCCTGAAGCCGGCAGTTCCCCGCCCCTGGGCAAGTAGGAGAGTTACTGAGAGCAGAGAGGGCTGCTGAGGCCGCGGGCCGAGGCGCACAGACAGGCAGACTCCTCGACTACAGGGAGGGCTGAAATTCAGAACCCCTCCTCATCCGGGGCACACTAGCCACTCGCACCAGCAAAGAGGGGGCTGCTCTCCATTGGGGCGCAAGGGGAGACATTTGCACCGGCCTCGGCAGCGGCCAGGAGGAGGTTGTGCTGGGCTCGCCGATCTGGGGCGAGAGTGGAGCCAAGAGCACGAGGCAGCTGGGAAACCGGCTGAGACGGGGAGGGAATTGTCCTGCTCTGTGCGGCCCCGGGCAGGGCTCAGCTGCGGTGCTGTGTCCGGTTCTGGGCACCGCGCTGGAGGCGAGTTGTGGAAGGGGAGCCACAGAGATGATCAAGGGGCTAGAGAGCCCGACCGGCGAGGACGGTAAAACAAGCAGGGCGCGGTGGTCCTGAGGCAAGGCGACCGAGGGGCTCTGAGAACAGCGGTGCAGGCTGCCGGGCTGTTCCAACTCCCACCGTCCTGCTGCCGCCCTGTGCCAGGCCCCTCGCCCCAGGTCATTCCCCCGGCTTGCAATGCTCAGCGGAGGGGGCGGGAAGGGGGCAGGGCGGGGGTGGAGCAGAGCCTATGGCAGGGAGCTATGCTAAGCCCTACACTGGGGCACTGGTGGGGGGTTGCCTCAGGCCCCAGGGAATGGCCGGGGAGGCTTTTCAGAGCAGGTCTGACAACCCCCCATCAGGGGTGGTCCAGGGCTCCTTGCCCTGCCTCTGCGCCAGGGACCGGACCGATCACGTCTCAAGGTCACGCCCGCTTTCATGATTCCACGTGTTTCCGTTTCACTCACGATGGATCGCCCGGCTGCCCTCTGCCCCTTAGCCTGGGCAGCAAGAGGGCGAGTCCGCTATCTCCGAGCTGGAGTTCTCTGCACTTACCCCCGTGCACAGCCCACCGCTCCGCCATGCTCCAGACCCCGCCCTCGGCCCCGCGAAGATGGGCTGGGACACAGGCACCTCCAGAGAGGCCGCCAGGGGCTTCGTCTCCTTCAGCATCTAAGCACCAGCCAGACTTGAAGCAGGCCCTGTCCAGGCGAGAACACCCCTCTACCGAAGCAGGGAGACTCCTGGGCCTTGTGCGGGGCCCTCTCCAGCCAGCCTTACGGCGCCGCGACTCCAGTCTCTCCCCGGTGGCAGTATCTGCGGAAGGAGCGAGGCAGCACTACTGTACAGCATGCGCTGCCACCTACTAGGCAGGCAGGGCCCCCGAGTGAGACCTGAATGCTCTTGTGTGCCGTAGCGGGGGGCTGTCTGCTCTGTGACCCCGTGTCCCCCTGCGCTGTGATGTGTGATTCCCACTGACTCACCCACACGCGTATCAGCCTAGACACCTGGTAACAAGGCTCCTTCCCCAGGGGAGAGACAAAGTGAGGGAGGGGAGACGAACACCTGGTTTGGGGGCAGGGTCTGGGAGCAAGAAGTCTTGGGCTGGAACCATGAAGGAAACAGACTAAGCAGGGGGCTGGAATCTAGGGGCCCAGGGACCCATCTCAAGGGGGCTGAGGCATCCTGGCCCAGACTCCTGTAGATACGTCACGCCTGTGCCGGGCTGTATCCTGGAGAAGCAATAAACCCCCCTGTTCTACTGGCTGGTGGAGTCTGTTCTTGCTGCTACGGGGCTGCAGGATTGGAGGACCCCGACTCGCCGTCACATCTTGCTCTGCCACTGATCTGCTGGGTGACCTCGGGCAAGTCCCTTTCCCTTCTGCTCAGTGACAGCCTTGTCCATTTGGATGGTCAGTCTCTGAGGCAGAGTGTGCCCAGCACACTGGGGGCCAAACCTTAGGAAGGGCTCCTGGTGCCACTGTGAAGCAAAAGAATCGTTGGCCAAGCCAGGCCCCACACTCAGCAGCATGGCACAGGACTGCAGCCAACCGACTCCAAACGCCCGGGGTCGTCCTAGGCATCAGCAGGGCAGGGGCTGCTCCACTGTGGGCTTAGGCACGTCCCAGGCAGAGGGACTCTGGTGATTCAGATGCTGGAGCAGCCCCTGCCTGCAAGCACCTGGGCTCACCTTAGGCAGAGGCTGCTCCAGACAACCAAAGCAGCCCCCGTCCGTGGCAGGCAGGGAGCTGCTCCAGCCCTGCTGGTTAACTGGAAGCAGTAAGCCTCACCAGTACCGGCTAACTGGTTAACCTTTCACATCCCTAGGGCACAGCCCAGCCTCTGGGGAACTGGGAACCCTGGAAAAGCCTGATTTGCCCTCTCCGGCCACACACACTGCTCATTCGGTGCTGCAGGCTGGAACCTCTCTGAGGTGCCTCCTGCTGCCGACTAGACACATCACAGGCAGCAGCTTAGCAGGCTGCTCTCGCGGGGCAGCTTGGCTGGCATAAGCTCTTTGGGGCACGGACGTTTTGCTCTGTGGTTGTACAGCGCCTAGCGCAGTTAGGGCCTGCTGCATGACTGGGTATCGGAGGTTCTGGGGTAACAGCAAACAGCACAAGCATTTTGCCCGTGACCTGGCTCATCCACGTTGCTAGCAGCCAACCGGTGAAAGCTCCTTTAGTCACGCTGTGGACAGGGTGATGTGCAAAGCCACTGAAGGGCGTAGAGCCAATGGTAGAGGCCTAGCGCCATCTAAAGGCCACATCCTGCCCGAGCAGGGAGGGACACTGACTCCAGGGATTGTGCTGAGAGTGTACGCCATCTGAGGAATGGGGCAGGCAGCTAAGCCATGCAGAATGACCCTGCTGATTGTAGAGGCTCTGCCTTCACCCGCTTCCACTGGAGGGGGCAGGGACAGGGAACCACCCACTGCCTTGCCCTGCCGCAGAGCCCAGTGGGACTGGGCGGCACCTGGTTCGTTTGCAGCTGAAAAGCCTGAGACAGCACGAAAGCCAGAGCAGAACTCCCCATGCAGCCTGGAGCGAGGGGCACAGCAGCAGCCTCTTCCCGCAGAGGGCGGGGGTGCAGGGCACCTGCCTGACCCCTCCCCTCCCATACAATGATTTCATCGCCCAGCTTACATACCCCCTGCAGTGCTGGGTTGTGAGAGCAATATGGGTAAAGGGCCCACACATCTGCCAAGAACCCAGCCCTACCTTCACCACCAAGAATCCCAATGTCTTTATTAATCCTGCCACACATGGGGACTTGTTGGGGGAAGGGAACAGAGGTGCTCAAATCACACTCCAGGTTTGTAATAGCATGACCCCACGGTGCTAGGCGCTGTGCAAGGAGAGAACAATAAGACAGCCCCTTTCCACTGATGGATCTCAAGGTGCTCTAGCAGATGTCATTATCCCCCCTGTACATATGGGGAAACTGAGGCACACAGCAGTGATGTGACTTGCCGAGGCTACCCAGCAGGCCAGTGGCTGAGCCAGGAATAGAAACCAGGGCTCCTGAGTCTCAGCCCTTTGCTCTGTCTACTGGGCATGTTCTGGACAGCATGTACATACGCCAGCACATACATGTCAAACACAAACACGCATCTACGCCAAAGGGAGCCACCTAGGACGGCTGCCCTCAACACATCACACTTGGAAAACACCCCCCCCCCCCCCCCCCCCCCCCCCCCCCCCCCCCCCCCCCCCCCCCGGAACTCGGACACACAGCTGTTTTCACTTTAAAAAAGAAGAGGGAGGGAGAGAGGGAGGGAGACTTTGCTTGCCCACATACTCTGCACAGCCAGTGCATTAACTTCCACCGGACACCCAACAGGCAACTCTGCAGCAGATTTCCCTGAAGCTAGGGAGGAACCGCCCCCTGCCGGGCGCTGAGAGCAAAGCAGATCCAGCTATAGAACAGTGATAGAAATGCAGCCGTGTTAGTCTGAGGTAGCTGAAGCAAAATGCAGGACATTGTAGCACTTTAAAGACTAACAAGATGGTTTATTAGATGATGCGCTTTCGTGGGCCAGATCTGAGGAAGTGGGTCTGGCCCACGAAAGCTCATCATCTAATAAACCATCTTGCTAGTCTTTAAAGTGCTACATTGTCCTGCATTTTGCTCCAGCTATAGAACATCTTGGAACAACATTTCGAAGATTCCCAGTGCCTTCTGTGCACCTGCTCGAGGGAAGGTTAGATTCCAAAACACATTCAAGCTGCCTGTTGAATTAACCACATCTAGCAAACCCTAGTGACGCTGACAAAGACAGCAATGACCGTGTAAGATCCCAGACCTGGGCTAGAGGCAGAGGCTGTGTGTGATCAAACGGGACCTTGCTGCAGGCTAAAAGTCTCCGGTCATTCAGTAAATGCTCAGCGTTGCGTATTTGTTCTCTGCACAACCTTCGGAGTATGACGAAACCACTTGGAGGCAGCTGGACTGCAGAGAACTGTGTGTTACCTACATGCCAGGCCTAGCCATAAACACACTGCAGTGCTGCTGGGTTCATTTCTGCAGTAAAAGGCAGGGAGGCCCAGAAGCTAGTCAGAGGGACATTATCTAGTCCCTCTGCTCCACGGCTTAGAGGCGGAGGTTTCAAAGGGTCCTGAACAGTGTCCCCCTAAGATTTTCCAACCATGAGCAAAGCAAGTTTTGGCTTGTTCACCAATATTGAGGTCATGTGCGCTGGTGTGGATGTGTGCTGCTGCGGCCCCCAATTTATTAACACACGCGTCCCTGGCCGCCGGAGGAGAAACCCCCCATCCCTCACCGTGCAGCATGTCCAGTTCCAGCTGCCCAAGCAACCCCCCCGCCCCAGACATGCAGTATGTCCCATTCCCAGCTGCCGGAGCAACCCCCCCCCCCGACAAGTGGCATGTGCCATTTGCAGCTGATGGAGATTCCCCTCCCCCCGCCATGCGACATGTCCCGTTCCTGGCCACAGCCACCAGAACAGGCCTCCCCGCCACACGGCTACGGCAGGTTCTGGCCCTCTGCCCCAGTGGCTCCCTCACCATGCCGTTTCAGCTGGCACCGCCCGCCGGAGCAGCCTCCTGCCACACAAGTGCTGCTGCGCGACTCTCCAGAGGAGCTGGGCGGGGACAGAGTTTTTTGGGCGCAGCCGCGCACCTTAGCGGGAACTCTGGTCCGGAGCACTTTTGAAAATCCGTCCACTCTACTTTCCCAAGTGGCACGGAAAAGGAGTCAGTGTCTCTCAAGACACGTGTGATAACAAACACACAAACACTCCCTGGGCACATCCTGAGGCAGCAACACAGCTTGTGTGGCAGAGCCCCAGGAGGGCCCAGGGAGTTAGAAGCTAACTGTCATTCATTGCACGCACACAACTTACGTGGGGCTCTTCGTCCTCAAAGCACTGTACAGACCAACACAGGAGAGGCTGTGGGGACACACACCTCAAATTCCACCCCGCCAGAAATGTATCATCCTAGTCCTGCCCATGGGAGCCCCTGTCCCCTGAGCACGGACACTGGGACAGTGGAGACCACCCAGACCCAGGCTAATCCTGTGTTTGCCTTCAGAAATCCAGAGCCTACTGCACAGATGCTAAAGCTGAGATGGCAGAGGGATGCATTTCTATTCTTCAGCAAGGGACTCGGGGCAGCTTTCTGAAGCCCATGAAGAGAAGCTGGGATCCTGCTAGGCTAAGCTACACTGGCGTCCGTACACGAGCACGGTATAATATTTCATCTGGATGAACTACATTGGCTGGGCTAAATTCTCAGTCACTCCACTGTCGTTGTGGGTGAGGACCCATTTCAGAGCTTGGCAAGGCAGGCGTCAGTGAAGAGGCATTTCGGCAAAGTGGGTCTGTGTTTATCTGAGACTGGCCTCACTGACAGTGTCTCCTGGGTGGGAAAGTGGTTACTGCTCAGGATGCCAATGCGCTCTCATCAGCGTTTCCTCTCACACAGGCGTTTGGCTGGAAGGAATCCACGGCTGGTTGCTGCGTTTGAAGCAAGGCCCAAACAAGGCCAAATGTAGGTATCACGTTGCTGCTCATCTTGATACACCCCGGCTGATTGCTGGGACCTGCTCCCCCTTCTTGCAGAAAGATACAGAAGCTGCCAGTGCAAAACAAACAAACCAACCAAAACTCCTGCAGCCTGTATTCACCAGTGCTCTGGGGCTTTCACACTGGGCTTAACTCTGGGGGAGCTGCGGCAGAAGGATCTGCCCCCAAGGGCTTTGTTTAGCTTTGGAAAGGAGGCCATGGTAACTCTCTCCAGCTTTGCCTGGGCTTTGTTTACTACCCTGGGGTGTGTCTAAACTACAGGGTTTTGTCGACAAAAGTGGACTTTTGTCAACAAAACTATACCTGTGTCCACACTGCCTTTGAGTTATGTCGCCATAACGTCGACAAAACTCAGCAGTTTTGTTGATGTATGTAAACCTCATTCTACGAGGAATAACTCCTTTTGTTGACAGAGCTCTGTCGATAGAAGGCATTATTGTATCTACACTGTCCTTTGCGTCCACACTGTTATGTCGACAAAGAAGCTTGCTTTGTCGACAGAACTGGATGTAGTCTAGACGCTCTTTGTCGACAGAAGCTTTATCGACAGTATCTGTTGACAAAACTTCTGTCGACAAAACCCTGTAGTCTAGACATACCCCTGGACAAATCTGTTCTGGATTTCATCTGGCCTGCACCTCATGGAGGCATTATCACCACGGCAAATGAGTGCAAAGTGCCACCAGTCAACCCTTTACACATCCTTGGCACTGGAGTAAAATAGCTGCACATGGCACAGCCTGTAGGACAATGAAACTGGCCTGGTTTTGTCTTTGAAAAGTGCCCAACTTCAGCTTGGGGTTGGTAAATCCACCCTGACCTGGGTCATTTCCCTAGGCCAGTGTTTCCCAATTTTATTTGGCCATGGAACCCCTAGAGTTGCCTTTAAAAAAAAAAAAAGGCCCCTGCCGCGTTTTGTTGAGCAACAACAACAACAAAAGAGCCCTCGCCATGGCTCTGTCTCTTTAACAGGGGGTGGGGGAGTGCCAGCTCTTCGTGGCACCCTTGCTTTCGCTTCACGGATCCCCAGGGTTCCCCGGAGCACCAATGGGGAAACACTGCCCTAGGCTGTGACGAGCCACAGGGAACCTAAATAAAAGGAAAGCAAACCTGAGTGCGAGCCCTACATACTGAAAGCATCTGTGGCAGCAAGGCCCTTTGGTGGAGTATGCGTACGTCACACTGGGCGGGGGGTGTTAATATCCCTGTGGGGGGAGGAAGTCCTGCCCCCAGCCATACGCAGAGTTGACAGGTGTCCAGTATTGACCCGGACAGTCCGGTATTTTTGCCTCTTGTCTGGTAAAAAACATTCAGAAAACTCCGGACCCCTGAAATGTCCAGTATGTTCTGGTTTTTTCCCCTGCCAGGAGGCAAAAATACTGGACACCTGGCACCCTAACACACTCAGCAACTGGGCCCAGCCTCCAGCCTCCCCTCCCCTTTGGTCTTCCCCCCTTTTTTTCCCCCCTCAACAGAATTTTTTCCCCGGTGTTTTTTTTGGGGGGAGGGAGGGGAGGAGGGGGTGTTCAGTATTTTGGTTTTACCATCTGGCAACCCTAGCCATACTGGGCGTGCTCCAAGTGTTGGGGCAGTATAAAAGGGAGCAGCTCGGCTCAGTCTGAGCTGGATACTGGAGAGGAAGGACTTACTGCAGGAATACCAGCACTTCAGAGACTCTGGCTATTGGGACATGCTCCCCTGCAACACAGGGGTGACTTCACAGACTTTAGCCACTAGGATGTACTGCCCTGCCACCAAAGGGCTACTGTATAGAATCTGGCCCTTAAGCCGTGCTGCCCTGAAACCCAAGGGCTACTGTATAGGCTTTAGCCACTAAGTTGTACTGCCCTGTGAAGGGAGTGCTACTATATTGACACTGGCCATTCGGTTGTACTGCCCTGCACTCAAGGACTACTAGACAGACTTGGGCCTTTAGGGCACACTGCCTTGGGGTGACGGACTGACAAGAGTGCAAGTGGCGTCTACATATCACTGTAACCTCGCCCTCACAGGATGGTGTGTGTACACACTGACAAACCCCCTTCTAGGACAGAAGCTCCCAGAAGTGCCCCTGTATCCCAGTGGTCCTGCCACGTCTGGGCTACCATTTGGTCATTCCATGACAAATCATTTACTGTAGGGGTGGGGGGAATTCAGAAGAGGAACAGTCTGGGGCAGGATTAACATTTCCACGGAGTCACTAAGTTTTGTTTCTCTCTGCCAGCGAGTTTCTGTGATTCTCTTATGCAGCAGCACAGGAGATGGGGGTGAGGCGGGGGCAGGAAAGGAGATCCAGAGAGCCACTCCTGGTGTGTCTCCTCCCTCAAATATCCCATCTCAGTCCACCCGGGCCTTGTAGAAGAGCAGGACATTAGCTGGGGGGAGGGTCCAGGAGAGGCAGCTCCGTGGAAGGCAGGGATGGAGCGTCACAGCATTCTGCCCCGCAAAGCACTTTCCAAGTCCCTCGGCTTTGGGGTCCGGAACGTCGCTGGATGCCCAGACTCCCAGGGCTAGTGGGGATTCACTGAGGCGGGCTGGTCCCACGTGTCACAGAGCTGTGACGCCTAGGGCGTGCTGCCCTGATGTCCTGGGGCCAGGCGTGTGGCGTGGGTCAGGGTCACAGAAGGTTAACACCATTAAGTGGCAGGGGTCAGTCTCCACCCATTGCCCCCGACTGTAGGAAACTCGCAAGAGTGATCGGCTTCTCTGGGGCTGTTTTTCTTCCTTTTTGTTCTCTCTCTTTTCAGCTCCTCTGCTGTCATCCCAGACTCGGGCTGGGTGTTTTCTTGTGGCACGTGGGCAGAAGCACAGGAGAAGGGGGGAGGGAAGCAGATTTAATTATAGGGGACACTTTTAAAAATAGAACTGAGTTTGCCTTCCTCTGATGGAGCTGGTGGGAGATGTGGCTGTTCTTGCTCTTTCCATGGTATCAGAATAACAGAGGAGGGATGGAGTCGCTGGCAGATGAACTGTCCTATGTGGGTTAAAATGAGCTCTGCCCTAAACAACAATCACCATAGAAATGACCAAAAATGACCCTCTATATTTAGAGTTACTGTTCGCTCTTCCCCATCGTCCTCCAGCCCCCTGTGCCAGGGGTCTCAAACTCACAGCCCGAGGGCCATCTACAGCCCAAGCAGGTACAATCCCTGGCCCGGGTGTGGCTGCTGGCACGTATTTCCCAGTGGCCCTGGGGGGTGCATCCCCTCCCCCCAAGTCCAGCCCCTGTGCTGCTTCCATCATGCTTCTTCCTGCCCCTGCACTGCCTTGTCCCTTGCCCTCCATTGCACCCCTACTCCCAAACCTCCTCCCTCGAGGGACACAGCCTGGGGATCAGCAGGGAGCCTGACATGGGACAGCAGCAGAGGCCGAGCCCCTGCACTCACCACAGTCCCTGGAGCCACAGGGAAGTGGAGCGCCGCAACTTGTCATCATGATGGGGAGCAGTACAAAATGTGACTGCTGCTTTTTACACACCGCGGCAAAGGAGAGCTGTAAAAAAGGATCCCTCCTTGCCTCCCAAAAATGACCTCTTTCAAATCTGACCTCCTCTGTTCTGGGAAAGCTCGTTTCTCTAGGCTAGCGGGACCTTAGCTTTTCCCTTCCTAATTCGCAGGGGGGTGGCTGTGTTAGTCTGTAATTTTAAAAACATGTTGTCCTGTGTTACCTTAGGGTATGTCTAGACTACAGGGTGTTGTCGACAAAAGTGGACTTCTGTCGACAAAACTATACCTGCGTCTACACTAGCGCCATAACGTCGACAGAACTCGGCACTTTTGTCGACAGCGGTAAACCTCATTCTATGAGGAATAACGCCTTTTGTCAACAGAGTTCTGTCGACAGAAGGTGTTATTGCATCAATGTAGACAGCAATTGCTCGACGTACGTCGAGGTTGTGAAGCAACGCTTCTCGCATGGAGGTGTGAGGTTTCGAGTAGAAAGAGCGGAGAACAATCGGTTCATTAACATGAAACTGGGAACAAACTTTAGGAATGAAGGTCAGCAGGGTGGGCGCATAAAGTGAGCAAGACCTTACTGAAGACTGTGATTGGTGGTGTTGCCATCAAAGCTGCCAATTTGCTCACCCTGCATGCCGACGTAATTGCCAGCAGAAAAACGACCTTAATGGTAAGCATGTGAAGGGATGTTGTGGCCATTGGCTCAAAGGGTGGGTACATCAGGGTATCCAGTACCAGGTCCAAATTCCATGAGGGAGGTGGTGGTCTACACGGGGATTTGAGGTTCGACAGTCCTTTTAGTAGCCTCTTAACCAGTGGATGCGCAAAAACAGACATACCTTCTATACCTTCTAAAGGCACTAATTGTTGATAAATGCACTCTCAGAGTGGCAATCGAAAGACCCGTTTGTTAAAGACAAAGAATATAATCGAGGATTTGGTGCATTGGTGATGTGTGCGGATCCATGTGGTTACCTACACATCTGACTAGCGAATCTCTTCCATTTAGCAAGATAAGTCTTTCTTGTACATTCCCTTCTGCTCTGCAATAGTATTGCCTTCACCCGATCCGAGCAGAGATGCTCCCCGGTTTGAAACAGCTAGAAGCCATGCTGTCAGATGCAGGGTTTCCAGTCTCAGATGTAGCAGGGAGCCGTGATTCTGAGAAAGCAGATCTGGTAGGAGGGGAAGAGGAAGAGGTGGTTGTAAGGCCATTCAGCTGTGAAATGGGTACCACAGTTGCCTTGCCCATGTTGGGGCTATGAGAATCACCCGGGCTGAGTCTGCATTGATTTTCTCTAATACTTTCAGTACGAGAACTGTGGGAGGAAACACATAAAGCACCAGTCTGTCCCAACGGACTAGCAATGCGTCTCTGAGGGACCCCTTGCCAATGCCCGCTCTTGAACAATAGTGGTGACACTTTCTGTTGTCGTAGGTGGCGAACAGGTCTATCTGCAGAGACCCCCAAACACGGAAGATGTCGTGCAGAATATCCGAATGAATCTCTCATTCGTGGTCGTGAGGGAAATGCCTGCTGAGCGTGTCCGCCACCGCATTGTTCGTGCCGGTAAGTATGATGCTATTAAGGTGATGTCGTTCCAGACACACCAATTCCATAACTGAACTGCTTGTGCACAGAGGGATTGGAGCACGCTCCTCCCTGTCAATTCACATAATACATTGTGGCTACATTGTCTGTCAGAACTCTGACGGTTGTGCCAACAATGTGAACATGGAAAAGTTTGCAAGCGAGAAATACTACCCTGAGTTCTAGGAGATTTATGTATAGAGTAGATTCTGTTGTCAACACTTGCCTTGTACTCACATGCCATTCATATGAGCACTCTAGCCAATGAGGGAGGCATCTGTGGTCACTTGGCTCAATGGCTGTTGGTGGCGGAAGGGCAAACCTGCCATGAGATTTTGCGGTTTCATCCACCAGAGTAGGGACCTGTGAACGAGGGTGGTCGAGGTTATTGTCTTGTGAATGCTGTGCTTTGTGGGGATATATACAGACACCAGCCAATGCTGGAGACAGCGAAAGTGTAGTCTTGTATGTCAAAACACGAAAATGGTGGTGGCCATGTGCCCCAGGAGACATAGGCAAGTGAGCACCGACACTGTGGTAGTTAGCTCCTGAATGGCTTGAAAATGATCTTGAGGTAAATACGCTCAAGCCGTGATGGAGTCTAGCCACATCCCTATAAAATTTATGACCTGTGTGGGCTCTGTCATGGATTTTTGGTCTTTGATAATGAGACCGAGTGACTGAAAAGTCCGCGTGGTTAACGTTATTATATGTAATGTCTCCTCCCACAAGCACCCCTTTATGAAGCAATCGTAAGAGCAACATCTTATCCTGGCGCACCCTGGCTGTGAGTTTGCTACAATGGGGGCACTTCTCAGGATATGCGCCTCCCCCAAGCACCGTATGCAGGCAGAATGGCTGTCCAAGGCCAGCATCGCCTCACGGCAAAGAGCACATTCTTTGAAACCTGGCGATCCAGGCATAGAGCTCACCAAGTCTTCACTTTTTGGGGTTTTTTTAAACAGTGAAATGCCAAGCGGGAGAAGCGGCAAACCGCGAACAGTAACGAGAAACAGGGTGTTTTGTTTCCTTTTTGTTTTCTAAAGAACCAAAAGAAGAAAGAACTGTGCTAACCTAACTATCTATCTCCAACTATCTATTTACAGAGGACGGCTGACTAACTGAAATCCCTGAGGAGAACAGGAGAGCTCCGTCTGCGACCGAGAAAGGCTGAGAGGAACTGGCGGGTGCCGGGCCGCACGCGATGATCAAAGGGCACGAACAGCGCAAGACACTAACCGCGCATGCGTAGCCCGGCTGACTCCAGCTATTGAAAGTCTCTGATCTGCGGTGCCGGGATGAGCCCGACACCTACAGTGGAGCACCCACAGGGACCACTTGAAGAAAGTCACATTTTTACATCCCTAGTGCTAAGGAAGGTTTGCTGCCTATCATAGACTCATAGACTTTAAGGTCAGAAGGGACCATTATGATCATCTAGTCTGACCCTCTGCACAAGGCAGGCCACAGAATCTCACCCACCCCCTCCTAGAATAATCCTCTCACCTATATCTCAGATATTGAAGCCTTCAAATACTTTGAAGACCCCAAGATGCAGAGAATCCTCCAGCTGTGATCTGTACCCCATGCTACAGAGGAAGGCGAAAAACCTCCAGGGCCTCTGCCAATCTACCCTGGAGGAAAATTCCTTCCCGACCCCAAATATGGTGATCAGATAAACCCTGAGCATGTGGGCAAGACTCACCAGCCAGACACCCAGAAAGTTCTCTATAGTAACTCCTATCATCCCTCCATTGACCTATTTACCACTGAAAATGAATGGTCAATTAGTTACCAAGATCATGTTATCTCATCAAACCATCCCCTTCATAAACACATCGGCTACGTCTAGACTGGCCCCTTCTTCGGAAGAGGCATGCTAATTTCTAACTTTGGAATAGGGAAATCCGCGGGGGATTTAAATATCCCCCGCGGGATTTAAATAAACATGGCCGCCGCTTTTTTTCCGGCTTAGGGAAAAGCCGGAAAAGAGCGTCCAGACTGGCGCGATCCTCCGGAATAAAGCCCTTTTCCGGAGGATCTCTTATTCTCTTATTGCAAATAGGATAAGAAATCCTCCGGAAAAGGGCTTTATTCCGGAGGATCGCGCCAGTCTGGACGCTCTTTTCCGGCTTTTCCCCAAGCCGGAAAAAAAGTGGAGGACATGTTTATTTAAATCCCGCAGGGGATATTTAAATCCCCCGCGGATTTCCCTATTCCAAAGTTAGAAATTAGCATGCCTCTTCCGAAGAAGGGGCCAGTGTAGACGTAGCCATCTAGTTTAATCTTGAAGCCAGATAGATCTTTAGTCCCCACTACTTCCCTTGGAAGGCCGTTCCAGAACCTCACTCCTCTAATGGTTAGAAACCTTCGTCTAATCTCAAGTCTAAACTTCCTACTAGCCAGCTTATATCCATTTGTTCTTGTGTCCACATTGGTATTAAGCTTAAATAATTCCTCTCCCTCCCTGGTATTTATCCCTCTAATATATTTAAATAGTGCAATCATGTCCCCCCTCAGCCTTCTTTTGGTTAAGGTAAACAAGCCAAGCTCCTTGAGTCTCCTTTCATAAGACAGGTTTTCCATTCCTCGGATCATCCTAGTGGCCCTTCTTTGTACCTGTTCCAGTTTGAATTCATCCTTCTTAAACATGGGAGACCAGAACTGCACACAGTATTCCAAATGGGGTCTCACCAATGCCTTGTATAATGGCACTACCACCTCCTTATCCCTACTGGAAATACCTCACCTAATACTTCCCAAGACCGTATTAGCCTTTTTCACGGCCATGTCACAATGGCGGCTCATAGTCATCCTATAATCAACCAGGACTCCGAGGTCCTTCTCCTCTTCCGTTACTTCCAACTGATGTGTCCCCAGCTTATAACTAAAATTCTTGTTATTAATCCCTAAATGCATAACCTTACAATTCTCACTATTAAATTTCATCCTATTGCTATCACTCCAATTTACAAGATCATCCAGATCTTCATGCATGATATCCCGATCCTTTTCTGAATTGGCAATAGCTCCCAACTTTGTGTCATCAGCAAATTTTATCAGGACACTTCCACTTTTGGTGCCAAGGTCAGCGATAAAAAGATTCAATAAAATTGGCCCCAAAACTGATCCCTGAGGAACTCCACTAGTAACCTTCCTCCAACCTGACAGTTCGCCTTTCAATATGACCTGCTGTAGTCTCCCCTTTAACCCGTTGCTTATCCACCTCTCAACTTACATAGTAATCCCTATCTTTTCCAATTTAACCAATAATTCCCCATGTGGTACTGTATCAAATGCCTTACTAAAGTCGAGGTAGATTAGATCCACTGCATTTCCTTTATCTAAAAAATCTGTTACTTTCTCAAAAAAGGAGATCAGGTTGGTTTGGCACGATCTACTTTTTGTAAAACCATGTTGTAATTTGTCCCAATTGCCATTAGCCTCAATGTCTCTAACTACTTTCTCCTTCAAAATTTTTTCCAAGATCTTGCATACTACAGATGTCAAACTAACAGGCCCATAGTTACCCGGGTCGCTTTTTTTCCCTTTCTTAAAAATAGGAACTATATTAGCAATTCTCCAGTCAAATGGTACAACCCCTGAGTTTAGAGATTTATTAAAAAATTTTGCTAATGGACTTGCAATTTCATGTGCCAGTTCCTTTAATATTCTTGGATGAAGATTATCTGGGCCCCCCGATTTACTCCCATTAAGCTGCTCAAGTTTGGCTTTTACCTCGGATATGGTAATATCTACCTCCATGTGCTTAGTCCTATTTGTTATGTTACTATTATCCCTGAGCTCTTCATTAGCCTCATTAAAGACTGAAGCAAAGTATTTGTTTAGATATTGGGCCATTCCTAGATTATCCTTAACCTCCACTCCATCCTTAGTAATTAGCGGTCCTACTTCTTTTTTTGTTTTTTTCCTATTTATATGGCTATAAAACCTTTTACTAATGGTTTTAATTCCCTTTGCAAGGTCCAACTCTACCTGACTTTTAGCCTTTCTCACTTTGTCCCTACATGCTCTAACCTCAATAAGGTAGCTTTCTTTACTGATCCCTCTCATTTTCCACTCCTTATATGTTTTCTGGTTTTTCTTAATCTCCTCTCTAAGATACTTGCTCATCCAGCTTGGTCTAACACACCTGCCTATAAATTTTTTCCCTTTTCTTGGGATACAGGCTTCTGATAGCTTCTGCAACTTTAACTTAAAATAATTCCAGGCCTCCTCCACCTCAAGATCCATAATTTCTTTAGTCCAATCAACTTCCCTAGCTAATTTCTTTAATTTATTAAAGTTAGCCCTTTTGAAATCAAAAACCCTAGTCTCAGATTTATTTTTGTTTATCCTTCCATTTAATTTGAACTGAATTAGCTCATGATCACTCAAGCCAAGGTTGTCCCCTACAACCATTTCATCTATGAGGTCCTCGCTACTCACCAAAACCAAATCTAAAATAGCATCCCCCCTTATTGGTTCAGCAACTACTTGATGAAGGAATTTATCAGCTATCGCATCTAGGAAAATCTGAGCCCTATTATTATTACTAGCACGTGTTCTCCAGTCTATATCTGGAAAGTTGAAATCTCCCATGATTACGCAGTTTCCATGAGTATTTACTTCATTAAAAACATTAAAGAGGTCTCTATCCATATCCAAATTGGATCCTGGTGGTCTATAGCACACCCCATGCACTATTCCAGGGGAGGATCTGATAGTTTTCTTCCCCAATGTGATTTTTGCCCAAACAGACTCTGTCTTCTCTATTCCATCATTTTTTATTTCTTTACAATCTACCTCATCTTTGATATACAATGCGACTCCACCACCTTTACCCTTATTTCTGTCTTTCCTAAACAGCACATACCCTTCAATACCTGTACTCCAGTCATGCCTAGTATTCCACCATGTTTCTGTTATTCCTATAATATCTGATTTCACTTCCTGGACCAATAGCTCTAGTTCCTCCATTTTGTTACCTAGGCTCCTCGCATTGGTGTACAAACATCTTAATTTTTGCTGTTTGGCCTCACTCACATTCTTTACCCAATTTGGCACGGATGTTGTACCTCCAATATGACCTATTAGACTAGTATCCACCCTACCCTTCCTCATGTTCATTCTCCTACCCCCAGGTATATCCTTTCTAACTTCGTTTTCCTCCCTCTCAGTGTTAAAATCCGGCGTAGAGATTACCTGGACATCTCCCAACCATCTCCCCCAAATTCCTAGTTTAAAGCTCTCTTAATCAGTTGAGCCAGCCTCCATCCTAGAAGTCTATTTCCCTCCCTACTTAGGTGAAGTCCATCCCGAGAGAACAGTCCTCTGTCCATAAATGCCTCCCAGTGACCATACATCCCAAAGCCCTCCTTATAACACCACTGCCTAAGCCAGGCATGTCCAAAGTCCGGCCCGCGGGCCAATTGCAGCCCGTGTTCCGGTTTAATACGGCCCCACAGGTAATTTGGCAATATCTATCTTTTATGGCCTCCAACGAATCCATATGTATTGAGATGAATACATTGTAAAATCTCAGTTAACGTCAGTTGGTCTAAATCAGTTATAAATATATTTGGACACAACATGTATACTTGGTGTTATGTTCCTGTTCATATTTTTTTAACTTAAAAGTTGACAGACAACCTTTATTACCAATAATATGTAATGTACTTTACAATGTTCCTGACATATATTTCAGCTTCCTGGATTTTTTTTTCATCTGGCCTTCAGATATGAAAGGCAGAGTGATTTAACACTTGTTTAGATTTTTCATCCATGTGACGAAATGAAAAGTATGCCGTTTGCAATAAACTTTGCATAAAATAGTTAATTTGCATTTAATTTTAATGGTTCAAAGAATGTCAGGCAAAATGGTCGGCCCTCACGCATGTTCACTTCATCAAATCTGGCCCTCTTTGAAAAAAGTTTGGACACCCCTGGCCTAAGCCATCTATTGATCATCATAATCCTGTCACATCTTAGTTGCCCTTCTCTAGGAACAGGCAGAATCCCACTAAAGATCACCTGAGCCTCAATTTCCTTGAGCGTCCTCCCCAGCCTAGCATAGTCTCCCTTAATTCGTTCCAGCGAGAATCTAGCCATATCATTTGTTCCTACATGAAGGATGATCAATGGATTCCTTCCTGCTCCCTTAATAATCCTCTTCAACCTCAGTTCCACATCCCGTATCTTAGCACCTGGCAGACAGCACACCCTTCTATTCTCTGGATCAGATCACACCATGCCCCGGCAGCCACCAGCAGGAGGCCCGGCTCTTAGGCAGAGGCACAAAAGTGGCTCTGCCTGCTGCTCTCTCCTGCGGGCACTGCCTGGGAACCAGTGCCGGGCTGGACAGAGTGCGTGCAATGCCATAGGAACCGGACCTGCTGCCGGCCGCTTCTGGAGAACAACAGTCCGTGGTGCCAGAACAGGCACGGAGCTGCCTTGGCGCCCTCCCGCAAAGCAACCCAGTGCCTGACCTTCCACACCCCAGTGCTGGGTCATGGCCCGTGGTTGAGAAACCACTTCCTTAGCCTATATTGCTAAAGTTTGCCCATGTAGACAAGTCCAGAGAATCTTAAAGATCTCTGTAAGTATTCAGTAATTAAACCCCTTTGCAGATGGGTAAACTGAGGCACCATGTATTCTTTAAGGTTACACAGGAGTCCTGGCTTTCATATCCCCAACCTGGCAGGTTCTTTTCTGCTAGAGTGCACTCTACAACACCAAGGGAGGTTGTGAATTTGCACTGAATATCAATCACATTTTTCCTAGTCTAAACTCTATTTCAAAATGGTATTGTTTCAAATGAGAGTTTACAACCCCCGCCCCCCTACTGCGCATAAGAAGTCAGTCCAGGAGCATACGGGGCAAAGCTCTGGCTTTCCAGCTCATTCTCTCCCCCAGCTGGCAGGGAATTTAGCAGCAGTGTCTATAAACAAGGCAGCAGTGGGAGGATACAGCTAGCAAGGCAGAAGGATTGCAGTGAGATCCCTAAAATCTACAAGAAGATGATGGAGACGTTTTAATTAAGTTCTTGTTCCATTAGTCACTGTCCGTTCCAGGGTTTAACTGTGACAAGATGCTCTCAGAGTGGGTGCACAGAGGTACAGGCTGAGTCAGACTGGGAGGAAAATGTACTGTGAAATGAGCTGATAAGGACATGCAGGATGCAAAGAAATGGGTCAGAAAAGGGTCCACCTCGTCCAGTACCCTGCCTTCGGCACTCTTTCCCTGGCACGCACCCGTTGCTGCATGCGGGGTGCAGGAGTATTCCTTTCAGAACCCTTCAGCAATCGGCTTGTGCCTGCTTGGTTACCCCGTGTAACTGATGGCTGTAACTGAGTGCTTTTTCTGCAGCTGAGCTGTAGAATCAAAATCTCTCTTACCATGGTGACTAGCTGTGTTGTGTGTGACTGCAGTGCAGGGAGGCCTAACATGCCGTTTCCTGGCTCAGACAAGGGAACAGGCCTTCTGATGTGCATGAAATGGACGGCAGGAAGAGGGATAAAAATGACACTTGGCAGTGGAAAATGAAGCCCTAAACACCTGACATGTACATACAAATGTGTGTGTGGGTGCACATGCGAGCACACACAATGCCCCCCTCCATGACTTATGAAAATTGGTTTAGGAAGATTAATATTGTGGCAAGCTCCAGTTATTCCCTGTGGGTCAGGTGCTGCTGGTGGACAGTGTTAGCCTCAGAGGCTTGCTGCAGCCTCCACACAGCCTCTGTCTCTACTACAGGCAGGAACCACAGCCTGCTGAGCCAAGCTCATCACAGGCTGCTGCCTATGTCTGGGGTAAAATCCCCTCTGGAGTCCTGATCTCCCTTCTTGAGGCAGGTTGAGATGTTGGGGGAACCCAGGCCTGCCCACTGCTCCAGGTTCCACCCCAGGAACCCTAAAGGCAGCAGCAACAGGCAGAGCTACTGCCTCTCACAATCTAGCAGTTTTTCCCTGGGTTGCTTCCCCCAAACAATCCTCCCAACACCTTTCCTTTCATTCCCACGCCTCAGTCTCCCTCCCTCACACCCACCCACTTCCTCCTTCCTGCCCCTCAGTCTATTCCTTAAACTCTTCCCTGACTGGGGAGCCCTTTTAAAGCGGCACTGCAGGCCTTAATTGGCTGCAGGTGTCTAATTAGCCTGTAGCACCTAGCAAGCTGTAACTGACCCCAGGTGCCTGCCTGATTATGCTGCCCTTAGGTTTTGGGCTTTCCTTTATGCAGGGAACAGAAAGTCGTTCACCCAAGCCCCAGCATGTCTTCCCTCCATTAGTGTGTGGCAGCCAGCTAGTCTGGGTCTGTCACAATTGGTGTAACTCAAAGCTGCTTTATGCAAAATGGGTCATATGTAACATCCATTTTACAGTTACAATTTGCTGGATCTGCATCCCCTGTTCTGGTGCATGTGTTATTCTTGTCTGATATAGGACGTGTGAATCTGTTAATAGTTTTAAATGTGCTGAGAGCCATTGCTGGCATCCAGGAAACCTAATGCCTTGGTGATCAGCTCAATGATCTGTAAAGAGCCCTGTTTGTCTTGTAAGTTCAAAGGGAGGCTGACCTAGGAAGACATGTGACCATGCCATCTGGCAAGGGAATCTATTTGGAACCTGGTGTTTCTCCATGCGGGGGGGATGCCAAGCAAAAGATCTCCACACTGGGGCTAAGTCTATTTGAGCAATGGGACACTATCAGCCTTTTGTCTTTAGCTTAGTTTTGAAACTGCCTGGCACACCCTGAGATGAGACAAAGAACTTTGAAGACAGCTGGAGACCCAAGTCAGAGTAAAGGATTTTGACTCTGATTTGAAGCTTAGACCTGAAATAAGAACTGCTGTTTTGGGTAAGAACTTGAATGTAATAAGTTTCTTGGGCTGTGTCCAGACTCAGGGGGTTTTTCAAAAAAAGTAGCCTTTTTTCGAAAAAACTTCACCTGCGTCTAGACTGCAGCCGCGTTCTTTCGAAATTAAATCGAAAGAATGTGGCTTTTCTTTCGATGGCAGTGAACCTAATTTCACGAGAAAGAACGCCTTTTTTCGAAAGTGCTCTTTCGAAAAAAGGCATTCTTGAATGCAAACAGGGGTTTTTCGAAAGAGAGCATCCAGACTGCCTGGGTGCTCTCTTTCGAAAAAGCAGCTTGCTTTTTCGAAAGTTCCGCTTGCAGTCTAGACGCTCTTTTTCGAAAGAGGCTTGCAGTCTAGACATAGCCTTGGTGAATTAGAACTAGCTATGCCTTCTCAATTCATGTTAATGTACTAACTTACTTTGACCTGTCTGTTTTCACTTGCAACCACTTAATCCTATTTTTTGTAATTAATAAAAACACTTTTAGTATCAGGCCCAGTGTAAATAATTGTTACCTGGGAGGGGGAGCAGCTGCTGTGCACTTTTCTCTTTCATTGACAGAGGGTAGACATTCTTATAAGCTTTCCCTGTGTACAACTTTTCCATGGAGAAAGCTGGATTTATTTGGAGTTTTGATCACTTTGGGTGGGTGGGTTTCCTGGATGCTGAGCCCTTCGGACTGCGTCCTCCCAGAGCTGAAGTTGTTCAGTGTGTGCACTGCTCTGCAGAGAGGCGGTAACCTCTGTGCTTTGTCTGAGGGAGACCAGAGGATCTGGCCCAGCAGAACAGGGCAATGGGGCTCCCCAGAGGACTTCTGTGAGTGCCCCCTTTCATGGAGTGTGTATGTGGTAGGATCAGTAACATGAACTTCAAGGCTGGGGAGGAAGCTAGGCGAATGTGCCTTTCCAAATTGGAATGAATTATCAGAAATCTTTACAAAGGATAAAGAAATGCCTTTGCCATAGTGTAGTCAACCTGCTTTGAGGTCTGAGTGATGGAGAGAGGAAATCAGTGATAGGAGGACAAGGGAGCAGAGGGCATCCCTCCCTCCTCCTCAGAGAACCATTGGGTAATTTGTGAAGTCACAGGAGTAGCTGCTCATTGATTGGACTGGGGAAAGTAAATCCCTTTGAGAAAACTGGATAAATAGAGGCAGCAGAGCTCAGCTTTGGAGAAGAGATAAAAAGCAAATCTAGGACTTTGACAGGACAGAGAAAGACTAGAAAGAAACAGGCACTGAATTCGGGAGCGAATATCTTATGAAACTGACAAGTGCAGCTATAAGAAAGAAAGAAATAAAAAGAGGTAGGAAAAAACCCAGCATCTCATTTCTAAACTCCCTCAACTATTTAGTTAGTTGAAAGTAGAGATTTAGGCAAGGATCTTTGTCAAGAACTATGGGAAGCTTTCGAGTTTTTTTCCTGCTGATTTTAATGTGTTCACTGGTTTCCTGTTTTGAAGATGATATGCTCAGTTTGGAGGAAGACCATCAGAAAGCCCCATCTCTGAAGGTAAATGGCTTATTCTTCGTGTCTTTGACTATAGCTTGGGGAATTTATTCTCTCAGTATCTTAGCACAGCCTGATTTCACTATAATCTCCTGCAAAGGAGGACCACAAAGAGCCAGTAGTGATGTTTTGCACTTATGCAAAACTTGAGCTCTTCAAAGTCCTTTCCAAACTATGCTCACAACACCCCAAGAAGATGCGAGAGGGAGGGAGGTATTTATTATCTCCACTTAACCTGTCTGGATCTCAGTTTTCTGATTTGTAAAGTGATTTCAACTCAAGTTCTCTGGTTAAAAAGGAAAAGCATGTAACATTTTCAAATGAATGATTTCTAAGAAGGGGAAAATATCTACCAGCAATCCTGTTTGGTGCCTAAACATCACAGCAATGGGTACATCAGAAATAAGGTACTTGGAAGGAATGCTTCATATGGTGCATTTCTAGACAACTTATCTGCTTTGATGTGCAGTTGCATACAGAAAAGGGGCTGTGTTAGATATAGCATCTGCTTCAAGTACTAACAGCTGTTCTCTCTCGTTAGAAACTGTTAGCCATCTTAGCGAAGAGACAGCAAGCTAAAATATATTCTGCCACAGGTATCCGCAACTAAATTGGCATGCAAGCTTATACTGAGTCATTTTTTTTATAGGGAAAAAATAACCACGGTATTTAGCTGGTACACGTGAGGTTTCATTCGTAGCTCTCCAAGCACTGTGCAGAAGGCAATGTACATGTGGGGAAACTGAGTCACAGAGTGAGGCTATGATGTGCCCCAGGTCACATAGCACGTCAGCGGCAGAGCTGAGAAAAGAATGCAGAACTCCTGATTCACCCTCTTGTGCCCTTGCCACTGGACCACACCACTGTCCCAGCAGGGCTTGGCATTTCAGGTCTGAGCCCTGGTAGTCTGCAAACTCCTCTTACAATCTGTAAGCTGTAAAACTGACTGTGAAATTGTTCACAGAGACAGGTGGACCCCCCCCTAATGCCTTAATGATACACAGGAATTGCTAGACTGGCTCAGACAAGACCCTATCCTGTCCCTGACAGTAGCCAGTCCCACCTGCTAGAGGAAAGTGCAAGAACCCTGCAGCACAGGAAGTTTTCCTTGTGACTCCCCTCCATTAAATGTTGGCTCATGGAGTTCCAGGGCATGAGGTTAGAATTAAAAAATCCAGGTTTGTGATGTGTTAACATGTCAGAGTATCTTCACGCTAACAGTAACACACATTAGTTATGTGCGAAACCTCAGTGTCTAATTAGAAATTGGGCACCAAAGAAAAAGTGAAATTGTGAGTTTGTTTAAAACAAAACAGAACCACACACATCCCTCCACACACTGAGTCTGATTCTCTGTTGCAATGGAGCACTGGGCCCACACAGTGGGGACTGCGTTACCTCTTCATTTGCAAAGTACCTACAGCAAGGCTGCTGCTTTGTCTCCTGAGAATTTACAAGAGCCAAGATCAACCTCACTCTTTGCCATTACATGTGTTGTTATCATTCATGTTCACAAGGGTTAAAATGATCTAGCTCTGAGCAGAAATGTCATCACTTGGACTATCTAGCTACAAGGATTGGACCACTTGGATTAATTTCAGTGGCGGGATGAACAGAGGCACCAGCCCAAGCTAAGCAGCATTATGGCAATTAATACCAATATGTTGCAATGAAGTCCTATTGAATCTCTGTAGAAACCACCATTTCCATATGTCAGAAGCTAACACAACAGCTTGACCAATTTGCCACCCCTTGACTATTTCACCCTCAGTGCTCCAAGCTGCTGCTTGAAAGGAAGGTTTTGTTCCCAGACACTCAGCTCTTGCTTTGCTCGTTACCAAGAGTGAGGAGGGGATTTCAGCTACTGCCCATGGCTCTCGCTTTTGCTTTCTAGGCTGCAGGCTTGCAGAGCCCCTCACTCCAGCGCTTTGCGGAGCTGGTGAAAAGGGGGAAGTTCCAGCAGTTCTACGGCCTGATGGGAAAACGGACGAGTGGTAAGTTCAATGCTTATTGGAAATGCAAACAGGAGTCCTCCCTTGCTGAGCCCATCAGACCAATGCATACCAACTGCCACTGACTGCAAGGACTTGGTGCTTTCCCTTGCTCAAGAGGAGAATTGTTGGGCTTTTCCTTTGGTGAAGGGAAGGTCAGCTGCTTTCATCCTGCAGCTCTAATGGTTTTCTATTTTCCCCTCACTTCTCTGATCCTTGCTGACAATCACTATCATTTCTACTTGAAGAGATTTCATTCTGAACTTATTAGTGGCTCCCTCATAATAAAAGGGACCATATTTTCATAACAATACCACTTACCAGAGGAGCCAAAGGCTACCAACATTATTCCCATTTTAGAGATGGGGAAACTGAGGCTCAGAGAGGCATAGTGACATGACTACAGTCAGAGTGAGTCAGTAGCAGAGTTAGCAGAACATTGATCTAGCCTCTCCCAATCCCTTGATCAAATCATTAGACTCTGAGGAACAAGCCTTCCCTTGGCTCAGATTGCTGTCTAAGCAGCAAAACCAGTCCGTGCTGGTCTCCTCTGCACGAGGCTGAGAGTAGACCCAAGAACCTGGCAATGCAGGATGGAATTAATCCACCACCTCTTCCTCTCCAACATTCAATATCCACTAAGAGAGAATCCCATTACAATTATAGCACTTGATCTTCTCCCTCTCTCTCAAATGTGGGCAGTGCAATAAGCAAATACACACCTGACTTTACATGGATCACTTGGGAGCCGTTCAGTGGAAAAGGATGAGGTGTTCACTCTCAACCTTCATTTCTTTTGCTTGCTTTCTTTGGCATAAGAGCAGCCAGCTGGGTCGGACCAAAGGACCATCCAGCCCGGTGTCCTGTCGGCCCACAGTGGGCAAAACCAGATACCCCAGAGGGAGGGATCACAACAGGGAATCCTCACGGGATCCCTCCCGTCACCCACCTCAGGACTGCCACATATTTCACTAGTGGGGGCATACAAGTGAGTGTTTCTTTTACCCACCTGTCTTTCTGCTTGAGAAGCCAGTGGTGCATGCTCACCTCCACCCACACCCCAGAGAGGCAGGCACATTGAGTCACCTGCCTTTGTATCACCACCAGATCCTTAAGGGAATATAAGTGGTACCTTGATCTGTTGCTAAGAGGAGGAGAAATGTCACTCATGAGATTGCTGTGCTATGCTGCTGTGCTCCCTTCTGTGCCAGAGGGAAGAGAGAGGACTGCAACAGCAATCTTGAAACATGATTATGCTGACTCCCACCCCCACAAAGGCAGGTAAATAATATCACTCCCGCGTCAGATGGAGAAACAAAGGCAGGGAGGTGAAGTGACTTGTCCATGGCCACTGGAAAAGCAGCAGGAGTAGGGGTCAGGTGGCCCTGAGTCAGTCTCACCCTCAGAATTCAACTCTCTTTCATAACAACAAGGGGCAGGGGGAAGCTTCAATCCTCTACCAGAACCATCCTACACTCAAAGGATTCTTATCTGCAAAGGTCAACACAACACCTAGTCCTGGGCTTGCTCGAGGTCAGAGCAATCCAGATAAGCTCACTTTATCCAAGCTTTTTTTTCCCCTTCATAACTTTAAATCATAGATTCTTTAACCAAAGTCCCCTAGGGAGAGTACTGTCCTCGCTCAGCTCTGGGCCTGCACCAGAGAGACCCAAGGCTCTTCACACTTCTGGGGTACAGCTGTTCGGCAATGGGCAGCGTCTCATGCTATGTCTACACCAGAGAGGGTTTTTTTTAGAAAAACATCTGTTTTTCTGAAAAAAAACTTGAATTACGTCCACACTGCAATCACTTTCTTTCGAAAGAAAATCGAAAGAACAGGGTTTTTTTTCCCAACATTGGTAAACCTCTTTCTATGAGGAAGAAGCCTTTTTGCGAAAGAGCTCTTTTGGAAAAAGGCATGTGTGGACGGGGAAGAGGGAGTTCTTTCAAAAGAACGGTAAAGAGGAAAAAGCACAGGTGCCCTGGTGGCCACTCCGTCCATAGTAATCACAGCTTAAATGTGAGATAGCATCCACACTGAATGGACACTATCTTTTGAAAAAGCAGATCACTTTTTGTGATGTGCTTTTGCTGTATAGACACTCAGAGCTTTCTTGCGCAAGACAGCGTCCACACAGCCATGGAAGCTCTTGCGTAAGACTTTTTGCGCAAGAACTCTTGCGCAAAACAGTTGTTGTGCAAAAAGCCTGCAGTTCAGACGTAGCCTAAGTTTTTTCGGAAGATCTCTTCTGGAAAAGATTCTTCTGAAAGAAGCTTGCAGTCTGAGACACATAGTCTCAGTGATAGAGCTAATCTCTGTTTGAAATCCATATAAAGCTGTACCTCCTCCCCTAGTGCGGATGCAATAATACAAGTATAAAGGTGCCTTGTATCAGTAAACTGCAACCAGGCTATGGGTTTTACTGCTCGAAACTATTTTCATAGAAAAATAACCACACTCGCCAAGAGTTTAACTGGTACAAAAACTGTGTGTAAACCAGGCCTAAAAGGAAGCCGAAATGACTGAATCTCATTTGCACTGTAGATGCGCTATTGGTTTGGCTCCCCATCTATTTTCCCTCCTCGTAAGAGGCTGCATTTAATTTTTATAAGTCTCGTTGCCGACCTTTGCATTTCTTTGCCATGCCAGGGCATCCAGGAGAGAAATTCATAGGACTCATGGGACGACGATACTCCAGAGGAGGTGGGTGAGCTGCCTAACTTGATGCTCCTTTGGAGATCATTCCCTCCCCTGCCAAGCTATTCTGACAGGCTGCTATCAGCTAATTTTTTACCTGTCCTCCTTCTCCACCCACTTATTGATAGGAATCCTCTATCACTGCTGGCAGCTGCAAGAAACTTGCCTGATGCGCACACATCCTCACTGGTTCAAGTCCCTCTGGCATTTGTGCCTTTACAGTTGTTAGTCATGCAGCACTGGGTTTTTATTACCCCCTCCCACAATCTCTTCACTAAGGAATTACCCTCTTGGCATTTAGCCATCCTATATACAGGTTGAACCTCTCTAGTCTGGCACTCTCTGGTCGGGCAGGATCTTAGCTAGCTCAATGTCCACTTTTCATGGGTGTGGCCAAGTTTCCCATGGTCTCATAGTTTGTTTACAGGCACCAGGCCTGGCTCTGTGTTCTGTGCTGTTATTTAGCTCTAATTTACCCCTCCATGTCTTAGAGTGCAGAAAGCAGTGACAGTGTTGGTAATGCTGCTAGATAATATTGACCTCCCGTGGTCCGGCAAATTCTCTGCTTTAGCACCGGTCAGGTCCTGAGGGTGCTGAACTAGAGGTTCAATCTGTACTACATTCTGCTGATTTACGGTAGACTTCTGATAATCTGGCACCTTTGGGACCTAGGTGGTGCCAGATTATCAGATATGGCGGAGTACCAGGAGGTACTATAATGGGGCATCCTCCCAATCCAGCGCCCCTCCCCCCTACCACCTTATGCTCGGGTCCCGGAGCCACCCATACAGCCATGCGTTTTCCTCCAGGCGCTGGAGCTCATGCGCTTAGTGGCTGGCTTTTCAATGAACTGGCTGGGAGGCCGTGTGTGACGCAGTGGGCGTATTGGGCTGCTTTCTATGCTGGCTCTGTGGTAACCCCCACTGGCTGCTGCCGGTACCACAACCCAGAACGACAGGGAGTGAGACATTATGCAGAGGGTCTAAACTGTCCAACCAGCTACCCCCCATGGAGAGGAACAAAGGAAGGGGAATGCTGCCCTGGCCGGGGGGCAGGGCTGGAGGAGAGGGAGTTAGTTTCTGTCTGGGAGCATGGAGGAAGCAGCCTCAGCAACAGGCTGGGGGGTTTAGAAGCTGGACCCCCTACCCCATATCAAGGGGGGGCTGAGGCATCCTAGGCCTGCCCTGTAACTCTGTGACATCTGTGCTGTATTCTGGAGAGGCAATAAACTCCCTCTGTTCTACCAGCTGGTGGAGTCTGTTTGTGCCACTATGGGGATGCAGGAGGCGGGGGACCCCAACTCGCTGTCACACCGTGCGCAACCCAATCCCCCTCTCTCCTCCCCTTCCCTTTCCCAGAGCCAAACACCTCCCCTCCCCTCCCTGCAATCCCCCTTCTCACCCAACCTTATGTCTGGGTCCCGAAGCAGCTGCCTGTGCTCAACAGCTGGCTGCTAGCACGTGCAGGCTGGACGCTGTGTGTGCTGGGGACTGTAAGCGGAACGGTGTGGGCCATGAGCGCGCATGCAGCTCACAGTGGCCTGGCCGTGAGAGCAGCTGACCTGAGCAGTTCCGGGTGCCAGCTGATGCCGGACTATGAGTACTGGACAACTCGATGCCGGACTATTGGAGCTTTACTGTACTGAGGTTTGGCAGAGGGCATTTCCCATCTTTGAGTCCACAGCCTATGAGCTAGGGATAACTACTGCCATAACATGAGTCATTCCCTCTGTGCAGTTATTCCAAGTAGCCATTTTTCTTAAATAAATTAATGGAGATTGCCTATCTCCTAGAACTGGAAGGGACCTTGAAAGGTCATTGAGTCCAGCTCCCTTCCTTCACAGCAGGACCAAGTACCATCCCTGACAAATTTTTGCCCCAAATCCCTAAATGGCCTCCACAAGGATTGAACTCACAACCCTGGGTTTAGCAGGCCAATGCTCAAACCACTGAGCTAACCCTCCCCCTCAAATAATAATCCATCAAATAATTTGTAGCTCCAGTTTGTGATTCTGAAGGAAGCTAAAACTTACTGAAGCACAGATTTCTTCTTACACTTCTCCACCTTGCATCTATTTTCTGCTCTGGGATTATCTGTATTAGGGTGGCACCTAAAAGCTGCAACTAAGATCTGGGCCCCAGTGTACCCTATGCAGACACACAGTAAGAAACAGTCCTTGACCCAAAGAGCTTACATTTTCAACAGATAAGATCAAAAAGGGGCGGGAGAAATGATCCCAAGTTTGCAGATGAGGAAACAGCCCAGAGAGATTGAGTAACCTGCCCAAGGTCATACAGGAAGTATATGGCAGAGCCAAGAAAAGAGATCAGGCTAGGACTCCTCAGCCCAATCAGGAAGGAAGGTCTCAGACCTGATCCCACTAAGAAGTTAGGTGGACCTGGCTATGTGTAAAATTCCTCCTCCCTGAGTGATAGACGTTTGCTTAACTAACCCTGGTGTGGACAGTGGTAGGTTGACAGAAAAGTCTCTCTGCCACTCAGGGAAGTGGATTATCTATGGAGAATCCCTCCCCTTGGCACAGGTAGCATCTACACACACTGAAGAACATCAGTGGTGCAGCTATAGTGCTACAATTGTGCTGCTGTAGTATTTCAAGTGTAGATGAGCCCTCCCCACTATATTAACCAATCCAAATCAACTTCCCTCATGCAGATGTTTTTTCTCCTCCTACAGAGTCAACAGCAGATGGGGACAACAGCCAGCCAATTCTCGCATGGGAGCCATAGCATGACCCTCCATCAGAGGCCAACATCTGCTCCTTTATTTCACATTAGATTACGGTAGCTGTGCTGTATGCTCATTTCTATTCATGCACTTTGTTACTCCGCTCATGGGGCTTTTCCAGAACCAGATAAGCACATTTGGATCTTTTATTTCACTACTGTCTCCTTCAATCAGACTGCTCTGATGCATAAATTCATTGCTGTTGCTGGGAAGAGCTGGTGCTTTCTTCATATCACAGTCAATGAGCGTTAGATGCCTTCGTACTCCTGTACAGACACACACTTGGGTTTCCTTATTGCGTTATTTCTGATGAGGTGATAAAGCCGGAAATTTAAGTTCTTAAAAATCAAAACAGAGGAAGGAGAAGCTGCTCTTTCTTTCTTTCTTTCTTTCTTTCTTTCTTTCTTTCTTTCTTTCTTTCTTTCTGTGTTTTCAGTTAATAAGCTGACTGCAGGGAGCAACTGGGGACATACAAGTTGTGTAATTCAAGTGAGGAGAGGCTGATGGGTATAGTTTACGACAAAGCTTTATTTTGTCTCCCTCTCCCATTTCACTTCATTATCTAATAAGCACCCATTGTGCAGTGAGCACAAACCAGCACCTGAAAAGCTTGCAGTCAACTCATCGTGAGCAGGCCTGGCGATTGTTTTCTATTTGGACACAGACCGATTGCTCCGCAGTGTAATGGTCAGGGACATCCCGCGAGTAGGTATGGGCATGATGAACTGGAGCCTCAAATGGAGAATGCAGCAAAGTGGCTACTGCATTCAGTAAACTTGCCCTTAAGAGCATGATCACTAGTAGCCTCAGAACAAACTCAGCACTAGCTTCATCTCAAGACCCCTACAGTGGCCGAGCTAGAGAAGAAACACCCCTCCCCAAACACTTTGCCATCCTCACAAAAGCATTGTGCAGCAGTTTATTTCCTCTTGTCCCTGTAATCTAATAAATGGGGCAGTAACCTACTGGTACAGCTACAAAGATCAATTGCTCCCTGCAGCAAGAGTATCAGACTTCACTGGGGTGCGACTTTCCCTTATTTCTAATCTCCAACCGTTCTGCTCAAGAAGAGTAGGGGAATGATCCCAACAAAACTATTTGGCAGTGCATGGATCAGAGGTTTCATATATTCTCCTTGCCAATCAAAGGCTCTGCCTTCTTTATGGAGGGAGAGATGAAAAGCTTCCAGTTCCAGATGGTAACACAGGTAGGCACACAGATTCTCATACCACTGATCGTGTAAGACAGTGTGGTAGAAAAAAGAGGAACCCAGGCTGAGTTGCTTCCCACAGTGACTCTCTAGTGAGAGATGTGACCAGAGCAGTTTGATTAGCTTCTAATTTAAATCAAAGTGTAGCAAAGGCTCAAAATCTTTGAGGTCTGCCTGGAACTTCAAACTTTTGATCTTCAAGTCAGGATATAATTCTTCAAAAAACTCTCCGGGGGGGGGGGGGGAAGAGGAGGAGAGAAATGGGAGCAATAGGTCTGGTTTCAAAGAGTTTAAGGTCAGAAGGGAATATCAGATCACCCAAATCTTACTTCCTATGTAGCCCAGCCCATGAATTGTCAGATACCCCTCTATTAACCTTAAAGACTTCAGTGAAACTAAAGCATTCCAGTCCTCAGAAGATTAAATTGCATGACACCAGCAGAGAACAGGAAACTAAAAGGTGCCTTGATCATGGCAGAACAGCTCGGGACCACCAGTCCTTGAAAGCGCCTCCCTTCTCAAACAATGTCAGGTGGCCACTACAGTCAGCATTGTGTGAATGAGGAAAAGTGGAAGTACACTCTTAGGGCTAGAGTAGAGTTATATGTTCCCAACAGCACCATCCACTGCTGAGAGCTAATCTATTAGAGTTCTTTGAAGGGATTAAACATGCGGATAAGGAGGATCCAGTAGATATAGTATACTTGGATTTTCAGAAAGCCTTTGACAAGGTCCATCACCAAAGGCTCTTGTGTAAACTACATGGCCATGGGATAAGAGGGAAGATTCTTTCATGGATTAAGAACTGGTTAAAAGACAGAAAACAAAGGGTAGGAATAAATGGTAAATTTTCAGATTGGAGAGGGGTAACTAGTGGTGTCCCCCAAGGGTCAGTCCTGGGACCAATCCTTTTCAATTTATTCATAAATGATCTGGAGAAAGGGGTAAGCAGTGAGGTAGTAAAGTTTGCAGAGGATACAAAACTGTTTAGGATAATCAAGACAGAAGCAGACTGTGAGGGACTCCAAGAAGATCTCAGCAAACTGAGTGATTGGGCAACAAAATGGCAAATGAAATTTAATGTGGATAAGTGTAAAGTAATGCACATCGGGAAAAATAACCCCAACTATACGTACAGTATGATGGGGGCTAATTTGGCTACGACAAATCAGGAAAGAGATCTTGGAGTTATCATGGACAGTTCTCTGAAAACTTCCACGCAATGTGCAGCAGCAGTCAAAAAGACAAATAGGATGCTAGGAATTATTAGGAAAGGGATAGAAAATAAGACCCAGAATATCTTACTGCCCCTGTATAAAACTATGGTCCGCCCACATCTTGAGTACTGTGTACAGATGTGGTCTCCTCACCTCAAAAAAGATATTTTGGCTTTGGAAAGGGTTCAGAAAAGGGCAACTAAAATGATTAGGGGTTTGGAACGGGTCCCATATGAGAAGAGGTTAAAGCGACTGGGACTTTCCAGTTTAGAAAAGAGGAGACTGAGGGGGGATATGATAGAGGTCTATAAAATCATGAGTGGTGTGGAGAGGGCCGATAAAGAAAAGTTATTTATTAGTTCCCTAGATAGAAGAACTAGAGGACACCAAATGAAATTAATGGGTAGCAGGTTTAAAACTAATAAAAGAAAGTTCTTCTTCACACAGCGTGTAGTCATCCTGTGGAACTCCTTGCCAGAGGAGGCTGTGAAGGCTAGGACTATAACAGAGTTTAAGGAGAAGCTAGATAATTTCATGGAGGTTAGGTCCATAAAAGGCTATTAGCCAGGGGATAAAATGGTGTCCTTGGCCTGTTTGTCAGAGGCTGGAGAGAGATGGCAGGAGACAAATGGCTTGATCATTGTCTTCGATCCACCCTCTCTGGGGCACCTGGTGCTGGCCACTGTCGGCAGACAGGCTACTGGGCTAGAAGGACCTTTGGTCTGACCCAGTGTGGCCGTTCTTATAAGCCTTTTCTAAAAGCTAACACAGGATCTAGGACATTTTTAATCACAGCCAACCTGAGGTCTGCTTCAATCTCTAGCCCCATTACCCTGACAGCTTAAAGGCAGGTTCAAAATGGAAGTATCTGACATCAGGAATGGAAGAGCAGTCTCGCTCGACTGAAGAGCCACCTTAAATCCCCACTGCTCAGGAGAACTAAAAGAAAGGAATTGACGACTTGAGCAGAGAACATGCTTTATTGAGAAGTAGATACAGGAATAGCACATTCTACCACATCAAGGGAAACAGGGTTTAGTTTTTGTACATGACTGGCCTTCTTCCCCATTCCCAAGAGTTTCCACCCTGCCAGATGGTTCCAAGATTTTATCTTCAGCTACAACACAAGATCCAAGGGCACTTGACAGCAATCCTTAGTAATGCCCACAAGGATATACATCTTGATCTGAGATCCATTTATTTAGGGAGGCAAAGAAAAAGACACAACCCACCATGAAAGGGCCCACAGAGAACTTCTCCATACTGGGAATGGTCAGTGATTAACAAGAAATTGCCCTTCCTTACCAGTGCATGGTAAGAGCTTCATTTCAGACACCACACAACAGGAAGCCATAGGAAAGATCTAACTGCAGCTATCACTCACCTCATACTTCTCCCCTGGTATGAGAGAAACAGGAAACTCACAGCACAAGGACAGTGGTTATATATGAAAGCCATTTTATGGAGGTTTTGTTTGGTAGTAGAGGGACATGTGCGTGGGTCACTGTTGTGCTACAAGAACAGACAGGAAGTTCTGTCAACAGAGAAGCAACCATCCACCCAGCTAGCTGGAGCCGCTGCTGATGTGCAGAATGTATGCTTTCGACAATCTAACAACTATTGATATTGCTTTATAGAGTTTCTGTGGCTGTTTGGACAAGGTTATCAAATTCACTTGAAATCAGTAATAGTATTCCTTTAATATAGAATCCTTCCAAAGAGCTACAATTGAAAATTATTTTAGGAAACCAACTAAGCTGAAATACAGGAACAAGTTTAGTGTATGTGTAAAGGAAACCACCAACTCCAGCAAGAGGGAACCAATGACATCTGACTTAAGAGGCCTGTCTAGCTGCCATGCCTTTGTAGTAACCTCAGGAGAGCCTGCTGCACCCAAAAGGGTTATTTTTTAACAGTATATCAAATGCACCCACACTATTAATCTTGACTCTTCCAGAGTAACACCAGTGACCACACCACTCACTGACAGGTGCAAGTCTGAGCGTACAATATTAGCAGTCAGTTTTTGTTACACGGAGACCTGGTATATTATGTGCGCTCTTTAAAGAGATGTCATGCGGTCTTACTGAAACTAATTGATACACAGGTTAGTTATAACAATGCTAAAGACAATATACTGGCAACACGCTGGGAACCTGCTTAGGTGTAGAATTACAATGCTTCTCCCAAACAAAACATGAACAGAATTTGGAGAACAGACTAATAGACCTCGTTCAAAGGCCACAGAAGCTGTCCCGTCTGTGACTTAGAAAGCAGAGTGCCTGTAGAAAGGAACACGAACAGATTATAGGACACAACACAACCTCATTGGAGTAAGAACATGAAGGTAGGACCAGTGACTGGACAGGTACAGTACCAGATATCAGAACTCCTTGGGCCAGTGCTGCTAGGAGCTTCATTTGGGTCCTATACAGATCCAATCCTTGCAACCTCATTGAGGCCGAAACATAAAGTTCCTCAGAACCAGCGTCTGTGGTGTGCGCAAAAGATCTGGGCCAGAACAGTACCAAGGGGAACTGATCTTCCTGGAGGGTACTGTACCAGCCAATCACAACAGCAACAGATACAACAGAGATCCCTAGGGTACTTCCTACTGCTGGGGTTCTTCACTGGCTTCAGGGGTGATGGCCAGTTAAGTTCCCTTGGGAGGGGTCCATTTCAAACAACTGGGATCCATTGTCTTATTGGTGTTTGATCTTTTTGCCTCTTTGGCTATCCATTCGTCAATCAGATCCTGAGAAAGAGAGCATGAAAGGGCACATTAAACCAAAGAGAGTAACCAATGTGAATTATCCATTGGAAAACCCACATATGAATCCAGCACTTTGAAGGTGACCTGCCCACTACCTGTTTGGTACCAGAGAAATGACACATTGTGAACAGAACAGCCCATATTACTTTCTAGATCTCCACAGACAGTATAGGTCAGGCAGACCTTCATCTATAAGTGAAAGCCCCAGGAAGGGGAAATAAAAAAGCAACCAAGAGGGGAACTGGTTTTGGTGATTTAAATGTCTTAAGACTAGCAATAGAATTCCCCTATGTCAAAAAACAGCACAGAAAGTAGTTGAAAAGTAGAGGATTTCTACACTAGTTGAGCTAGGACGGGGGAAAAAAAATCAGACTGCAAATCCTCCTGAAGATAGTTTGTTTATAAGTTTAGAAAGCTCCCTCCTCAGAATCAAAATGGATGAAAACTCAATACAATGCATAAGGAATGTAGGTTAAAACAGAATATTATCCTACACGTCTAGCACACAAAGCTGGACTGTAAGAATTCAAAAGTGCAGGTGTATTCATCAGAACTCTTACCTGTCTCTTTAAGACCAGGTGTTTTCCCTTCCAGTACTTGAGCATCTGAAGTGCCTGCAGAGTACTAACAATATCAACAGGGTTCACTGCAGTCTCCTGGCTGATTTCTGAAAAACAAGATCACAGTGCACAATTAGATAGCAGGCAGCAGGCCAGACCACCAAGGAATTCTCTCAAGATTGCAGCTGTTGTATTGGTTTCGTTCTCAAATATAACTCCGTGTTATGCTGTATCCACCCCTCATAATTATACGCACAAGATGCCTTGTGAATTGGAATTCCAACACTCATTCCTCTGCTTCAGTTTGGTCAACCTTAGGGCAGCAGTGTTATCTAGTGCTAAGAGCAGTATCGGGAGCCTGGAATTCATCCCCAGCTGTGTCACTGACTTGCTGTGTGACCTTGGCAAGTCATCATCAAATTTCCTCATTTGTGAAAGGGGGATAACTGTTATCACCCAAGCGGTGGCTGTGTGGCTTAATTAATTGAAAGCACTTTGGATTACACCTTAGACTCTATACAAGCTGCCAGTAATGAAGTCAACAGAGCTATTACTGCATATACTTAATGTATTTTTAGCATTCTCTCCTTGGCCAATTTTTCCATTTTGAAATTAATATTCTAAATTAGCAACGCATTTCATCCTCTACACAAAACCATCATCCACCTTCTGGTACACTCTGTAGCCAGTCTGCAAACGCAATGGTTCCACAGGTTGACTCTGTGTTCTTTGAAGAAAAACTTCCTTTTATTTGTTTTAAGCCCGCTACCTTTAATTTCATTTGGTGACCTCTCATTCTTGTGGTATAGAAACACATAAATAATACATAATTTCATGGACCTCTATCATATCCCTCCCTAGTCATCGCTTTTCCAAACTGAAAAGTCCCAGTCTTTTTAATCTCTACTCATATGGCAGTTGTTTCATACCCCTAATTTTTGTTACCCTTTTCTGAACCTTTTCCAATGCAAAGACATCTTTTTTGAGGTGATATATGCATGCAATATTCAAGTTTGATGAGATAACATGATCTTGGTAACTAAGGATGTGTCTAAACTACATGGCTCCATCGATGGAGCCATGTAGATTAGGCTGATCGGCAGAGGGAAATGAAGCCGCGATTTAAATAATCACGGTTTCATTTAAATTTAAATGGCTGCCACGCTGAGCCGACAAACAGCTGATCAGCTGTTTATCGGCTCACCGCGCTAGTCTGGACGCTCCCACGCCGACCTGAAAGCCCTTTATCGACCTCCCCGTTATGCCTCGTAGGATGAGGTTTACCAGGGAGGTTGATAAAGGGCTTTCATGTCAGCAGGGGAGCATCCAGACTGCCCCGATCTGCCGTCAAACAGCTGATCGGAAAAGCGGGGCAGCCATTTAAATTTAAATGAAGCTGCGATTATTTAAATCGCGGCTTCATTTCCCTTTGCCAAACAAACAAATGTACATGGCTCCATTGACGGAGCTATGTAGTCTAGACGTACCCTAATTGACCATTCATTATCAGTGGTAAATAGGTAATGGAGGGATGATAGGAGTTACTATAGAGGACTTTCTGGGTGTCTGGCTGGTGAGTCTCGCTCACATGCTCAGAGTTTAGCTGATCGCCATATTTGGGGTCAGGAAGGAATTTTCCTCCAGGGCAGATTGGCAGAGACCCTGGAGGTTTTTCGCCTTCCTCTGTAGCATGGGGTACAGATCACAGCTGGAGGATTCTCTGCATCCTGGGGTCTTCAAACTATTTGAAGGCTTCAATATCTGAGATATAGGTGAGAGGACTATTTTAGGAGGGGGTGGGTGAGCTTCTGTAGCCTGCATTGTGCAGGGGGTCAGACTAGATGATCATAATGGTCCCTTCTGACCTTAAAGTCTATGAGTCTATGACATCTTTTTTGAGGTGACATATGCATGCAATATTCAAGATATGGGTGTTCCATGGATTTATACAGAGGCAATAAGCTATTCTCCGTCTTATTCTCTATTCCTTTCTTAATGGTTTCTAACATTCTATTTGCTTTTTTGACTGCCGCTGCACACTGAGTGGACATTTTCAGAGAACTATCCACAATGACTCCAAGATCTCGCTCTTGGGTGGCAACAGCTAATTTAGTTCCTATCATTTTATATGTACAGTTGGAATGATGTTTGCCAATGTGCATTAAAATTCACCTGCCACTTTCATGCCCAGTCACCTAATTTTGTGTTCTATTTGTTCTTGCTTCTCTGGAGACAGTTGTGCTGGAGAGCAGAATGGAGCTGCCTTTCAACTTGCTATCTTGATCCCTATTGCTCACTTTATTTTTTTTTAAAATAGACAGTTAACTAAGGGCAGACATATGGGTGCTTTGGGAATCTTCAAAGCCTAGCAACCTAGCTTCATTTTAAAACTAGTTGCGCAAGACAAAAACCCACCTACTCAAGTCTAGAACAGGGGTTGTCAACCTTTCCGAAGTCAAGTGCAAAGATTTACCCTCCTATCTTGGGTCGCGCTTCTTTCCGGGGGGGGGGGGGGGGGTTCTCTCTACCACCCACCCCACTTGGTCTCCTGCCCTGGGCTCCACTTCGGCTTTTCTCGTGGGGAGGGGAGGGGAGGAGCAGCGTGCGTGCACTTTCCTGGAAAGTGGATGTGGCATGGCGCCTCGGGACTCCTCCCCCCGCCCGCAGGAAGTCAGCACTGGTTCCAATCTTGAAGGGGTGCGATGCTAGATTGTTAACACAGGCTGAGGTCAGGATGACTTAGGGGGTGGGAGGTTCAGGGAAATGGGTAAAGTGGGGGCAAATGGGTGACCCTGGAGTGTCCAGCACTGCTGTGGGCAGGGTCCCATGGGGGTCTGGTCCATGTTGCCCTCACCTTTCTGCCAGGGACCCAGGCACCCGGGGAAGGAGGACACCCCTTCTTCCCCACGCATTTTCCTCTCCTTTCAGTAGCCCCTGCCGCCACCCAGCCCCAGAGCTGCAGCTCAGGCAACTCTCACCCTCTAGCACAGTGGTTCTCAAACTTTTTGGTCTGTGGACCACCTGGCTCAATGCAAACCTTTCCATAGACCATAAGTGACTAATGGAAACTCACTGTTAATTATATAATTACACCCAAGCCATTTTGCTAGGGCTGCAGCTAGGGAGAACGGTTTAATTTAAATTATTAAACAGATTAAGCGTTTTAACTCTTTCATGTTAGTTTATCAAACTTCATTTTAAATAAAGTAAAATATTAATTTATGTCCAAAACAAAAGGTTTCAGTATTTTCTTTATTTATGGCAGGGATGGTGAACTATCAAGTTGGAGACCACGCAAGTGAAAAGCAAAAAAACTACTCCAAAAACCCCAACCCTCTGAGCCTGTCCCCATCACACCCCAATCCCATTACATCCTCACCCCGAATCCCGCTTCCCTCTCCCACGGGGAGGGGGGCGGGGGGAAGGGAGAGGAGGGGAAGGAGGAGAGGAGCTCCTGGCTCTGCAGAATCCCTGTGCAACCTGGCAGAAGCGGGCAGGGAGCCAGGGCAGCTCTTGGGGACACCAGGAGTGGACGTGAGTTGGGGCTTTCATCACCTCTCCTCCTCCCGTGCACCCGGAGCTGGTGCTCCAAGCCTAGTGGCTGCACAGGCTCCCACCGTAGACTCCACATGCCACTGAAAATCGGCTCACGTGCTGTAGGTTGCCAACCCCTGTTCTAGAATAACCACAAGTAAGAGAAAGTAATGGACCCATGAGGGAAAAACCAAACATCAGTCACAGCACATTTGGGAAAAGAGGTGCAGAACAAAGAACACAGAAACATTCCTGAACAAATTCCCTACAAGCTTATTTAGCACTAGAACACACCTTTGATAGAGATCTCTTTGCCTTGGAAATTATGCAGATAACGAAGAAGAACTTCCTTCCAGTAACTACGATAGCTGATAAGACCCAAGTCAGACAATGGCCGTTCTGGAGAACCGACTTTTTCTTCCACTTTGGAGAGTAAATAACCTGTAAGTAAGAGAACGTATTTACTCATCGTATACCAGGCTCACTCCTGTCCACTGACTACAGCGAACTACAGGGATTTGTCAGTGCGGATGCTCAAAAAGCAACACACGTGTTGCATAAATTCACCAAGAAATAGTTAATCTAGGGCAGCCAATGCCTCCTGAAAAACACCTTATGTGCAGCACTGGAGAAGCAGCTCAGAAGTCTTTTCCCATGCAGACAGACCAACTATAGCTTGTTAGGTGGTGAGCAATTCTAATTCAGCCCAGGAAATCCTGCTAACTTGCATCATATTAGGGATGAGAATCGTTAACCAATAAGCAGCACCCTTACCGCTACGTTTAACTGGCTAACCAATTAAATGGGATTTTACATCCCTAATCAGTATTATCTGAGACGCACTTGAACAGAACCAAAGAGACAACTGTGGAGATTTTGTTGGTGTAAGTTTCCCTACAAGTGAGTACCAATATCTGGATGGGAACGATGCTAAAGGCTCTTCTCTCGACTGGCTGCTTCTATACCCCCATCTCCCTTACATTCCTGCCCTGAACGGTCTCACTGGCACGCACATACAGGAGTGTGTGCTCAGCAGCTCTTCTGAGAGTCAAGGGCACAGATACACTATGGATAAGTGTGGTTTGAAGGCACCTTGTCCGATTCAGCTGTGCATTGCTCTCCTCCTCAAAAGGTCAAGGCAAGAAGAGACAATATCTGAACCTTTGAATAAGATTTGCCTCATTTCACAAGCACAACTGAAAAATTTTGCCGTAACTTTTCCATATACTTACTGAAGTCAATGAGCATTTTGCCATAACCCTGCCTCATGTACTGGGGCATAGTCAGGATACAAGACACATTGTAGTTGAGGAAAGAATTCTTCTCCTGAAAGAAAGAAGAGGGGAACTGGATCAGCAGAACTCAATCTGCACAAACACTAAGTACATCACTATTGCAAAAGGACAAGGCAGCCCAACTGAGACAAGAGAAGTTGAGTGACACAGCGCTGTATAGCCAGTCTGACAACTAAACTTTTCAGTGTAAGCTTCCTCCACCCACCTGTGCTGGCTTAAGAGTTTATTACTGCATCAGCCACTCTTTTGAACAAGAACAAAGAAGAGCTAGACAGATTCATGGAGGTTAGGACCATCAATGGCTATTAACCAGGGTGGCTGCGTCTAGACTGGCAAGTTTTTCCGCAAAAGCAGCTGCTTTTGCGGAAAAACTTGCCAGCTGTCTACACTGGCTGCTTGAATTTCCGCAAGAACACTGACGATCTAATGTAAGATTGTCATTGTTCTTGCGGAAATACTATGCTGCTCCCATTCGGTCAAAAGCCCTCTTGCGCAAATGCTTTTGCGTAAGAGGGCCAATGTAGACAACGCGGTATTGTTTTGCGCAAAAAAGCCCCGATCGCGAAAATGGCGATCGGGGCTTTCTTGCGCAAAACCGCGTCTAGATTGGCATGGACACTTTTCCACAAAAAGTGCTTTTGCGGAAAAGTGTCCGTACCAATCTAGATGCTCTTTTCCGTAAATGCTTTTAACGGAAAAACTTTTCTGTTGAAAGCATTTGCGGAAAATCATGCCAGTCTAGACGTAGCCGATGAGTAGGAATGGTGTCCTTAGCCTCTGTTTGTCTGGAAGTGGGAGACAGGGAGGGATCGTGTGAAGATTACTTGTTGTGATCCCTCCCTCTGGGGCATCTGGTGCTGGCCACTGTTGGCTGACAAGACACTGGGCTAGATGGACCTTTGGGCTGACCCAGTCTGGCCGCTCTTATGTTCTTATGATTGCTAGTAAGAAAAAAGACAAAGAGAGCCCTGTCGTGAAAGAGTGCTGATTTAGAACAGCAGCAAGGACATGAGGGTAGAACTGTCACGCCAATCTTTGTTCTGAATCCAACAGCTGACTTAACTGCACGTGCCAATAAAGTCAGAACAATATGCACTCTGCACCATGGCTACGTCTACACTGGCCCCTTTTACGAAAGGGGCATGCTAATTTTAAACTTTGTAATAGGGAAATCTGCGGGGGATTTAAATATCCCCCGCGGGATTTAAATAAAGATGTCCGCCCCTTTTTTCCGGCTTGGGGAAAAGCCGGAAAAAAGCGTCTAGACTGGCCCGATCCTCCGGAATAAAGCCCTTTTCCGGAGGATCTCTTATTCCTACTTTGAAGAGATCCTCTGGAATATGGCTTTATTCCGGAGGATCGGGCCAATCTAGACGCTTTTTTCCGGCTTTTCCCCAAGCCGGAAAAAAGCGGCGGACATCTTTATTTAAATCCCGCGGGGGATATTTAAATCCCCCGCGGATTTCCCTATTACAAAGTTTAAAATTAGCATGCCCCTTTCGAAAAAGGGGCCAGTGTAGACATAGCCCATTACCTTAGTGAGGGAAGAGATCATTAGGACAACATTATCCACAGGCCAATGCAGGACTTTTCTTTACAGCTTTACCCAGTCATAATTCAGGTAGCTTAAGAGAAAGAGCTTCCAACACTCCCCTTGGAAGGCTATTTATTCTACTGTCTAATGGCTCTCATTTGCAGCAATGTTTACTCTCATAGGACAACTACACTATAGACAATGCATTTAAGTAAAGACAGCTAGGAAATGTGCTTCACAAAGATGTAAAACACATTCAGTAAAAAGACTAGAGATACTTCTATTAAAGAGGGAACATGGTTGCGCAGACAAGGCACAGGACTAGGAGCCATGAGACCAGTCTTCTACCCTAAAGTCTGACACAGACAGGTGGTGTGGCCTTGGGAAAGTCACTTCACCTTTGTTCCTCGGTTACCCTATCTATAAAATGAATATATGGTCCCATCTCAAAGTGCTCTATAAAGCTCTAGGCATAAAAAGATTATTACTAGAAAATGATTCTAACTTCATCTCCATTTGAGCCAATGAGATCCCCGTTAACTTGCACACAAATGGTTACGAATTGCTATTTAATACAAGTCTTGGAAGGATAGCCATACTCTACTTCATACATGTGAGGAAGTGGTTTTTACTCACGAAAGCTTTTTCCCAAATAAATCTGTTAGCCTCCAGGGTGCCACAGGACTCCTTGTTGTTTAATATAACAATGTCTCTTAGCAAATTTGATTTTGCTAGCAATTAGGAAAGCTACAAAAACAATGCATCTGACAAGCTTTTCTTGCTTTGCTTTGAAATTTTAGCTCTTCCTCGACACTTTTTTGCTACTTAGATGTTGGGACTTGCAGGAAACCGAGGAGACAGGGCCTGCACAAATGATATCCATCTCTAACTACAGCGTAAGTACCGGATTGAAGTGTATCGGAGGATGATTTCTACTGACCTTGGAGAAATACCCTATCAGGTGGCAGCCAGTGTTGTCAGCTTCAGTCATGACGTAGAAGAGGAAAGGCTCGACATCATAATACAGAGTCTTATGGTCCAAGAAAAGCTTTGCCAGCAGGCACAGATTTTGGCAGTAGATCTGGAAGCAGAAGGATAATATGACACACCTGATTACTATGATGCAACATCCCCTGAAAGAGAATCCCTTCCACTTTCGAAAGGATGGGAACTAACAAAATACAGATTAGATTAGTTTGTTCTTCCCCAAAATGCCTTTTTCCAAACAGCTTCAATTTTAACCATGGCAACACCACCCCTCAATATAAGTATCTAACAGGGCTTCAAAGGGCCATCCCTATAGCAATGGCTCTGGCCATTTGGAGACAACAATACCACTTCATGAGACTAAGGCCTCAGTTGTCCCTGCCGGTCTTCACTCTGTGCCAGTCAACTGTGAATGCTCTAAGCAGCAACAGCACTAGGCTGCTCCACTGCAGTTTAGACCATTCGTCACTGAATGGGAGACACGCCATGGTGGCAGGAAATAGGAACCCTCATTAGGGTTCCAGAGGGGAACTGGACAAATAGTTGCTAGAGGCTATTGCACCAGTATTTGTATCTGAACAAGCACATGAAATCATAGGTGTGCAGAAGGACTAAGACACAGCCAGAAGGAAGATGCAGATAGACCTTATTCAGGTGCTCTGTTGCAAGACCCATCCAGTGCATACAAGATACCTGCTAGCACTGTGAGAAGAGGGAAAGTAGGCCCCAGTGCCCCCTTTGGAATCAGAGGGAAAGACACCAACATCTCCTGCTTCTCTACAGTGTACGGTGGACGACATATAGGCTGCATCTAGACTGGCATGATTTTGCAGAAATACTTTTAACGGAAAAGTTTTTCCGTTAAAAGTATTTCCGCAAAAGAGCGTCTAGATTGGCACGGATGCTTTGGCGCAAAAGCATCTGTGGCCAGGCTAGACGCGCTTTTGCGCAAGAAAGCCCCGCTCACCATTTTAGCCATCGGGCTTTCTTGCGCAAAAAATTAAGGTGCCTGTCTACATTGGCCCTCTTGTGCAAGTATTCTTACAAAGTCAGTGCTCTTGCGCAAATTCAAGCGGCCTGTGTAGACAGCTGGCAAGTTTTTGCGGAAAAGTGGCCGCTTTTGCGCAAAATCTTGCCAGTCTAGACGCACCCATAAAGTGCAGTAGAAAGGGGAACTCCAGAAGCAGGACTATGCCACCGCTGCAAATCTGATTACCTTATTCTTTTTCCCATCTACTTCAAACACAGAAATAGAGCCTTTGCGGTAAATTTCATCCCCTGGCGGATGTTTCCAGACACATTTTGCCTACAAGAAAATAACAGTAAAAGTTAGGGGGAAAAAAATCAACCAATGGTCTGGTAGCACTTTATAGACTAATAAAACATGTAGATGGTATCATGAGCTTTCGTGGGCACAGCCCACTTCTTCAGATGACCAGAGTTTTGAGTTTAGGATGTGCAGACCCAAAATAAATAGGAGAGAAGGGAGGGGGAGACAGGGAGCAGAGGGTATAGAAAATTCAGGAAGGTAGAGGGAATCAGTAAGTATCTGAAGATTAGGTAGTTAAAACGAAGCAGATAAGAATCAAAGCTGCTTCGTTTTAACTACCCAATCTTCAGATACTTACTGATTCCCTCTACCTTCCTGAATTTTCTATACCCTCTGCTCCCTGTCTCCCCCTCCCTTCTCTCCTATTTATTTTGGGTCTGCACATCCTAAACTCAAAACTCTGGTCATCTGAAGAAGTGGGCTGTGCCCACGAAAGCTCATGATAACTTCTACATTTTGTTAGTCTCTAAAGTGCTACCAGATCATTTGTTGTTTTTTTCTGTACAGACTAACTCGGCTACCCCCTGAAGTAAAAGTTAGGGTAATAATCGTGGTTTAGCAGCTGCTCTGAGGGCCAAAAGAGCTGTGTCCTCTTGGTTACAGAGCAAGTGTTCCCAGTAGGGAAAAATGCATTCCGGTTCAGCTACAATGATAAGATGGATTCCCACCAGCCCCTATTCCACTGGAGTCCATTCAGCTGGCCTGGGGATTAAGACAATCTGAGAAAACCTGTCTTCCTTTCATAGCTGTGCACAGCTGTATTTTCACTCAGCATTTAGTCAGGCAGGCTCCAAAATGGAGTAGTAGAGACCAAAACAGCTCTTGTGTTTTGATGTGTTTTCATCATAATTTCAATCTCTAAACCGAAAGAACTGGGCAACTACCACAAAAAACTTACCATGTGTCTGCGTAGTATTGTCTGACTCTTCATGTACTTGAGACAGAACTCACACATGTAGAGGCGCCCCAACCGAGCATACTCTTCTGGGTAGGGAGAATGATACCAGGTGTCCAGCTCATAGCGGCCAAAGGCAATTGTTTTAATCATGTTGCTGCCTTCTGTGATCTGGCCCTGAAGCCGCAACTTCTCCTATCAGCGGAAAAAAATAAAGGGAACGTAATAAAAAAGGAAAGGGAGAAATAAACATTTATGTGCCTTCCATGAGACTCTTCCCAGACCCATCTTAAAAAGGCAGATGGGCATTTCATGTGCACTCTCCAGCCTAGTATATATTAGCAAATTTTTTGTCACGCCATGGTGGCCTGTGATCTTTAGGACCTCGTATCACTCAGCCTACCTTTCCTTATATTGTTAACTTCAAAGCAAAATTCCCCTCCATGCGGCTTTGTATTTTCTCCCTCCCACAAGGGGAAAAGGGCAACTGACTATTCTGATCACAGTGATCCCAAGCTATGATCAGAGACCATGAAAACTGCTTTGGATCAGCTTTGGGAGATGGGAAGTGGCATCTCCAGAAGCCCTTATCAGTCTAGCTTAAGACAGTTTTGAACTCCAGGATGGCAGTGCACTGACAGGCTGGCCTCGGAAAGCATTTTACACTCTCAATTCCAGCATTCCTCAGCTACTCTTTCAGTATGTGATGCTGTTGCCCTTTCTGGCCCGGGGCTCGTTGATTCTCTCACAGGAGGAAAGCTGCAGAAACACTAGATAAATGGGACTGAACTCGTCTCAGAGCTCTTACAGTGCCCAAGACTGGAAATGCACACCTCCCACTGTACTGCGGGCAAATTCATTGCTGTCGGACACCTCTATGTCCTGATATATTAACAGGGGCTCGACAAATAATGCAATCTACTCGCCCGTGGCGAATAGATTGCAACCCGGAAGAGCTGGGTTCATGCGATCACCGGACAGCGCGGCTGGAGAGCGGGGCTCGCCGCGGTTCGCCGAGCCCTGTATATTAAGATACGAATATGGGGAGACAGCCCGACTTGGAGAAACTCCACAGACTTGGCTCTTATTCTGAAGATGTTTCACCCAGCATTCTATTGCCATTTTCACATCCACGGTTCAGAGGTTCGTCTCACTCACTTATCAGCAGAAACCCTACAAACTAGAGACGTCCCGCTCTTGGAAAAGCAAAGGCAGCTGCTATCAGACATGTTAAAGATTAAGAGTCTCACCAGGTCTTCAGAGGCCCGTGCTTGTGCTCTTCGGAAAAGCTCTAGGTCATACTCGCTAGTAAGGTTTTCCAATAGGGGTTCCCTAGTGTTGCCATAGGTTTGTCGGTGTTCCTGGAACGATTAAATATTAGGAGATTAATCCATGCCAACCCTGGCCTGCCAAGTGCCCCAGGTTGTTAACTCAGCATTCAGCAGAACAAATGGAAAGTCAAGTCTCCATATACTTGTGGTATACTGTAGAAAAGAACTAAAGAAAAAAACTGCTGCCATACCATGTACTTTTCTTTCTGTTCCTTGGTTAATCCCGCATTCCTTTTCTTCCTCAGCTCTGCTACTTTCTCTTTGTACCGCAGCTGTCTCTCTGTTGGTGCCTGAAAGAGAGAAGTTGAGAGAGTCAATGCACTTTGCTTACTTCAGACACTACCCATCACCTTTCAGTTTTTAGTGACTCAACACTTCATGTGTTCTCCCCTCCAAGAAGTCTTTCTTCCTGAAGGGTATATGCTCAGCTGACTGCTCATCACCAATAGTTAAGGAGGGCAACATAAAGAAATATAAAGCATGCTATGTGAGCAATGCGTTGATAATGTGTGCTAGCTGCATCTTCCATAAAAAGGTCTTTAATGAGTTATACACATTTCCAGGGCTTGACAAATAAAATCTACTCTCCACGGGCGAGTGTACCAGCTAGCGAGTGCAGGAGCGGACTGGCCCAGTGGGCCGTTGTGATGGGCTGGCCGAAGACTGCACTCGCCCATCCGATCCACTGGCCAGTAGAGGAGCAGAGCGCCGCCGGGAAGGGGGAAGTGCGGCGATTCTTGCCACCAGGCTACCTGCGTGCAGCTCCGGCGCAAGGAGGCGGGGCGGGATGCCAGGACACCGTGACATAGTCCCGCTGATTTTAAAGAGCAGCGGTAGCTTGGCTCTGGCCACGTGTCCCCGGGAGCTGGCTGCGGCACATGGTGCAGCCAGGACCCGCCCCGCCGGCTCCAGTCCTGCCACAGCCCCAGTGCCGCCTGTTTCCCACGCTGCCTCTACTCCCCTGCACCCCGGAGTCCCTGCTCCCCTTCTTCCCTGTGACGCTCTGACTCTACACCACCCTTGCATCCCGCACCCTGCTCCCCCTGATCCCTGCCCCCCCAGCTCTGTGTTGCCCATTCCCTGCACTGCCCCTAGACCCCGATCCCTCTGCCCCTCCCATTCCCTGTGTCCCAGTCTCCGTGCCTCCACCGCACCCTGCTCCCCCCCGATCCCTCTGGCTCTGCGTCTCCCGTTCCCCGCGCCACACCCATACCCTCCCCACTGTTCCCTGCACCCCTCTGGCTCTGTGCTGTCTCAGCACCCTGCTCCCCCTGTGGGTTGGGAGTGAGGGGTGCTTGTCCATAGGGAGGGGCTGGACAGGGCAGGGAAGAGGCTGCTGTGACCCAGCAGCGAGTGAAAGGGGGAGTTCACTTGAAGCGCCTATGCCTTTTTGGAAAAAACGAATGAAAATGCTATTTGCTATTTATAGGGCTAAAAAGCTGTGACAAAAACAAACCAAATAAAAAACCCATTGAAAAATGCAAACCTGTGTAACAGACAACAAAAAAAGGGGGGGGGGGGAGAAATCTTTTGCTTGGGGCAGCAAAAAACCTAGTGCTGGCCCTGGGGGAGGGGAAGGGGCTGGGCTGGGCTGGGCTGGGCGGAGGGGAGGGGAAAAATATGAGGAAGGGGCTTGTGCTGAGGAGAGAGGAGAGGAGGGGAGGAGGTCAGGAGAAGAAGTAGAAGAAAGGGGAAGGCAACAAGGGACAGGGGTGCAGAAGAGACAAATGTCAGGGGGCCAAGTGCAGACAATGAGGAAAAGGGCAGGAGGGGAGGTGTCAGTAGGAGGAGGGACAGGGTGATGCTGGGAGAGGAGAGGGGAAGGACATTGGGGGCTACAGTGGGGAGGGGGAGATTCTGGGAGAAGGCTTGAAAGAAGCAGTGGGCATGAGGAAGGCGGGGATGCAGCAAAGTATCTGTGAGGGCACAGGAGCATGAGGGAAATGGGGGGGCAGAGGGTGGTGAGGGGGTGGGCACCAGGGAAAAAGAGGGCAAAGGAGGCAGGGGCAGTGAGGGAAGGGGGAGGCACCAGGAGGGTGCAGGGCTAAGGGAAGGTGCAGGTGCCAGGGGATTCTGGGGGTGAAGCAGAAGGGCAGACACCTGCAGGGGAGGGACCAGCACCAGAGAAAGGCAGGGCAGGTGTGTACAGGGAGGTGTTAGAAGAGGGGATGAGATGGGGTAGCTCACTTGATCGGAGTGGGCACAGGGGGGAGAGAAGGGCTGGCAGAGGGGGGCAGGTCTCAGGAAGGCTGAGGGCAGTGAGAAGGGCAGGAGTCAGAACAGCAGAGGAGGGTAAGGGCTTGGGGGGCAGCAGGCACCAGGGGAGCTGATGGAACAAGGGGAGGAGACATGGCACCAGAGAGAAAAGGTAGAGGTTTATTTATTAATAACTTGGGTGATATTTATTAATAACTTATTAGTAATTACTATTCTTATTCTTATTAGGAATTTATGCCATTAAAAAAAAAAACACTTTTTGTGGGGGAGGGTGGCGAGTCCCTTTTTTGTCTGGTGAGTAGGGTTTTTCATAATTTGTCGACCCCTGATAATAGAGACTTGGCCACTGGGCCTTACTGCCCCACTGACTGGGGTCCCATAGACTTGGCTGCTGGGCCTTACAGTCCTGCTGATGGGGTTTATTAAAGACTTGGCCGCTGGGCCTTACTGACTGAGGGCACTACAGACTAGGTCACTGAGCCATGATGCCCAGTCAACAGAGGCTATAGCCAGGGCCAGAAGACAGGGTGAGGCACCCTGCCCGGCCTCCCGAGGGGATAGGCTACCCATCCTGTGATGCATACCTATAATCAGGAAACACTGCTTATGCAGGGAATGCGTACCTGATGTCTGGTGGCATGCCTGTTGTTGTCGTCCTGTCTGTGGGACAGCATCCTCTCCTCGATCTGTTTATCTCGGCTCTGTGCTCTCACCTGGAAATCCAAACACCCCTCAAGTAAACGTCATCTTTACCGGGTGATACTTTCTGGTTACGATTAACTGGTGGCCTGACTGAACTGAAGCAGCCTGCCATGCTGCGGGCAGGGGGCACTCCAGTCTGGCTGGAGTAGCCCGCCATGACGCTGGTGGACCCAGGCTGAGCAACCCGCTGTGCCGCCAGTGCTCCAGCTCGGTTGGAGCAGCCCCCTTCCTATCCCCATTTAAGCGGTTAACCGGTTAAACATAACAACTGGTTAACTGACTAAACATGATTTTACATCCCTAGAATGTACATTGTGACACAAACATGCACTGCTGTTTCATGTCTGAAGTGAGACTACACTGGAAGCATAACAACCATCAGTTTTACCCTAGAGTGTTAATGACAGGCCTTGACATCTCGTACTGTAAAAGCAGAATGAAAACAGAGGAGGAAAGAAAATTACCTTGCACTCATCTGCTGACAGATTATGATATAGAGGACATCCTGAGATGGAGAAGTGTCTCTCATGCTTTCCTGTAAGGTGCCCTGTGGAGAAGCATGGAAAAAAACCCCAACCTTACAGCCAGTAAGTAAAAAAGCCAATAATTAAAATATCTCTAGATCTGCTGGTTTAGAGGAGTTAAGTAAATTATTACAAGTAAGCCAAGATGAACAAATCTAATTATTCGAGAGAAGCTGTAGAGGACAAAAATGAAACCCAAATATTTACGCGACACCACGTTATGTTAGATCATATTTCTTCCAAGTATCCTGCTTCTTGCAGTAACAAGAGTCTTATCTCAAAGACCTTAAATTTTTCCCCAAGCATCTATATTGATGGCACATCTTCTTTCTGACAGATCACTTCCCCTTCACATTACATCCGTTCCCCTTGTACTCTCACCCTTCCACTGCAGGGTGCAAGAATCCCAACAGGATTTATTAGGATTAGAACCATCAAACTTCACTGATGTACCATCCAGAAGACAGCAGACAAACAAGGCTTTTTCGTTTGGTTTTAAAGTGAAAGTAGCGCTGATTGCATTTGCGCACAGAATAGGCAAAGTTCAGACAGCAGCAGGCTAACCTTCCTTTACACTACTGTCTCAACACTGGCACACATCGACCACCTCGAGCGAGAAATTGTATTTAAAACTCCATGGGCTATTCAGTATTTCAACAAATGCCAAATAACCCACTAGTGGCATAGCATCTAGTCACTACTAACAGACTGGATCTAAACTACTCACTTGGAAGTTAAAGACTTGATTTTCTATGACTTTCCAGGACCTATGCTGAAGAGAGTTTAGCAGTAAGCTCAGAGCTTTTTGTGCATCAAGAACTCAACACATCTGGGTGCAGACAGAGGGCTTGGAAAAATCAGCACTATAACAATCCATTCTCAGACATTTGTTCTCCACACCATGCTCAACCATTGGTGGATAGACAGCCCTGGAAAGTATGTACTGCTGGCATCTTCCATTCCCCCAAAGTGGCTTTCTGCTTCAACCACTCAATAAATACCCTGATCCCAATAAAGAGCACGTTGCTGAGATATGCAACTCTACCCAGTGGGGTTCTCAACCTGTAAAATGCGGGTCACTGAGCCTAGTGTCAGAAATGGAAGGGAGATGAACTAATCTTGGAGCTGGCTTTACCTAGGGAGTTGCAACCAGGAGTGGGACACTTCATGTTGAAGTTGTAGCTTTCATGGAAACGGCGGCGCTTGGGACGGTGAGACAGGTCACTTCCCGAATCCTTCATGGACATGTCCTTGGCAATGCTCTCATCATGGGACACATTTGGACTGGATATATCTATGTCAGACTCTGAAGAAGGGGCGTTCCCAGTTGGGGTGCGTGGTGGAGACTCGTCATGATCCACTGCATTTTTAGTATCTGAATAAGAGTTGAGACATTACAGATTTGCAAGAAGGGAAGCTTACAAAAAAAAAAAAAAAAAAAAAAAAAAAAAGAATTAAGTGACTTCACAGAACGTACAGACACTTGCTGCAAACCTTCATTCTTAGGGCCCTGCGTTAAACCCTCAGTCTCATGTGGTCTCCAAGAGAGAGCACATCACCTGGCTCACACCATCCTGCAAGCACTCAAAGCCGATCCTCACAGCCGTACCTCTATCAGAGAAGTCAACCACTTGCTCTGTTTCCGAGCCAGATGAGCGGGTCTGTCGGAGAGGGTATTTTTTTGGAGTCACAGGAGTGGGCTGTTGTTGACTGCGGGTCACCCTCCTCGTAGAATAGGCAGGCTCCTCTGTGCCAAAGGATGGTGGATTACGAACTGGGCTGGAATCTAGTTCAATTAAAAAAACAAAATTTAATTGAGGGCAGCCACTGCTGATCACTAACTTGCTTCCTGCTTCACCGAAAAGTCAGGGTCAATTTACCTCTGATTTTACTCTTAACCCAAACTACAGGTTCAACATCATCTGACAACTTGACCCCAAGAGTAGAGTCTCTCCTCCTCTGCCACTGATGCAACTAGCGGTAGCACTAGGGGTGTGTCTGGACTACATGGCTCTGTCGACGGAGTCTAGACACACCCTAGGGATGTTAAAATGTGTTTAATGAAGTTAACGTGTAATTGCTGAAAATTTCAGCAGTTACACGCGGGGGGAAAGGAAACTCCTGCCTGCCCCCTCCCACTGCTGCTGCCTCTGATCTAGAAGCAGCAGTGCAGGATTAGGGGGAGGCATGCAGACAACTTGCATGTAAACGTGAAGGTTAACCGATGAGTCCAAGCATATTGGTTAACCATGTACACAGTTACACTTTCACATCCCTAGGTCACTACGCAGACCATGGGCTAAAGATGAACCGTCAGATACTTTTGAATGGACCCTGAAATCTTTTCAGTTACTTATTTTCATTTTTTTAAATTATTATTTTCTCAAGAGTCTGGACCTTGATTATACCTTTGACCAAGAAATTTGGACGTTGACCAAAAATAATTGACTACCCGTGATTCTACTGTCATCAGGATCTCTTCTATTTTTCTGAGCTGCCCTCTTTCACAGTTTTACAGTACTTATGAACCACCGACAATCTGAGGAACCAGGCACAGAATCAACATACTCTGTATGCCATTATTTATCCAATGGTTACAAACCACCTCTCACAGAGAGAGAAAAAGCTGCCTGTGAATATGAGAATCATTACTAATTAGATGAGCCCTCTGTATACCACAACTGCTTTTGGTGCAAAGCAGTAAAGTTGGAACCCTGAATGTAACCTTCCAGCATTATCACCCTTAATATTCTCATGCAGCAAGTCTTCCAGAATTTTTTTTTCCTTTTAATTACTATCAGCCAAGAACAAAAGTCCTTAAATCAACTATGAGAGAATGGAAAAGTAAAACATACTCTTAAGTTTAGATGCCAAAATGTAGAAACATGCAAAATATCTGCAAACACCACAATATATTGATTACATTCCATAATACAGGCTTTCAACAAATCTGAAAATACACCTCCTCTCACAGAACAGAATTCAACTTCCATTTCTGAATACCTCCAAGCAGCCTAAAGTCTCCAAATACCAACTTTTCTCTTTCTGCCTAGTTATTTATATGCTGGTCTCATTATCATGGTATCCGAGAGCTTAGTAATATGCTAACATTCAGGAGAAAAAGCCTTGAAATCCAGTTTCAGGAAAGTGGCTACAATGAAGTCTTAATAGAAGAGTGAATTCTAGGTGTGCTAGGCCTTTATATTCAAAGGCATGTTTTTCAGATTTCTTGCAATATAAACAGCTGTTCCTTGAAATAACTACTGTGACTTTGAATGTTCCCAAATGTCCTTTGTTTTAACGACACATATCTATATAACTATCCACTGTAGTGATTTTTAAGTGCATCAAAAACACTGAAATGAGCAACACAAAAGTTGTTATTAAGTAAGTAACATTCATTATACACATAAGGAAACTGAGTAAGAGAAATCAACTGACTTTCTGAAGATATTAGAAAATCAGAGGCAAAGCTAAGAATAGAATCCAATTGTTCCAACTGCCAGTGGCTTTAACTACTAGGCACCGCTAGCTTTCATACCAGGGAATAGAAAATACTTCCAACCCCCTCTTTAATCATTAGACTGAACAACCTATTTTATGCAATGCATCCTTGCAATGCCTTTGTTTCTTTCCCTGGCACATTTGTGTTCAATGAGAGAAAATAATGAATGAGATTAACTAAACTAAAGGTATAGATTCACTAAAATTCCTTTAAGTATTAACAAGCCAAGGATATTGTGACTGGCCAGCCAGTTGTGTCTGGTGAGGCTAGGAAGAAAGGTATTTACCCTGAGAGCTCTGACTGAGCCTGGCTGAGGAACGGGTCACGCGGGCGGATCGTCGAGATGTGCCATCGCTTTCAGAGCTGTCCGTGTGCTCAGGATCTGTAGAGAAATCGGAGTCTTCGGTTCCATCTGAACTACTGCCTGCATTCCTCTGTAACACCACAGACCCAAACATTAGCACAGGAGCACTTCCATTCTTATAATACTAAATATTCAATACTCCCTCCTCTCCCACCCCCAAAAAACTAATGACACTCAGGTAGTTTGCTTTGGAACTTGCTTTAATACAATAAACATGAGATATCAGACAGCACCATCCACAATTCAGAATTTTTGCAAACTGGTCAAAATCTAGAAAATCTACAGATAGCACCAATTTCATTTATGAAGATCATACCTGAAGTTTCAAGCAATTCCGACACTTGCTAATTTAACACAAAAGGTACCACACAGACTACTCTCATTCCAGAGTGCTCACTAAACCACTACACATACGTAGCAGAGCTTCCCTTTTACCTCTGAAAGGATGCTCTTGAAAGAAAGTGAAAAAGCAGAGCCAAGACCCAATACATACTAGTGATGTGCAAGCACTAGCAGAGTTAGCAGCAGGGAAGACAGGAGCCCAGGTCTACACATGCCATGATCAAATGACCATTCCCTTATCCCACTGGGGCAGGGTTTGTGTTCCAGAGTTGGATTGATTGAATCTGCAGGATTTCATGCGATGGCAGGTTCACAAATACAAGTGCATCATCCTGAATCTTCTAGATGCTCCTATACACAGCAGCTGCGTCTAGACTGGCAAGTTTTTCCGCAAAAGCAGCTAACTTGCCAGCTGACTACACTGGCTGCTTGAATTTGTGCAAGAACACTGACGATCTCATGTAAGATTGTCAGTGTTCTTGCGGAAATACTATGTTGCTCCCATTCGGGCAAAAGCCCTCTTGCGCAAATGCTTTTGCGCAAGAGGGCCAGTGTAGACAACGCAGTATTGTTTTGAGCAAAAGAGCCCTGATCACAAAAATGGTGATCGGGGCTTTCTTGCACAAAACCGTCTAGATTGGCATGGTTGCTTTTCTGCAAAAAACTTTTCCATTAAAAGCATTTGCAGAAAATCATGCCAGTCTAGACGTAGCCAGCGAGTTTGGAGAGGAGGAAGGTGAGGGAGCCCAGGGGAATTTGAGGGGATAAGGGACACCTGAGGAAATCCATCAAGGGCGAGTTTGGCAGTCCATAGTTGTGTGATCTAGAGGGGCATTAGGGAGAGGGGTGAACTAACACAGTCCGAGGCAAGTGGTATAGCAGGAACACTAAAGCAGCCCACAGTGTGTGTGTTGTGTGGTGTGGCGTTATCAGGAAATATTTGAGGAGAAATAAGGCAGCCTGAAGGAAGATGGCAGAGAGACATGTAGCGGGAGAGCTGAGGCATGGGGGGGGGGGCGTGGGAGGGTTAATGCAGCCCAACACAACGGGACACTAGAGAGAAGAGTCTGGGGGAAGAGCAAGGCAGTCCCGCGTGGGGAGGGCGGGGGGAGGGCGAGGCGGTCCCGCGTGGGGAGGGCGGGGGGAGGGCGAGGCGGTCCCGCGTGGGGAGGGCGAGGCGGTCCAGGGTCGGGGTGCTCCAGCCACTAGCTACATGTGGCGATTTGGCCAGTGGAGCCTGGCTAGTGAGATTCAGCAGCTGCTGCTCCAGCACCGTTTGGACACCAGGGACCGGGGGGGGGAGGGAGGCAAAGGGGGGCGCTGACGGGACAATCCCGGCTGGGGGGGGGCGGTGAGAAATCGGGCGCGCGCCCCGCCCCCAGCAGAGCAGCGACGCGCCCCTCCGCACCCGGCGGCCCGTTCTGTTTTGCACCCGCCGCGTTACTACCGCTCGCTCCGGCGCGCGCCCCCGCCTGGTCCAACCAATCGCGGCCGAAGAGAGGCGGGGCGGACCGGAAGCTTCTCCAATAGAAACGTCCGTGAGAAAAGAGGCCCGGCCCCAGGGCGTGACTGATGGGAGACGCCGGCCTATCAGCGTGCCCCTGGCGGCACCAGAAACAGCCACTCAGGGAGGGCAGCCTGAATGGGAGGGAAGGGAGAGCGAACTGGGGAAACAAGGCACGCGTGGGGAGGCGACCGCAGGGGGCGGAGACGGGCAGACAGCATGTCCAATCACCGCCCAGCAGTACCGCAAGGCTCAGCCAATCAACGACCAGAGCTCCAAATCGGTGTCCAATCAGAAAGTCAAGAAGGTTGACCATGCCCCAGATGAGGGGGAGGGGGAGAAGGCAACCGTTGAGGCGATGAGTGATAGCCGCCGTAACCAATCGGTGCTCAGCAGTCCCTACTGGGGAACCATTCAGGTAGCAAGATGGGCGGGAGCAGGGGGCAGAAGGCCGCTATTTTCACTCGGTTTTCACGGCTGTGGGGGCCTGTTGGGGGAGGGGAGGGAGACAAGGACAAAGCAGACCTACCCCCCTGCCCCGCCCGGCACTCACCTTCCTGCGCGGCATCCGCGGTGGGGGCGGGGGCAGCGAAGGCGCTTGGTCTCCAGTGCCCCCGGCCCGGGACGCGGCGGTGGCCGCCGCGTTCGCACCGCTGGGCTCCGTGGTGACAGCCGTGTCTCTCGCTCTACCCCGCTGACGGTCGCCGCGCGCCAGGCCGCTCCTGCGCCGCCAGCAGAGCCCGTTCCCAGCTTGGTCCCTCACGCTTCCGCCGGGACACGCTCCACACCCCCCCTCGTCACGTGACTCGGATCGCGCCTCACGCCAGCGGCCGCCGCCATCTTGGATTCGGACAGGTAGGGAGCCAGGCGCGGTGGGCGACGAAGTTGGCGGCGGCCATCTTGGATGTGGGCGCTGGCATTGCCCGGGGGGGCGGCCCGCCATCTTGGTTCAGGGCGCGAAGGAGGTGGGGAGGGGGACACCTCCGTAGCGTCAAAGCGTGGGAAGGGCCCGGGGGAGGCGGAGGCGCCGTTTCCCTAGGAGGCCTGAGGGCTGGGATGGGTCGGGGCCGGCCTCTGAGGCCGGGGCCCGCCATCTTGGATGCTGTCAGTAGAGCCCCTGGCTGGTGAGTATCGGGCAGGCGGGGCTCGGGTACCGCTCTCGAGCCGGCCCGTGGGGATTCCTCCCTGGCTGCTGCAGGCCGGCCCGGGGCAGGCGCCTGGCGAGCGTGGCGTGGGGGGGTGGTTTGTGCGTGCGCCTCGCTGGGGGCGGGGGGCCCTGAGCGCCCCACAGCAGCACCCACTGCCCCAATACACCGCTCCCTAGGCTCCGCCCGGGCAGGGGCGGGGAAGTCGCTGGGGAGAATGGGACCCGTCACGACGGTTTAGGGCACCATTGTGGGGCAGGGATAGCTCCTGGCTTGAGCTTTGGCCTGCTAAACCCAGGGCTGTGAGTTCAATCCTTGCGGAGGCCACTTAGGGATTTGAGGCAAAAGTTTGTCAGGGATGGTACTTGGTCCTGCTGTGAAGGAAGGGAGCTGGACTCAATGACCTTGCAAGGTCCCTTCCAGTTCTAGGAGATAGGCAATCTCCATTAATTTAATTGTGAAACAACAAATGAACAAGTATCACAGGGGTAGCCGTGTTAGTCTGAATCTGCAAAAGCGACGAGGAGTCCTGTGGCACCTTATAGACTAACTGAAGTGTAGGAGCATAAGCTTTCTTTGCCCACGAAAGCTTATGCTCCTACACTTCAACAAATGAACAGAATCCTGCTCTCTCCGCGATTACTTTCACACACTGCTGTTCCTTACTCTGCCCTTGAGATTCTGTGAGACAGTCCCTTGAGCATTCTACCTCTCTGTTTCCCCATCTTTCAAATGAGGGTAATAAACATCCTCTATGGATTTTAGGTATAACCTATTAATTTTTATAATATGCCTAATGGAGTAAGTAAAATCGATATGAACAATTATTCATTTATTACTTTATTATGTTGCAAACCTGAGAAGCAGTGAATGAGTGCCTGCCATGAATAACGAGAGTAAAAGAAATAGGGGGAGAGGAGGAGTTAGATTTTTAAAAAATTGTAATTTCTTCATTTCCCACTCAGTTCAACAGATTTCTAATAGGTATGGGAAAACAGATAAAACTTGCAATGTCTTTTTAGCTGATTATCCCTGTAATAATACTTGATAACACTGTTGCACATGAGGCGAGGAGTCCTGTGGCACCTTATAGACTAACTGAAGTGTTGGAGCATAAGCTTTCGTGGGCAAAGACCCACTTCGTCAGATGCATGTAGTGTAAATTTCCAGAGGCAGATATAAATATGCAGGCCAGAATCAGGCTGGAGATGATGAGGTGGATCCAATCAAGGAGGATGAGGCCCACTTCTGGTAGCTGATCTGGAGGTGAGATTTCATTAGCATCATATAGGGGTACAAAGAACTCAAAGTTCTTTTAAAAAACCTCCCACAGTGTTATGAGATGTCAATAAAGCCAAAGCCTTACTGTAGACAGTTATGTAAGGGTAAAAAAGGTCATATTACTTGTTTAGCTCATTTTTGGGGGAACCTATGGTATGAGCTATGTGCATTACACCTCCACTGCAGGTCATGCTGGTATAACTGTAATAGAAAATACTTTCTAGCATAGACAAGACCTAAATGCTTTCCCTGTTCTAGTGCTGATGAGTTACCTATCTACTTCAAATCCTAAACCTTACAAAATTTAAGGTTGTTTCTGCTATACTTTGCGCTGATTAGGCCTCAATTGGAGTATTGTGTCCAGTTCTGGGTACCACATTTCAAGAAAGATGTGGAGAAATTAGAGAAGGTCTAAAGAAGAGCAACAAGAATGATTAAAGGTCTAGAGAACATGAGCTATAAAGGAAGACTGAAAGAATTGGGCTTCTTTAGTTTGGAATGGAGAAGACTAAGAGGGGACATGATAGCAATTTTCAGGTATCTGTCACAAGGAGCAGGGAGGAAAAATTGTTCTCCTTGGCCTCTGAGGATAGGACAAGAAGCAATTGGCTTAAACTGCAGCAAGGGAGGAAGATTTAGGTTGGACATTAGGAAAAACTTCCTAACTGTCAGGGTAGTTAAACACTTGAATGAGTTGCCTTGTGAGGTTGTGGAATCTTCATCTCTGGAGATATTGAAGAGCAGGTTAGAAAGACACCTATCAGGGATGGTCTAGATGGTACTGGATCCTGCTGTGAGGGCAGGGGACTGGACTTGAAGATCTCTCGAGGTCCCTTCCAGTTCTAGTGTTCTATGACCTCTTCCACCCCAAATGAATCATGATGGCTGATGTTTGGAGGGTTTTACAATCTTAAAAATAGTGTGGCATTCCGTGGCACCTTAGACTAACAGATTTATCTGAGCATAAGCTTTTGTTAGTAAAACCCACTTCATCAGATGAATTGGAGTGGAAATAACAGAGGTAGGGATAGAGATATATGTATGAAGGAAGTTACTTATCAAGTGTAGGAATAGTGTTAATGAGGCCAATTATGTCAGGGTGGATGTGGTTCACGCATAGAAGCTGAGGAGGAGGTGTGAATTACCAAGAAGGAAAATTGGTTACCTCACTACATATTACAAAGGCAATTTAAATCCTTATTCAGTCCTAATTTGACTGTTTTGAATTTGCAAATGAATAGCAGTTCTGCTGTTTCTCTTTGTAATCTCATTTGGAAGCTTTTTTTAGAAGGATGGCTACTTTAAAACTCATTACTGACTGTCCAGGGAGGTTGAAGTGTTCTCCTACTAGAGGTTTATATATGTTAACTTTTGATATTTGTTTTGTGTTCATTTATTCTTTGGCACAGAGCCTGTCCGGTTTGGTCAATATACACAGCAGAGGGGCATTGCTAGCACATGATGGCATTGATCCCATAAGTGGATGTGCCGATGGATGAGCTCCTGATGATGTGGTTAAGTCCTGTGATGGTGTCGCTTGTATAGATATGTGGGCAAAGTTGGCAATGGGGTTTGTTGCAGGGATAGGTTCTTGGGTAAGTGTTTCTGTGGTGTGTGGCTGCTGGTGAGTATTTGTTTCAGGTTGGGGGGGCTGTCTGTAGGTGAGGTCAGGCCTGTCTCCCAAGGTCTGTGAGAGTGAGGAATGGTTTTTGTTGTTGTTGTTGTTTTTTAAGGATAGGTTGTAAATGATCAATGATGTGTTTGAGGGGTTTTAGTGGGGGCTATTGGTGACAACCAGTGGTGTTCTGTTGTTTTCCTTGTTGGGTCTTTCCTGAGTACACATGACTCCTGGGTACTCATCTGGCTTTAGCTGGATGCCCTTTTGTAATATTGAGATTTGATGTATTTGAAGATGGATTATGGAGTCTAAAAGAACGTTTTGATCATCATTTTTAGAAATTTAAGAATTGTACTTTTCACTTTTGCTAAAGTGTGAACTAGTGTTTTGGTCTAATGTGAGCAGTGTTATTCTACCTTGCTCAAATCCTTTTTCAGATTCAAACTGATAAAGAAGCTGTTGCTAAACTGTTGAATAGTGTTTCTGCACATTAATCAATACTACCACTTCCCACCCAGTGGTAGCTGTATTTCACTGGTGGGTGATGGATTTCTCTGTACAGCTTGTACATCAGTTATAGTTTGTAATGTGTTTTGAGATGAGTCTGGCTAAAAAGTTCTGTAACAACTGACTGAAATTCTATTAAGTCATAGTTGTAAGATGCACACTTAAGATTTTTGTAGAATGTTAAGTTAAATTCTTGCAAATGTGCAAATCTTGTCAAATTACATAGGTCTGTAGAAGTACCAGTGCTGATAGCAAACTATTGGCTAAATGGGATAGACAATCATGCTGTGACAAGACTTGTTTTAAGTTGCTTTGCAGAAGCTAATAGCCAGTGAAGCTAAACAGCATTTTTAAAACTACTTAGGAAATTGCTTTGTGATCCTGATACAGGCATTTCCCGACTTACATTCCGAACACCTGGTTGTAACCCGTTTGTAACTCGATTTGGTAATAAGTTGAAAATATCTTTAAACATGCTGCCTGCGCTATTCGAAAAATCTGACGTACTTGGTTCTCAACTCGAAAATATTATAATATGGTTAATGGGATGTTGGTCGTAAGTCGGTGTGTTTGTAAGTCGGGGAGTGGCTGTATTATATTTGCTTGTTGCTCCCAAGAGACAAGTGGTAGACTGGAGAACAAAGGGCATTTCATAACCAATCAGACATTAATTTTTCATATTTAACATGGCCAGGATTTTATTGTGGTTATAGTTGCATCTTGTTGTTATGGCAGCAGAGCTCTGTATGCAACATGCATAACCATGATGATTACAGCCAGTTTATTGGGCTGATCCTGCTTGGGATTTTAGCTATAGGTGAGTAAATAATTAACCCAATAAGCCTAGGTTCATGGCTTAAGCCTATCAACTACCCACACGCCTCCTCCCCCCCCCCCCCACCCTTTGCTGCCTCTGTATCAGAGGAAGCAAGGCAGGGGAAGTGGGAGCCAGTGCCTGTGAGGAGTTGGCTTTAGGCAGGCTTCCCACAAGCACCAGTCCACGAGGGGAGCTGGTTTTGAAACTGGCTCCCCTCGCAGACCAGCTCCTACCTTTGCCTCACGCTGCTACCTCTGATAGGCAGCAGTGGAAGATAGCACAGGGTTTCCTGGAAGTGGGTCTGAAGCACACTGGATACTGGCCTCACTCCGGGGGACTATCGAATAGTCATGTAAAGGATAATATTTTATGCGATTACACCACTATTCAGTTATACAATACTTAACATTTCTAGTTCCTATTCTATCTCCAGAGTCAATATTCATTTAGAAGTAAGAGTCAGGATTCTGTGACATGCTATGCAAGCTCAACACTCTTCAAGTAATGAAAAGTCTGTTTTGAGGAGTCTTTATTTCCAGTGCTACAATGTGTAATATTCTACACTTAGCCATACTTTTTCAGTTGGGCACCACAAAGCATTTCACGGAAGTGGGTAAATATTTGACTACATTGTACAGATGGTGAAACTGAGACGCTGAAGTTTAGCAGTTTGCTCAAGCTTTACAGAACGTGGAACCTAGACCTCCAGTCTCCCAGGCTTCTAAAGCAACACTGGCTCACTTAATTCTTAAAATAGTTACTTATACAGCAATTCTGTGCCAAAAAATCTGTGGACAATATTTTAAAATTCTTCATGTTTAAAAAACAAAAAAACCCCCACAATATAAGCACACCAGTTTCAATTATTTTGGTAACTTATTTCAAAATACCTGTCAACAAATACGTCTGTAACAATACAGACAATAAAACAATTCAGGATTTATTTTTATTTTATGTTACAAATAGGTTCCTACTAGGCATATTAAGACAGAACTTTGAGTAATAATTCATTTAAAATACAATACATAAATGTTTTCCCCACCCCCACCCCAAAGCTGTGCAAAGGTTTGTGGGAATCATGGGTAATGGAGGAGCTGAGGGAAAGGGAAGTAATTGCTGGGAAGAAACCTGGGAGTGAATTTGGAGTGTTGTTGGATTTGGGTGGGAGAATTATGGAACTGTTATTTGGGAAGGGGATTGGGGAGCCTCCCCTTTGCAGACCCTGTCTGATCCCTAGCTTTTCCCATTGATTCAGGCACGTGTGCCCTGTTCCTGTGTGTCCCCTGCACTCCCCAGTCACCACTCCTCCCGTGATCCCCTGCAACTATATGTCAATGCACTCCCATTCAGTGAACCCTTCTCACTAACCCCATCTGTTCCTGCACCCCCACTTCTCCTCCTCATCCATCCTTGCACACTTCCACCACAAGAATAAGCAGCATGGGGATGATTAACTGTGTGCTTTTTTTTTTTTTTTTTTTTTTTTTTTTTTTTAACATCTTTATAGAGTCTGCAAATCTGTTTAGCTCAGGTGCCTGATGGGAAAGGAAGATAGAGGCCTTCATTGCTGAGCTTTTCTGTTGGAAGGGACCAGGTAATGACTGTTATACTGCAGCTTTCTAGAACTTTTCTTAGGCCAGGTCTACGCTAAAGGGGAATGTAACATAACTGAAGTTGCACATCTTGAATTTAATTATATTGCTGGAGTCGATGTACCTTGTTTTGGGTCTTGTCCTTCCCCCTCCCCCTCCCCCCCCCCCAAATCCCGACAGTGGGAGGTCAACATGAGCAAATGCGCCCTTTGGCTTCCCTTCATCCTTGCAGAAGCAGGAGTACTGTCAACTGGGGAGGGAGGGGGGGCTTTGAGTTCGATGATGTAGTGGGTCTTAACTAGCCCCAGTAAATCAAACTCCAGAAAGTTGATCGTGGCAGTGCTGATCTTCCATTTAGTGAGGACATGGCCTTACACAGATTAATCTATGATGGAGCTAATTTTAGGGACTGGGTGGCTCAGGGGATTGGTAATAGGATACATAGACTTTTGCCGTTTCCCTGGTGATTCAAAATCCAGTTCAAGTTGGGAGTGTCTTGCAAATGGTAAAATCTGATGGCTATTCGGTGACTTTTGTGTTCAAGGTCCCTGTTCAACTCTACTCAAATATTCTACTATCACTGGTTCTAATTAGTAAAGTATTTATTGGGGGGGAGGCGCAAGATCCAGGGAATTGTCAATCAGTACTGAAGAGTGTTGGCAGAGCTGTATATTGTTGTCAGTGCAGGTTATGCTTGGTTTAAATTCTAGCACAGTCTCTTTCACTAGTTCAGACCTGAGTGAACCTTTAAAGATCTAGTAGGGAGAGGCTATGAGGAGGACCTTTGTTTATTTCCTTTTCTACTTTGGTCATTGTGTTTTTAAATAAATTCCTTTGCATGCAGTGGAGTGGGCTGTGTTAGGAAAGAAGATCCTTCTTTCTGTGTCTGGAGTTACTTTCATCACCTCAGTTTGGAATAAGGCTTTTACAGAAATGTCATTTCTACACTGACTTAGTATTGCCACTAGATGTCACTGTATGAAGAGACTTAGTCACCCTTCTAGCTCTAAAAGAGGATGGCAAACTCAGGCCACACACAGAACCCAGCAGCCCATGGACCACAGGTTGCCCACCACTGACTTAAGAGCTTGCTATTGCCTACACACAGGGCTTCCAGATTCTGCTGGTTTCTGGCCACATAGTTTTCCCCCACCAATATTATTAAGATGACCCACAAATAAAGCAAGGGCATGTGAAGTGCAGTGTGTGCTGATTGCACCCAACTTTGTGAGAGCTGTGTGCTCCCTCAGCATCCAGTCAAAGCACTGTTACAGTTCAGTTAACACACACCACAAATTCTGTGAGAGCAAGCACAGTTATCAAAATTACCATGTCCTGGGAGACTGTTTGGTTAAGGCCTGTTGGCTACTTATCACAACAGAAAGTGACAATATTTTGTTCCAGCGCAGGTCACAGTCAGGGCTTGGTGACAGAGACTTTCCAAGAAAATAGGGAAGACAAGCTGCTGTGTGACTACTTTCTCACTCTGCTTCTTTCCATGGTGTGGTTCAGGCACAAGCAGGGTCATTCTTGCATGATCCTCACAGTACTGTCTGGCCTCTCCAGCACTGATTCTCCACCGTCCTTATCAAAGGAATTCTACAGAGAGTCATGAGCACTGTAACTGGACCTGATCTCTCAGGGCTACGGTCTATGGAAGTACTATTTTTGGTAACTATTACATGCATGAGAAAATGACAGTTGCAAGCATTGGTAGCTAACCTTCCTTACACAGCTGTGTGGGGTTTTTCCTATAAGGACAAGGTATACCTAATAGGGATGTAATAGTGTAGTTGATTAACCAATAAGCAAAAACTTATAGATTAATGCTATGGACTACACGTATTTCCCTCTTCCTGCTGGTACATTTTTTTAGCAGGCTGGCCAGCATCCTGGCTCAGTCCTGGCTTGCGACAGGTCTGGGACCTACCCTGGCTGCAACTCTACCTTTAAAGCGTATTAAGAGCCAGGCAGGTGGGCAGTGCAGCTCAGTTCTGGCTCGTGCTGGGTCCAGGAGCTCATAACACCTCCCAACCCATACAGGGACTGCTGCCACCCCCAGCTGCTACCTCTTTCTCAGAAGCAGCAGCACAAGGGGACAGGCATCCTGTCCATGAGAGGAGCTGATTTTTAAACTGGATCATCTTGTGGACCAGCTCCTGCCTGGCACCCCGTGTTGCTGCCTCTGATACAGTGGCTGCTGGCCCCGCCCTGGGGACTATAGAATAGTCGACTATCCAATAAAATTTCAGGAGGTTACTCAGCTATTCAGTTAACCGATATTTAACATCCCTAATACCTACATCTGCATCCAGCATTCTTGACTCTCAGAATTCTACCTCAATAAACGTGCTTTCTTTCCTAAACATAATTTTCATAAGGATGAAGAGCGGCTCCATACCTTGGATGTTAGGATATTGACTTTTTAGTTAAACAGAATGAGGCCTTTTAGATCAGCAGTTCCAGCTGCCAGGCCGTGGCCCGCTGCCAGGCAGCAGTGGCTCTGGGGGCCAGGGCTAAGGTGTGCCACTCTCGCCGTGGCTGTTGAGAGAGGTATGACCTGCCCTGCCTGTCAGCCAACCACTGCTGGGCGAGGGTGGTGTCTCCTCCAGCTGCAGAAAAGCACTTCCCTCCACAAAGTCCTCTTGCCACACAGGGAAACGCTCCTCTGTGGCTAGGAGGAGACCCCGCCCCTGCCCAGCGCTGGTTGGCCAAGAGGCGGAGCAGGACATGCCTTTCCCAATAGCCATGGTGGGAGGGGAGGCGCTGGGTGGTGTACTCTGGCTCCCAGAGCTGCCACAATGTAGGCAGCAGCGCAGGGCTAGGTGAGGGTGGTGGGGCAGGCACTGGGGGCTCCAGAGGTGGAGCTACTTCTGGGGGGGAGCTCTGGAGGCTGAGCTAGTAATGGGGAGGCTATGGGGGCAGGGCTGGCACTGGAGGGCTCTAGGAGGGTTGGGTAAAGTGGGGCTCTGGAAACAGGAGGCACGTGCTGGGGGGGGTCTGGTGGTGGGGGACTCTTAAGGGGCAGAGGGCTAGCACTGGATGAGTTGGGTGCAGGGGACTCTGGGTCAGTAGCTGGCACTAGAGAGGTGGGGGGGCTCAAGGGGTTAGGGCTGGTATTGAGGGCTCTGGGGCCTGGGCTTTTGGTGGACTGGTAATGTTTTATTTGCATATTCATAATTTGCATGATGAATATGCAAATAAAGCATTACTGGTCTGCCAAAAGTTTGTGAATGGGTTTGCCAGTCTCCGGTATCAAAAAGGTTGGGAACCACTGTTTTAGATTATCCTCTCAGCTATTCATGTCAGTTGTCAGGATGAAAAGCTTTCCAGTCTTGATGCAGAGGATTTTGTCATGGATTTCCTCCTGCATATGTGTGATATATGACACTCCAACATCCCCCTTCAGACAGGGTTGGAGCACACTCTAAAAGATCTCAAACAGCTTCCACTGCACTTTTTTTTTTTTTTTTTTTTTTTTGGGCTCAGGTACCCATAACGCACTTCTAGAACTGCCACTTAGTCATCCATACACACCCTTTACAAATTCTTCATGTTATATCTCAGTATTCCAGAGATGATGCCAAGCTTGACTAGGTAGGTCTTCAGTGGGCAGTCTCTAGATTGGACTGATTGCGAGTTGCCTGAAGTGGAATGGAAGATGGAAAAACAGTTGTCAACCTGTTCTGTAGCTATTCTTGGAGGTGTGTTGCACATGTCCATACCTCAGCTTCCCCTTGTTTCCTTCTACGTTGGAGTCTGTCCGGTAAGAGGAAGATGATGGAGGGGGGAGGGGGACGGCAGTTTGGGAACCTATGGTCTAGACCAGGGGTCTCCAAACTTTTCTGCCCGAGGGCCGCATTAACTATCAAACAGCAGTTCGGGGGCCGACTACACACTTGAGGTCCAAATAAAAAACAATCAAAACATGGATGTTGTTTTTAATTATTTATTTAATATTATTTTATTCAGTTATTATTTAATAACACATTGATACACTACACATGAACACCTGTATTAGTGTGAATGGTGAAATTGTTTCCTGGATGCCAAAATAGCAGACATTTCTGGCTTTAGAAATCACTGTTTGAAATTGGGGGTGGTGCTTGTCCTAGTCCTGCAGGAGGGGCTCCAGAACGGGGAAACTGCTGAGAACTCATTTCCACCTGCGCAATGTGATGAAAATTGTAAGCAACATAATCCTGGCAATATGTTCAGCCAGAGGCTGTGCCACAGCAACCAGACCGCCTCCTGCAATGGGCACCAGCTCCTCAGCCCCGCCCCCGGAGAAGTAGCCCCTCGCTCCTAGCCCCTGAGAAACCACCGTCGGGTTTCCTCCCCTCCGTCCAGCCTCCCGCGATCCTCTGCCGCCGGGTCTGATCCGGAGCCCGCCTTCGAGACTCCCCTTTTTCGCCCGCCCGGCCAAGCGGCACGCGGAGCCGTCCCTGACCTGGGCTACCTGCTGTCCCGTGCGCGCGCTGGGGCCTCGCGCAGCCGCCTGCGAATCCGTTTCTCCCGCTGACACCAATGCTCGGACTCAAGCTCTCTCCTTCCACCGCCGCAGCCACCCTCCGCCTGATTGGCTCCGGTTGGTGCACGCGGAAGAAGGCGGGGCCAGACAAAAAGGTCTCCACGGGCCGGATGAGAGGGCCTCGCGGGCCGCATCCGGCCCGCGGGCCGTAGTTTGGAGACCCCTGGTCTAGACCAAGGCTACTCAACATGTGGCCTGCGGCCCATTTGTTTGTGGCTTGTGGTGCGGTTTGGGTTTACGTGGGGCTCAACACGCGGCCCGTGGGTGAGATCCTTTGAACATGGCCTCCACTGGGAACATGCTCCACAAGGGCAAGTCAATATAATGGTCTTCTGTTGATACATGTTTTAGTAGTTACATTCCTGGACTGTCATTGCTCATTCAAAGTGCTGTCATGTGGGTGGAAATCAGGTAAATGTTGCATTTTATTAATATCAGCAGAATTGACTTAAATGGGGTCTGCGTGGTTAGTCTTGTCTTAATCTTTGTGTTCATGCCAGTCTGACAGATGCTATTTGCATATATATTTGCATGTATATACAACCACACTTAAATTGTGGCCCTCTGCATATGCTGTGAGTATCATTGTGGCCCCTGGGGCTTCCAAAGTTGAGTAGCCCTGGTCTAGACGGTGCTTGGTCCTGCCGTGAGGTCAGGGGACTGGACTCGATGACCTCTCGAGGTCCCTTCCAGTTCTAGTGTTCTAGGATTCTATGGATTCAGGTGCCAAGCTCTAACAGATTACAGTAGAGATGTAACACCATTTAGCAAGAACAAAGTTAGCGATTTTAGTACTAGGGATGTAAAATCCTGTTTAATTGGTTGAACACACTGCTACTACTGTGTTTCACTGTTTAACCCATTAAAGGGGAATGGGCACTGGGTTGGGCTAGAGCAGCTCCTGCTCCCCTACTCTCCCCCCACCCTGTGGGGGTTGCTGCTGCGGCTCATGACCTCCCCATGCAGCGGGCCCAGTGGGCTGAAGTAACCCTCAGCCCACAGCTAGGCTGCAGACAGAGGACTGCTTCCAGGTACTGGGTAACCATTTAACCAGTTACCAATTAACATCTCTATTTAATACCTTTTTAAGGTACTTGGTTAATGCTGTGGATGGCTGACTTCCCACTTCTCCCATTAACAGACTCCTCCGTGTTTACCAAATGGTTTCAATCAGTTCTCTTTCTAACTTCACAGAGTTCTCCTAAATCCACCTCTCTGTTGTCTCAGTTTAACAGTTGTAGTCAATTGAGCATCTTTTCTGATGCTGCTCTTCCCCAAGCATAAAATGCTAGGACAATTTCCGTACTCTCCTTTATTGTCCCTGGAGAAATCTTCAAATTGTCACTGTCTTTCTCTAAGGTGTCTCTCTTTAGGGGCTGATGGTGTCTAGGTGCTGCCAACTGGATGTCACTGGTTAGCAGTCTTAGGCCTGATACTCTACTGTCTTGAACCTTGTGTCGGCAACCTCCTGAGGTCTCTTCCAGCCCTAGGTTCTATGATTAGTTATTCATACCTGCGATTTCACAGCAATAGGCCTGCAAGCTGTTGAGCCTCCCAGTTGGTGTTGAGAGTGCCAAGCACTAGAGGCCCTTGGCACTTTCCAGGGCTAGCCTCAGTTTGAGTGCACTTATGAATAGTCCAGACTGTAGCAGTCCTGAAGATAGTCTAGGATGTTGGACTCCTTTCCGTGTTGGCACAGCGTGCTTATTCATGGATTTAGCCGTTAAAATATTCAGCATCTGTTGCATACAAAGGGGGCTCTAGTTCTGAGTGTGCCTACAGTTCTTCCAGCAAACAGCTGGAAGATGGGCGGGATGCCGTCTCTTCATTCCCTTTCTGCTCTGATCTCCCATGGAGCAGAGGGCAGCTCAGCATCCTTTTGTCTGGCAACCCGGAGTGCCTTTTCCAAGCCAATTTGAATGCAGCAAGGATATGGATTGTAGGGTGAGCAATAGATACAAAAAATCTTCAAACTCAAGAGACAGTCTTGGCCATCTGCCACTCACTGAGTTCAAAGTTTTACAGGGCACAAATAGTTTTTAGTAGACAAAGATACTGCAGGAAACTCCAACAGAACCCTTGCAATCACTTTTTCTGCTGTGGCTCTGGCATTCAGGCAGTTCTTTGGAGCCAGCATTTTCTGGCATCCAGGAACAAGGTCCAGGCCAGTTTGGCCTAACTGACTTCTAGTATGAACGGAAAGCCATTCGGTCTTTTCCACTTTCAGCAAAGCAAAGTTTTCACTCAACGAACGCTGCATGCAGCTAGGTTTCCTGGTTCTTCCCCCCCTGCACCTCAGATTCTTGCGTTATAACTGAATTTGAGTAGGCCCGTAATACAAGTAATGTTTTGCTAAGCAGAATCAAAACTCTTCATGATGGGCCAGATGTTTTATGCCTTTCCTACTCCACCCCCACCGACTTTGGGTGTTTTGTAGTCTCTTGGCTGCTTTAGAATTCGTGATCTGTTCCTTTAATACATTCCTTCCAGTCTAGGCAGTGCTCTCCAACTGCCTGGCACTGATGTTAATGACTTGCTTCCCAATCATTCAAGTCCTCTGCACACTTCCTTAAAGGAAAACTCTGCTCATTTTATTAAGATCTATGGTCCAAACATTCACATGGGTAAGAAACATTTATCACCAGGAATGAAACTCTTGACACATGTGAGAAGGGCGATGAACATGTTTATCCCATTTGGCATTTCTGACCCTGTCCTGTGGGCAGTCATTTTCCCCTAAAATTGAGCAAGGCAATATGGATAATGAGTAGCACAGACTTAGTTTCTTACCAATCTGGATAATAATTTCACCAAAATAAGAAGAAAAGCTTATGATTATGCCCTTGGTTACAGCTGGTCAATTTCCCTGGAGTCAGTGGGTGAACTGGTGGCAGAATCTGGTTTGCAGTATTGAAACAGTGACCCCAGTTCTTCATTATTCTGTGCCTTTTGCTTGACCAGTATGTGTAAAATGTTACCAAATAAGGCTGCTTACGTTGTGTGCCCACTTTACCATGCATTACACCAGTGCAGTGGTGAGTTGGGCCAATAACATGTCCTATGTCAAACTATTTACAAAGCATATGGGGAAACAAGATGACAGTTCCTTGCCAGTGGGCTTGTGCTCTGCCAGAATCCCTGTTCAACAAGATGGCTGCCTTAGGAGAGAATTCAGAATGCCTGCTTGAATTCAAAGTTCCTCTGAAAACTCCTGTCTTCAGTTTATTCATACTAAAACACAACCCTCAACCTGCTTTCCATGGGAACTCCTAGACTGTTACACCGAGTCAAATGGGTTGTTTTCCTTCAGCATCTGCTTTTTCTTCCTATATTCAGATCTCTATGTAATCTGTTTCCTGATTCATGGTGTCTTAAGCTCTTTCAAAATGAGAAACTCATCTTAATAGAAAAACTGTCCTTAGAACTACTTTGCCTCTGTGATCAAACAGCACTCCCCTGCCAAATATAGCAGTTTACATGGGAAAAGTAACATTAGGAAAATATTTAATGCATGTTTAACTTATTCTAATGCAATTTAGTAGTTGGAAACAAAGCAATTCAATACCAAGTGGCCAGCCAGCTGTCTGCAGGCCACCAGCTAATGCTCTGTGGATTGCAACTGGTCCATAGAGCTCTTATTACAGAGGGTCTAGTTCAGAAGCCATGTTCTCCCCTCCCCACAAACGCACACTCCAGGAATATAATGCTTATTCACACTGTCTTTAATTCATTCTCCTAAGTAAGCCGTTATTGTGTGACTACTAACATGGGGATATCAAAGCATTTTTAAAAGCATTAGTTAAGCCTCTGAGGTAGTGTCATTTTTTGTATCCATTTTATTGTGCAGTAACTTTCTCTCTGATTCAGTGGCAGAACATAGAACAGAACCTAAAGGTGGGGGGTGGAGGGGGGCGCGGGTTGGGTTGGGTTAGTGTCTTGTTCATCCTCTGGATAGCATTCCTCACTTTTTTCCTTAACCAGGCCCTCTATTTTCTGAATCCATGCATCATCTGGCATTGATTCAACAGTACTTGACCGGCTTCTTCTCACTGATGCATTCTTTATTCATTTACAGGCTGCCCTTATTGAATTGGCAATGTTTGACATTGATTCCTCTTAAATCTGCAGTGGGCAATAATTTTTGATGGGGGGGGGGGCTACTCCAAGATTTTGGTAAGTGGTCAAATGCCATGCTTTTCTATGGGGGGGGGGGTATCTGGGACAGAGGATGGATGCAGAAGGGAGCTCAGAGTATGGGACTGGGGTGCAGGAGAGGGAGTTTGGTTGGTTGAAGGAGGGAGTTGTCATCTGGGGCAGGGGAATGGGTACAGGTTCCAGGAGAGAGTATGGGTGCAGGAGAGGATTCTGGGTTGGGGAGGGTATGGGAGGGTGTTGTGACCTGGAGAAGAGTGGGGTGCAGAGGATTTAAGTGGTGACCTGGGGCAGGGAGTGAGTATAGGGAGGGGATGTAGTACCAGAGGCAGGCACTGGTAGGGAGGTGCTTGCCTAGGTGGCACCTGGTCAGCAGTCCTGTAGGATGCTGAGACAGGCTCCCTGACTGCCAGCAGCCCCAGACCGCTCAAAGTGGCGGACTGTTCCTCGTGGCTCTCTGGTTTGGCCACCCAAGTAGGGTTGAGGGGGTGATGCTTTGCATGCTGCACCTGTGCCCAGTACAATTCTTAGCTCCTATTGGCTGGAAACTGGCCAATGGGAGCTGAGAGATTTTGCTGGGAGCAGTGGCAGTGCACAAAGCTGTCTCCCCCTCGCCCTGACCTTGAGGGCCCTGGCAGAACAGTTCACAGACTGGATCTGGCAGCTTAGCAGGCTGGATTCGGCCTATGGGCCATATCTTGCCCACCACTGTCTTAAATTAACTCTTTTCCTTTCTGCTATGTAATAACATGTACTACGTTGTGTATTACCTGTTTCAGAATACCTCATTTTTATTAGGGCTTAACGGCAAAGGTTCCTCTAAATTCAACATGAGCCAGATCAGACTGAAGTATCTTAGGTGTGTGGTGAATAATCTGTCAAAGTCTCTAATTTTAAAAAATGACATCAGTAATACTGTTTTACATTCTATAGAGGTTTTCATTTCAAACCATGTGAATGTACAAACTAGAGAAAAGCAGCCATCTTTGGAAGATGGAGCTGGTAGGCAGGTAGCCATTTTATGTAATAATTTACAGTGGGTGAGAAGAATTCTGTTCAAGGACACTGAAGGAAAAATCCTGGTTCATACAGAACCATGAACTTTGAAGTTGCACTTCTATGCTCAGCAGATCAAGACATTAAACTATGATTTGTCTCCCTCCCACCTATAGTAAACAACAAGGAATTTACTTAATCTCACTCAGGACTTCTGTGCTAGACAAGAAGGGTGGTACTTTAGCTGGATCTGTTCTGTCTGAGATTGCTTGTCAGTCCCTCAAGTGAAGCTGGCCAACTCAGAGTCAAGGAGGGGGAAATGTTGAGTTGTTTTTTTTAGGGTGTGACTCAGAGCAATGAGAGGAGACAAACCTGTTACACACAAACAGACACTCCTACACATATGGACTATAAATACTGAACATAGTGCTGAACAGACTGGGTGCTTTCTTTGAGACAATATTGACTAGATCAGCACTTTGCCTCAGATACCATCAGACAGATTCGATAGATTCTGATGCAGCATTTGCTCTTCCTGATGAAGTAGCTGGCATTCTGGGGTTCTTCAAAAAGAAAAATTGGGGGAATGGCAGTTGGCTGACTGTATGAGATCTCTGCAGTAGATTAGTTCTGCTTCTTGACTGTTAAGGATTGGAAGGTTAAAGAAACATCAGGATTAATAGAAACCAAGAGATACAAAACTTGGGTTCTTAACCTATGGCCCTTCAGCACTTACAATAAGACTGCATCATGTCTGCTGCTGTTTCATAGCACAGCATTCTTATGAGAAATGACTGCATTGCTTAGCTATATTTAGGTGCAGCCTCCAGGATCTAGCACATCAGAAACATAACTGCTTTGCCTCTGCCATACTCAGCTGTGGCAGTGACTTCTGGAAGTACAGCAGCCTTCGAAGAGGGCTACATGTTGTCCAAAATGCACAACATGTAGATGTTGGCTCCTATGACAATAGAGACAGAACTTCAATCCTGGGATGGTCAATCAGATTGAGGAGAGATTTTAATATAGCTGTCGCCCTCTTGATGGATAATAGCAAGTTGTTTTCCCATTATGAGGTAATTTGCAACCCCCTGGCTTTAGGAAGATGCCAAGTACTGCAACTATCAGCCTTGTTAATGATCATCTCAATCCCTTTCCTAACCATCCTTCCTTCCTTCCAGGTCTTTTCTCTTCTTGGGGAGCTCTGCCTTAAAAGCCTTACATGTCATAGGGTGTTGATGGAAAAAAGGTAAATCATGGCTCCAGGAGACCCTTATGTGTAAGGCACTATGGCTGTGTCACTATAATCTCATAGTATAATCTCTCTTTACAGTGATGGAAGGATTTTTTTCTGTTACTGTAGGAACTTCATTTCCTTGAGTGATAGTAGCTAGGTCAAAGGAAACTGCCTTCCATCATCCTAACTGCATCTACACTGGGGATTAGCTCATTGTAGCTACAGTGCCCAAGGGTGTGGATTTTTCCATCCCTGAGTGCTGTAGCAGCACAGCCTAACTTTTTAAAGTGAAGACCAGGCCTCAGAAGCTAGGAGAGGAAGAAACAAGTTTTGTGTGTGTGGTGTTTTTTTTGTTTGGGCTTTTTTTTTGGGGGGGGGGGGGGAGGTTGGGTGGCTGGATCAGATTGGGAAACTATCCTGGGGTAGTGCTTCCCCTGAAAGTAGCAAAATTAAACTGCATCCCCTCTGCAGTCTGCAAATACCTCAGCTGTATTTATAACACATGATCTGGTTACCTCAAGTCCTGGGACACATCTGTATTACATCTATTCTGCCAGAGTGAAACGACAGGGCAAAAAAGCCAGTGCTGAAGTGGCATGAAGTATGATAATTTCTACAACTGGACACAAATTGAAAACTGTTTTAAAGGTGAGATTGAGCTTTCACAAGGTGTGGAATGATTAAATGATAAGGGATTAATAGAAGGATAAAGCTACCAGTCAAAATGTGTGACAAGAGAATGCAAGTCACAGTTGGCCTCTGTTCAGCATTCTCAATTCCATTCTTCACTGTAGTCTTATTATGGAGCTGTTCTCTTACCCACATGCCCTCGTCAGCTCCTGCTCCATTCTTTCTTGTATCTTGGCACTCCCAGCGGACTTACATGCATCTTCAGTTCTTTAACACTATTCCCTATGGAACTTGATAGTAAAGTGTAGTTATTTCCAGGGCCAATGGTTTGCTCTTAAAGGGCTTTGTGTACAAAAGAAGCAGAAACAACTCAGATGAGACCATTTCTAACTTTTTTTTTTTTTTTCAATTTCATACTCATGTTTTGGAGGTGTGGACCAGGATTCTGTGTGGTCTGACAAAGGCTCTGGACTCTATAACAGGAAGTTATGGTACTGAGATCTCCAATGAACTGAGGAGTACCTGTAGAAACGGCATACAGCAGAAAAGAGCCATTTAGGAATATGTAATATAATTTTTCCTCTGCCTTCAAGATAATGGTGCAGTGAATAAGGTCAATAGTATGTCCTCTCTAGGAGAGGACAGGAGAGTATTATTATCTATGAATTATCTTGTGTTTACTCTAGCCCCTACAAACCTCAATGATGGACCACAACCCCATAGTGGTAGTTGTTTTACAAATACAGCAAAAAGGTGGCAGATTTGAACTTCCGCCGATGGAGATCCTAAATCATTCCTGCCTAGATGTGAGCTCCCACACAATCAGTACTCTTGCATCTTTTCTTTATAGTATGAAGTGCTAGGAGAGGCTAGGCCTAGGGTATCTGAGCTCCCATACAGTGTCTGATTCTATAATACCCGTAGTTAGGAGTGATTGGACTCATAGGTTTTAGAGGGATAGCAGTGGGTGGATATATTTTTATTTTAAAAACTTTAGTAACAAAATTGTAGCTGATATTTCATGTGTGGTTTAATTAGTCATTCTGTGTGTCTCTCATTCCTTCATTAACTTGAAGTATTGCAAAGCACACATGCATACTCTCTGTAGAGAGTTCTTCTTGAAATAACAGGATGTTTATGTTCAATGCAAGAGTCTGATGTTCAGAGTGTTCCCCGTGCAAATGAAAGCAGTCAGCCTTGTGACTAGGTAGACCAAGGAAGAGGCTGTGGAACATTATTCTGTTGTGATATCTGCTAATGAAGTTCAACTATTCACGACCCACAGATCAAATTTTCTTGCCTCCAGAAAGGCTGCAGTGGAGCGCTGGCTACTTTGCTACTTCACTTCTTTCCCCTCTTCTCTTATCTAGTTAAGCCATAGCTTCCCAGTTTCTGCTGCGTCTGCATGAGATATGTATACCACACCCGTCTCTCTGCTCATGAACCATCCCCTCCTGTTTGCACCCATTGGGAAGCAGAAAAATTATATCTGAAACCATAAGGCATAATCTGATCCCAGGGTGGGACAGGCAGGGAAAGTGTTTGTAACAAATTGGCTGCTAGCTTGAAGGTTGATCCCATACCTTTCAGTTCAGACTAGGACACAAAAATATTTTAGTAGCTTTATATAAAATGAGTCAATATAGCTATGAAGTTCAAATGAAAGCAAGAGCAGAAGAGATGCTCTCAAATGATGATTGGAAATTGGAGGAGTGAGACAGATAGTCAAAGGCTCTTTGAGATTGTGGGAGAAGCAAAGGACAAAGAAAGTCCTTGCACTTGAAGGGATGAAGAAATGGAAAGTATATTAGTTCTAGGAGTCATATTTTCAAAATGTCTCAGGAGATTTCCACATGTTCAGCCTTATTGGAGGGCTAGATTTTCAGCACACAATCGCTCACGCTGTGATTAAGGATGTTAAATATTGATTAATTGAACAGTTGATTAACCTCATGAATTCTTATCGGTTACTTGACTATTCTGTAGTCCCCCGGCGATGGGGCCAGCAGCCAGTGTGCTCTGGCCTCACTCCTGAGGAGCCCCTTGCCATTCCACATTGGTGCCTCTGTAACAAACCACCTCTCCCTAGTTCGAACTAGGGTGGTAGTGTAGACATACCCTGGCTGCTGCCACTGATACAGAGGCGAGGGGCGGGGACGTGGGTCTGAGCTCCCAGACCCAGCATGAGTCAGAACTGAGCTGGGCTGCCTGGCTCCTAATACACTTTAAATGCAGAGCCACAGCCACATGAACCAGGACTGAGCCATACTGCTGACCAGCCTGATAAAACATTTACTGGCAAGGGGGAAATGCATGTAGTCTATATAGCAAAATCCAGGGCAGCGGTGAAAATTTGGCTCTGATGAATTCTGAGTTCTCTTTAAAACTCTGGCCTACTTGAGTGGAAGAGGTAAGGAGGGGAATAGAAGCAGACAAGTGTTGTGCAGAAATAAAATACCATTCTAAATATCACTTCTGCATTCTGATTTCTGTGGGCAGACCCTTGCATCCATGCAGACCTTTTAAATTTACCTGTGAGTACAGGAAGTCTGTCCATGGATCTGATTTGCAGGATTGGGACTTACTTTTGTGCTGAATAGAGTCTTTTCAAAGAAAATGATATCCCCAAACTCTTGAAGTTAGCTAATTTCAGCTATTACTGTAAATGGTGTAAATTGTAGAAAACTGGTGTGAAGGCGTATATGAATAATCTTAAAACAATAAGTGAGGCTAACAGCAGAGAAAGAAACTATCAAGTATAATTAATAAGAAGTTTATGCTGATGTGCTGTTTGTCTCAATTCCTTATTCCCTATTTTAAAATATTCAGGGTTCCACTTAAACTCTCCAAATACAGAAGAACCCATGCCGAAGCTGTCATGCCATCATTTGATGGTGTTTTGCAGTACACAGAGTTTGTCAGAAAAGATGCACCAGGCACAAAACCAAGACTATATGTAAGTGTTGCATATCTGACCTATGACTGTATAAAGTAATTAACCTGCCTTGTGGTACCAATAGTGTGTTAGTTTGTTCACTGCCTGGCTCTGGTAGTACCCCTGTACATGGTCATTAAGGGGTGGGGCATCTGCATTTCCTGGCATTTGCGAGGTTCATCCAAATCATTAATGATGATTGAATGTATTTAAAATGTAGCTTAACTTCCTGTGTGTATTTGTCTCTGTCTTTTCTTAGAGGATCCAAAGAGAGTAAGCTGGGAGTATAAAGCAGAATGGAACCAAATTCATCCACTGCAGTTGACAGTTAAAACTAGGTCTGAATTTGACCCAGTGCATTTAAGCGCTTTCGTCATGTTCCTGTGATACAGCTTTTAAATATTTCATGTGATTTTTGACTTTTGTGTGATTTCTTTTAAAACGGTAGATTTTGAGGTGTTTGGAATGCTGTGGCAGGTAGGTGATAGCAAAATAAAATATATTAATAATATGGGGCCTAACCTTGAAGTCTCTTTTTATTTAGTAGGATTTGACCTATGTGTATTATCACCATGTATTCACATGATGGACTGACATACTGGATCCTCTTGGATTTTCTCTTATTTTGTACAGGCAGCCTAATGTTCCTGTTTTTTCTCCTAATGTTTAATCCCTCCATTATTAATAAAGCCCTGTACTACAGTGATTTCCCTTCAGAGAGGGACTGGGGCACTGGATGGGACAGTCTTTGGAACCTGCTCCATCATTTATTTAGAGCCATTTCAGTACAGGCAGTCCCCGAGTTACGCGGATCCGACTTATGTCGGATCCGCAGTTACGAACGGGGCACTTCCTCTCCCTGGTCTCGATCAGACCAGGGAGAGGAAGCAAAGCGGCGGCGGAACGCGCGGCCAGCTGACAGCCCAGACGTGTCTGGGCTGTCAGCTGGCCGCGGGCTCCGCTCTGCTCCCCCCCCCCCCCTCTGCCGACCAGGGGGAGGGGGAGCAGAGCGGAGCACGCGGCCAGCTGACAGCCCAGATGCGTCTGGGCTGTCAGCTGGCCACGCGTTCTGCCGCTCTGCTCTGCTCCGCTCTGCTTCCCCTCCCCCTGGTCTGCAAACCATGGGGGGGGGGAGAAGCAGAGCGGAGCACGCGGCCAGTTGACAGCCCAGACGCGTCTGGGCTGTCAGCTGGCTGCGCGTTCCGCCGCTCTGCTCTACTCTGCTCTACTCTGCTCCCCCTCTCCCTGGTCTGCAGACCTGGGGGACGGGGAGCAGAGCAGAGCAAAGCCGCGGAGCCCGAGGGCAGCAGGATAGCCACGGCGCGTCTGGGCTGTCCCGCTGCCCGCGTGTTCCGCCGCTTTGCTCCCCGTCCCCCTGGTCTGCAGACCAGGGGGACGGGGAGCAAAGCAGAGCAAAGCCACGGAGCCGGAGGGCAGCAGAACAGCCACGGCGCGTCTGGGCTGTCCCGCTGCCCCCGTGCTCCGCGGCTTTGCTCCGGACGCCTGTGGTACAGCAGCTGGGGCGCTGCCGGTTGGTCCCGTAGCGCCGCTCTGGATGCCACTGGACCAACCCAGCAGCACCCCAGCAGCTCTGCCCCAGGTGTCCCCTAGTCAGCAGCTGCTGAAAATGACCAGTGGCTGACTACAGGAAGCCCCTGCCCCGGGCTTCCTGGAATCAGCCGCTGATCAGTTTCAGCAGCAGCTGACTTGGGGATGCCTGGGGTTCTTAAGTTGAATCTGTATGTAAGTCAGAACTGGCGTCCAGATTCAGCCACTGTTGAAACTGTCCAGCAGCGGCTGAATCTGGAGTTCCGACTTACATACAGATTCAACTTAAGAACAAACCTACAGTCCCTATCTTGTACGTAACCCGGGGACTGCCTGTATATGCATTCTTAGGCATCTAATTAGGAAGTAGCACAGTATCTCCCAGAAATACAGATTGCAGCCATTAAAGTCCATTTGAGTTGAGGGGATTGCAGATTGGAAAATTGGGATCTAGAGAAAAAGGGTCTGATAACTTTTGGCAACAGGAGCTGGATTAGACCCTAAAACCCGGACTGGGACTCAAATCCTGAATGTACAGAACATCATCACTAAAGGCTTGTATACTTAGCATAAGCATGAGTTACTCTGGTTTGAAAGCAGCACATGTTGCATAGGGATGTAATAGTGTAGTCGATTAACCAGTAAGCAAAAGATTGTTAATGGTATAAACTATACGCATTTCTCCCCACCCCCCCTTGGCAGTATATATATTTTTTTTTTTTAAAGCAAGCTGGCCAGCAGCCCAGCCTGCGCCAGGTCCAGGACCTACCCCCTGCAGCTCTGCATTTAAAGTGTATTAGGAGCCAGGCAAGCTGACAGCCTAGCTCAGGTCCAGCTCATGCTGGGTTTGGGAGTTCAGCTCCATCCCAGACAGGCTGCTGCCATCCCACGGTTTTTAAACTAGTTCTCATCTGACACCCCAGAGACAGCAGCACAGAGTGGCAGGAGGCTTATTTGGAGTGGGGCCAGAGCGCACGGACTGCTAGACTCATCCCCAGGGACTACAGAATAGTAGAGTAATCTCATGAATTCTTATAGATTAAACAACTGTTCAGTTAGGGATGTTAAAAATCAGTTAACATTGCACTAGTAGTGCAAGCCCTACCATATGCTGGCATCTGCACTGCTGCAAAGCCCCAAGGCAGAGGTGCTATCTACTAGTGCAAAAATTGCTAATGTAGACAAACCCTAATCTATCACTTAAACCAACATGGTTTTGCCTATCGTGCGTTTCTGACTTGTGTTTATCATGGTGGTAGCTGAATAAATTTACAGAAGTGTATTGGCTTTTCTGCTTTATTTTCTTTCTTTCCCTTGTTATTAACCCACCACATCTAAAAAAAATTTGAGGGAGGAGCTACACTGAGAGAACACTCCTGGATTTCACCTGGAAGAAGGCAAAAGCTTTAATCCCTCGAGTTATAAATAAAACTCTCTCCTTATCCATTTTTGCTAGTTTAAAGACAGAGAATGCACATTTCACTGACTAGAATGGGAACAGAGTTTGGCTAAAACTGGGTGCTTTTTAAAATCCCAGCCTTACACTTCAAAGGCTGAAATGCATTGCAGGTCAATGGCCTGAACATGAGGTCAGCCATTAGGAATCCTGAGTTCTAATCCTGCCTGCTAACTTGCATGGTCACAAGCAAGTCATTTAAACTCCTTCCTGGTTTAAGTATTACCTTTTCTTTTGCAGTTAGAGAACCTTGAAAGTGTCTCTCGGAGATTGGAACGATAAATATTTATACACAGCTTTGAAACTATAATTGCTAAGTATTTTCATTACTGATTTGTTCATAAACAGCTTTGTAGTCACCAAGAGTCCAGCCTTCTTCACACAAATCACATCAATTCAAAGAAAATACTGTAAGCGCTTCAGGAAATTGGTATTAGAAATAGCTAAGTTATTTGACATGGATGATGGCATAAGTTTATTATTAATGGACCATTCAGTTAAAAACCATGTTACCCTAAGTGGATACAAAAATACCCTCTTCCAAGCAGATTTCATGCAGTTATGAAATTCTACAGCAGTATTTTAGTATACTCCCGCCTCCTCTCTACTTTACCAGTCATTATTAGGGCAATTAGAATTGCTTGAGAGGCGACTGAAAGGGTGTCCTTTTAATTTCTGTTCTTGCATAATTATTTTCCCTATAAGTAGTATCTTTTAAACAACCCATCACCTGCTTCTACGTAATAGCCTAAAATTTTCAAATATTTTCCTTAGCAGACAATACTTTCCTACCCCACCTTGATAGCTTTTATTCTAGAATTTCTGATGTTGGGACAGCTTTTACTTAATTATCAAACAATATGGCTACGTCTACACTGGCATGAATTTCTGGAACTGCTTAAAACGGAATACTATTCCGTTTTCAGTTTTTCCGGAAAAGGAGCGTCTACATTGGCAGGCTGCTTTTCCGGCCAAGCCCTTTTTCCGGAAAAGCGTCTGTGGCCAATGTAGACACACTTTTCCGGAAAAGAGCCCCGATCGCCATTTTCACGATCGGGGCTTTTTTCCGGAAAGGACTACTGGGCTGTCTACACTGGCCCTTTTCCGGAACAGTGTTCTGGAATAAGGACTTATGCCCGAGCGGGAGCAGAATAGTTTTTCCGGAATAGCGGCTGATTTTGTACAGTAGAGCATTGTTGCTTTTCCGGAAATTCAAGGGCCAGTGTAGACAGCTCGCAGCTTATTCCGGAAAAGCAGCTGATTTTCCGGAATAAGTGGCCCAGTGTAGACACAGCCTATATGTTCAGGACCTTCCAGCACTGTGTTGTTTCTCCAGCTCCATCACAGTGCTAGCAGTATAAAACATGCTCTCCTTGAAGCATTTTCTCTATGAAGTACAATATGTTATATGGAATATTAAGAAAAATGGATTTAGTTATTTCTAATTGTTTGATGAGACTTGTTTCATTTTTAAAGACCCCTAAGAATAGCATGCTAACAGTGGAACCTGTTAAGCTACCCTTCCCTCTTTCGTTTTGTGGTAACTCAGTAGCTGGGGAACGAGTGATTTAGAGGCTTTGTAGAAGAAATGAAAGCCTAAGTCAAAGTGTTCAGACTTGACCTAGCAATGACTGACAGTACTTTCTGACAGCTAGGCAGTGAGGCTCACAGGCAGGGAAGTATATGGGGATGCTTGCTATAACTGTACTGTGAATAAAGTACAGTACTCCAGAATTAACTTTTTCCTATGCCAATCTTTGTTCCTTATTCAAGGTCATGCAAGAACTACTAATAAAGGATTGTTTTAACTGCAACCTTCTTATAATGAAATGTTTTCTTTGTAAAAGAGGATCACTGCAAGTAAAGATTTTGTTGCACTAAAAATAGAAGTCTAATACCCCCAAATTCCTAATCAGATGGTGTTTCTATTAAATACTTAGAGAAGATAATCCACTACATGTAGCATCAAATGTGCTCAAACCTTTTACATTACTTTGCAGACAGACCCAAAACTTTTTGTGAGGGGTGCAGTTTGGCAGATCTGTTACTTTGTCCTGCCATAAATGACCAGTGATTAAACTCTCACTCCTCTCAGGAGCTCGCAGCCCTTGCTGGTCCCTCTGTCCACACTTTTTAAGGTGGTGGTACATGAACTAATGCAGCTGAGGAAGTGCTGTTCGACTGCAGGAAAGCCAGGAGCCCCCACCCCGCTGATCATCCCTGGCTGTGCACGCTGTAGGGGTGGTTTGCCCTCGTGCTGCTGCTCAGCCCTGCACGAGCCCGGGGCTGGGACCCGACGCTACAGACTCACCTGGCGCTGCACGGGCTGGGGGCGGGGCCTTAGTATCGCCTACGTTCTTGATTGCTTACTGGGCAACATGTGCTGCGTTTCTGATTGGCGCCTGCCGTGAGGGGCGGGACGCTCTATAGAGATTCCGATTGGATTCGGAACAGAGGCGGGCCTTCCGTAGGCATCGCTGTTTGGGATTGGTCGCTGGGGAGGGCGGGTAGCCAATCTGGTGCTGCTTTAAGTGTTTTCCGGCGCGGATAGGCGGAGAGCGGGATGTTATCATTTCTTCCTCTCTCCTGATTGGGCCGTGCGCAAGGGGCGGGACGTTCCGCCGGTCTCCGCCCTCGCAGCCAATGCCCGGCTGCCATTGGCCGGGGGCGGGGCCGGCCGGCGGCGCGGCCCAATGGCAGCGGGGTGCGTCGGGCCGGCCGGCCCCCGAAGCGCTGATAAGTGGCCGCGCGAGGCGGGGTGCGCTGGTTCGCGCGGGCGGAGCGGGGCCGGCGATGGCGGGGGCGGCCGGGGCCTCCTGCTGCCGGGGCGGCGCGGGGGGGCTGCAGCCGCTGCGGGCCACGGTCCCCTTCCAGCTGCAGCCGCGGCGCGGGGCGGGCGGAGACGGCGGCCGGGCAGGTACTGGGGGGAGGGGCAGGTGAGGGGGGGGCAGGTACTGGGGGGGGGAGGGGCAGGTGAGGGGGGGCCCCGCCGCTCGACAGACCCCGCCCCTCCCCCCACCCAGCTGTGTCCGCGGGGGCCCGTCCGCGCCCCCCCTGCCACGTGCCCGGGGTCCCGCCCCCCCGTAGCCGGGCCGCGCCGGGGTCAGGCGGGGCCTGCGGGAGCCGGGTCTGAGTCCCGGGGGCTCCTCGCTGCTTTTGCCAAGGGGCGACGTTTCCTTCGGGCCGCGGCGCAGGGCGTGGGGCTGAATCCAGCCCGGGCAGCGCGGGCTCCGTTTGCCGAGCCGTGCACGAGAGGCGGCAGCAGAGCCCTTCCCCTCGGGCCTGCAGGGCGATGCAAAGCGCCGCCGCCGTTGACCCAAGTTCTAGCCGGAAGGTTGGATGCGGAGGCTTCTACTCTGCTTGCTTAGGTTGAGTTTTGCACGGTGTTCTACAGAGTTGTAGGTGAGCTGGTTTGTAATGCTGGGAAAGTAGCTTATTTCTGCAAAAGCGGCGAGGAGTCCTGTGGCACCTTAGAGACTCACTGAAGTGTAGGAGCATAAGCTTTCGTGGGCAAAGACCCACTCGTCAGATGCATGTGAAGTGGGTCTTTGCCCATGAAAGCTTATGCTCCTACACTTCAGTTAGTCTATAAGGTGCCACAGGACTCCTCATCGCTTTTGCAGATTCAGACTAACACGGCGACCCCTCTGATACTTAGCTTATTTCTAGTGGCTAGATAACATGGCAGCGATCGGTGATAAAATACTTAATCTGTATTTATCATCTGGCACTGGCTTGGTTATGGTGACATAACTCTACAGGGGTCTCCAATTATTTGCCTTGAATTTCCCATCTTTAAAAAGGAAACAAGGTACTTTCCCTTACAGGAATGGTTAGTAGGGTTGCTTAATGTTTGTAAAGAGAATGCAAACCCTACAAAGTGTGCTATTATCAACTTGGCAAGATGGAGAACAAACTGACAATGATCCCACCAGCATAGGGATTAAAAACTCCTGTGATCTTGGCTAGAACCTCCATTCTCAGCTTCAGAGTTCGTTTCAGATTTAAATCGGAACCATATCAGCTGCTTTCCTGAAGGGATGGGTAGAAAGTGCCACATCTTAGTGTAAACAGCTGATGAAACTTGCAGCTACAGTCTCTTTATTCTATCCAGATCCTCAACCTGAGCAGAGAGTGGCTTTGGCTCTATCCACAAGAACATAGTGTTCAAATGGCTGATGCTGATTCAGGTTTAAACTGAAGTTCTATATTTGTGGATGTTGCAGGTTCCTGGGACTGATTAACAATGGGGATGATTAACATTTTTAGACATTTCTCCTGTAAGTGCATTATTTCCATAGCATATCATGTCTTTTGTATCGACTATCCTGTGCCCTGGATATTCACTACATAATGTTGGCACTTGGCATGCTGTTTTTAAAAGGGAAGTAATTTGAATCCTTACCAAGTACTGTGTTAGGGAAAGCAGCATTGGCTAGAGCTAGGGATCATTCTGAGACTTGGTTTGTTTTCTGCAACTGACTTTGAGAGAATCACATGGTTTCCTACAATAGGGATATTCCTAAAATAAGGATATTTACTCGCCTTTGTAAAGCACATTTAGATTGAGTAATGGAAGTTCTCTGTTCAGATTATCAATATAAGAAAAGTACATGAAATGAGAACCTACTTGTGAATGCTTTTTAAATACAAGTTGAGTGGGTGGAAGTGAGTAATGAGAACCTGGAATGGGTGAGATATGGAGGAAAAAACACTTGAAGTGTAAGGAGTGGGAGGTTTGAGACCAGAAGCAAAGGTATAGTAGAGCAAGAACTAAATTATCCAGAAGGTATTTTTAACAGCATTAAAACAATTTTGGTAGATACAGTAAATTTAAAATTTCATGTGGGTATTCTAATTACATGCACAAATAAGGAGCTTTCATTTTGGGGGTCTTGGGGCTAACAGATCTTTTTTGCACATTTGCCTGTTTGAGGAAGGGGAAATTTGTTCTTTACTTTTGCATTATAACAAGTTGCCTTCTTTTAAGATGGCTTTAGATCACAGTTAAAAGAAGCTAAACTGGAAAGATGCATCTGGAGTCACAGTACATCCTATTGCTGGGTTCATTTGACTTGATACGGGAGCAATAATTTAAATTAATTTGTATTATAAGATCCCAAGCTGCATTGCTGAGGTATCTCTACATTCTTTTTAAAAAAATCACTTGGTATAATCTTGGAGAGTTTGAGAGTGTGTGGAAATGTATTTCCCTCATGATTGCTGGATTGCATGATTATTTCTAGGGTTGCCCATGAATGCTGGGCTGCTGCTGGAATCTTCCTTCCTCGATGAACATGGAATGAGCAGCATAATGCTTATTTTGGACTAAACAGAGGATTACATGGACTTTTCAAATAGCAAGGAAAATTGGTCACATTTTGGCCTACTAACCTAGACAGTACCCATTTGAAATGCTTTTATATTTGGTTTTATGCACTAGTTAAATCTACTTTAGGGTGGGTGAGAAGCAATCACTTCTGTAAAGTGAGAATTTGTGATTGTTCCTCACTTGTTATGCATTTCGTTATTTGAGACTTATAGCAATCATTTATTTTTCTGCCACTGTGACTGTTATTATTGATCAAAGAAGCCATTCGAGTATTTTCCCCAATTTACATTTGAAACGAGTTTGAATTACACGACACATTTCTTGGAGCACTAATCCCCCCCCCATGCCACCTCTACCCTGAAACTGAAAGGAAACGGCTGTGAATACGCAACTTATCATTCGGCAATCTGAAAACATAGAAAATTAAAACAAAACTTTATTGGGAAGTTAGGACAGGTATAGCTGCTGGATGCATTATGCAGTCTCATTGTGGCTCTTTACTGCTGGGTGACATGGCATTAGATGCTGATAGGTTTACTGAAAGTGAGAAGGCTGGAAATCCATTGACATTCTGTTCAAAAACAGGAATTGCTGATCTTCATTTCTTCTTGGCTTTGTGCCCTCACAGCTCAGGCTCTAGCAGCTTGAATGTTTCCTCTTGATCATAATCCATTTCATGTACATTTGAGATGCATTTAAATTTCCATTGCCATGCCCCAGTCACCGTTTATGCAATAAGCCTCAGTTTACCATGCGTACGTGTGGGAGCTACTGGCTGTGGTTTAACTACAAACTTTTACTGTTCCTAATTCTAAAACTCTCTGCAATCTTGGAATCTCCATGCTGGAATCTGTTGCTATCAGTTTTTTCCTCCTTCCTGTGCCCTGGCTTATTGGATGGCTCATGAGTGGTTTGGCTGCTAGCCTTTTGAGGTGGGTCACTCTTAAAAAGCTGAATCCTGGCAGTTTCTCCAGTCCTAGCTGTCTCTTTCCTTGGCTTTGATGCATTTACAATCCAATATGTAGGGCTGGGGAAGAGACCTTAGTGAGCCAGGCTGATTCTGCAGCTGCTCTGTTCACAGAAAATCCCACTGAAATAAAATAGGGAGCAGCTGTTGAATCTGCCCCTTAAAAAGCTTCTGCTAAATTGCATAGCTCTTCTGCAGTGCAGGAGCCAGGAAAACAATTCTGAGAGGGGAAGGGTTTGTTGTTTAGGGTTTAGAAGTCTTCGTGCTTTGAAGTTTCTAGTGTGTGGCAGTGAAGGTAGCCATAGTAGTTTTGTTTATCCCTTATCTCTTCAATGGTGTGGCTTATGCTGGTAAGGTCGGTAAATTATTACCCTGTCTGAAGATCCTATTCAGATATGAGCCAGACCCACATCTACTCTCTCCTTTTACACTGCTTACAGGACTTGGGAGACAGCTGTTGCTATCGAAATCCCATAGGTACAGTAAGTCACGAGCCTCTGTTCTCACAAAGATGGAGTCAGCGCTGTGGAAATGTTGAGGGTTATTTCAGTTCTCTGTAGACAAAGCTGCGCTGTGTGAAGCTCCCTCCAGTTGTTTCCTTCAAAGTATGTTCCAAGCTCCCCACTGGAAAATGTCTCTGCTCAGTATCCAGACTCTGAGCTCCACACGGACCTAAGAATGCGTTTCTACATACTTTATGCTTGTCAGTCTTCTGGGATGAGAACCAGCCAGTCCTGGCTTTCTGGAGATCTTGCACCAGGTGGCTTAAATTTGGCTTTCTAATTGTCTAAAGTAAATTGTTGAGATCTTCTGAGCTTCCTCTTTGCCAGACTGACCATTGGCAAAGGCAACTATTTAAGAAAGCTTGGATCTTAATGTATGTGGCAGCATTGGGGTACCTGGTGCTTTATACATGTAAGTGCACCAACCCACCCTTCTGCTGAGCTTGCCGTCTACCTTAGACAACACACAGGTAAAAGGTGGGGATGGAGCAGGGCACCCTAAAAACAAAGTAACTTAATAGTTATGTTAGTAGTCCTAGTGATATATTTCCTGTATATGTATTTGAAATGTCTGTCTGTCCGTGTGTGAGTCCATTTGTTCAGGAACTGTTTCCAAAAGGTAAGAGCTAGGACCACCAAGTTCAGTCCGCAGCTTTATCTTATAACGTAAAGTAAGGTCAGGGTTTGGTTGTGCCAGGGTAGTGGGATATGCATGGTATGCAGTTGTTTTGTAGCAAATGGGAAAGAGAGAGGGGTGTGATAGCAGGAACAGTTATACTCATACACGATCACGGGGGGGGGGGGGCAGCAAGCACAGAGACATGAATGACCACAGGGGGATGGCAAGCATGACCTCTGTCACCCTCGGCGAAAACTGACAGGCACGCCATGCAGGTCTGTGTCTCCTTCCCCCCCTTTCTCCCTGGCTCTGGGGAGAAGCCAGCAGGTGGGGTGCATGACTCCCACTGCCCCAGGGAGAAGCCGGTGGCCTCCCTCAGCCACTCCCCGGCCTCCCCACCCTGTGCCCTGTAAGTCTTCTAGTTAAAAATAACAAGTTTTTGTTTGTACTGTAATGTAAACTGTTAAGGTCAGGGATGACTGGTTAGCAGTGCACAGGTGGCCACAGACTGTTTTTAGGGGAGTCTTGGAGGAAAGGGAGGGTGTTTATTGGCCCGCTGGAGGGGAGATTATCATATAGGGAGTGGTATGACAATGTGCATAAGAGGTGGGAATGTAAGTCTGTATTTGTGGCAGTGTCGTGCATGAGAGGGAATAGTGTAGAAATGCAGAGGGTCTTAACCTGCTCATGCATGTAGCTAGGGTTGAGGGAGAGCGTTGATTAGGGATGACTTTTCAGTTTCCGCATCTCCTGTCAGCTTAATAGAGCCAGTATTGGTAACATGAGAAATTATAGACAGTATCACTCACTGGTAAATATTCCCTTTTTTTTACAGGACGCACAACTTTCCTCTGTCCTATAGCTTATAAAATTACTAGCAGATGTACCCAGCATTGCTTGGGTCCTTAACTGTACTGATGGTTGGGATGTTTTTTGGAAGTGAAAAGGAAAATGTGCATGCTGTATTTTCATGATTGTATTGGGGAAGGGCTTGGGGCGGTGCAAAGCAGGGAAGCTGGTAGGTGTGGGGTAGGGCTCAGAAGGGGTTGAGGTTCAGGAGTCAGGGCAAAGGGCAGGAGGTGCGGGAGGCCTCTGGGCAGAGGGGTGAAGGTGAATAGTGAAAGGGATGGAGGGAGCTGGAGTGAGAACAGAGGGTGGGAAGCTCGGGGCAGGAGCGAGGTGGGAGTGCTGTCCTCCTGGTATGCTCTGAACAGCCCCCTCCCTTTCCATGTTATGGAAGACAGTCTTATTCCAGGCATTTCCCATTGTCCTGCTACATCCATATCCTGACCTTGCTTTGTCAGGATAAGAAGCAGCTGCATACCTAATTTGGTCCTAGCTTGTACTGTTTAGGAGGAGTTCTTGAATTAACAGACAGATGGACTTACCAACAGACAACTGCACTCTCAAATATATATTTAGATAGTGTTTCTTTAACTTTTCAGGAAATTTCTATTAACTGATATGACTTATCTAGCTGGATTTTGTTGCTTGCTCTCTGAATTTGCCTTAGTTGAGCTGCTGAATCATTTTCTGGCTGCATAGATCTCGCTAAATGGCGAAGAACTGAGCGAATTGGCATGATAAAACTTGATTTGGTATCAGTGTGAAACCATGGCTGGTGAATATCGTAGATTTAACTGGTTGGGGTACTGTTTCATATGCAGTTAAGTCTAGTTAAGAATAAAACATTGTATAGGAGGAAAAATCTGTACCACTTGAAAGCATTCGCTTGTGTACTTTGTCTATATGGTAAAGATAGAGCAGAGCCTGGGAATCCATTAATATTTCTCCTTCTTGCCTTCCTCCTTATCTCTGCCGCAGCAGTTCTATCATGAACTTGAAGGCCTCTGTTTGATGTAGTAACTGGATATTTGCTGCAGGGTTCCAGTGTGCACCCTGAGGGCACACACAAGCTTTCATTACCAAAAGAGTGGCCCAGGTGTTGGTGTTTTTTCTGCTGTTGGGTTTCCTTTATTCTGTTGAGTAACACCTGTAACTTTCCCAGCTGCATTTATGCAGGGGTGCCAGAGTTCGGCCTACAGCCTGCCACTCCTCTTTAATATGTCCCTGCACTTTGGTGAAGATTTGCTCCGTACAAGTGACTGCTTCGAGCAAATAAAGCGTTGCATGCTGGAATCCGTGTGCTGCAGCCATTCTTTCTTTCACATAAGCTGTGGCCAGTTGTCTGGTCAGTTTAATGCCAGTTAGCTGGAAGTCAGATGGCTTTGTGGTAATTGTGAGAGGGGTAATTCAAGACACACGGCTCATGGAATGAACTTCGGTAATAATGGTCAACAGTAGAGCGTAACTTGGATTATGCTGTGCTGTGTCACTTGCACACAAACTCTGCTCAGCCAAACTGAAGGAATAAAACTGAACTTGAGAGTCATGGGGCATGCTGCTGTTTTTTCCCTCTTAGGGGCTTGTGAAGCGTGTATGGATTGACAGGATTCAAGGGGTTGGGGACTGGGAGGAAGCTGTCCAGAAAGGAAATGCCTTATGGATTGGCCTGAAAATGGGAAGATCTCATGCTGATACTCATGCTGCTGCTCTAGATAAATACAATCCAGTCAGTTCTCTCTTCTATTAAATATGGCTGCATATGGTATAACGCTGTGCCATGAGGCCAGATGCAAAATGCAGGCTGTGTAATGTTTAATGTAGAACAAGTTTCTCGTGAGCAGGGTAATCAGAGCCACTTCAGAGTAGTGGTGTCTTCATTTAATGTGGATCATACCTTCACTGGAAACTGGCTGCCCTCAGCTTGCCGGTCTCTTTACAGGTCTGGGAAGGGGAAAATAAGGGATGTGATCCATCTGTCGTTATTTTTGACTTGTGTTGACAGTTCTGTATCAAAGTAGCTGCTCCTTCCTTTAAAAATGCAAGATATTCTTTAAAATGCTGCTGCTTGGGTAAATTTGAGATTAGCGTGCCCTAAAGGCATGGGATGGCTTTTATGGGCTATCTCACTAGTTTCCTTGAGATGGACTTCTGGATTTGTGTGTCTGGATCCTTTCTTCTCCATCAGAATTTAAACAAAGGATTTTCTGGTGGTCTACCGACGTAGTACAGTGATGTTGCTCTGAGTATGGTACAGATCCAGAACCACTGGAGACTCCGATCTGTCAGGGACTGGGACTATCAACTCTTAAATCCAAAGATTGTTTTAGTTTTCATTTGTACCGCACCTAGTCTGTTGGTATTCTGATGTCAGTTGAGGCCTCTAAGCACTGTGTCTCCTATGTAATAAAATAACTTTTCCTGTGACAAGTTGCTGGGTACAAAAATAAATCGGCCTGGTTTAAGCTACTTAGGCTTAACAGTGAACTGAGCTCATTGGCCACACTGTTCTCCAAATTAGCAAAGCCATAAGATTTTGGTAACATTGTATGTGGTAATTATTGCTTTTTAAAAGCTTTTGCACTGGAGTCCTGCTATACCTTGTATACTTCATTTTGGACATAGAAGCAAATTGAGGCTTGGAAGGTTTTTTTATATTTCCCTCCCTCCCTTCCTCCCTCCCTCCCCCCGTGTTTAATGTTAGAAATATTAGGAATATAAAATCTGGGCAGTTTTTTTTACTGAAATATTTCCCCAGGACCCAGAGGGTTGAGTGGGTGTTTCCTCCATCCTTTGGTTGAGGACAGTTATATGGTGGTGATCTCTACTCCTCACTCTCAGGCGTTCTATTTTTAAACAGGTTTAGCAAAAACAAACCAGAGTCTTTAATGAGGAATAAAATTGGTTCCTCTCAATTACTCAGGGTTTCACTTTGTATTTGACATAATCTTACTAATTCTTCTGTTATCTGTAATCTATTAGGTTAAAAAAGGAAACAAGACCTACATTTCAAATGTTAAAAACAAGCAAAAACCTGTTTCTGAAGTAACACTTCCTGTTGTTTTATATAGTACATCCAGGGGACAGTATCCCACCTGGTCACTGTACCTCACCCTTACTTACCCTTGCAAGGCATAAAAGCCAGCCCAGAAATGCTGCATGTGTGCGCTGGGGATAAGAGATCCTCTTGCTTGAAGGCCCTGTTGAAGAGAACTCTCAGACCAGGCCACTGAAGCCAAAGATTCAGTTGGAGGCTGAAATCCTCCAGATGGGTTTTTCTAACTATAAAATGAGCTTTTGAGAATTAAGCTAAAAGGTGAAAAGTTCAGCTCGTTTTCTCCAGTAACTGGGTACTGAGCTGCTGCTTTGGCTCCTATAATTTGCGGTTGGGTTCAGTGACCCTGCTCCTCAATGCATTGTCCTTGGAGTGGTTGCCCCCAAAAAGCCTCAACTTCTCCAGGTTGCACCTCTGAAATCCAGACTCTGGTCCGGAACCACGGTTGTTGCTGGGAGCCCCAACGGGAAAGGGCATCTGGCAAGCCCTGTTCCTGGGATTCCTGGTCGGGCGGGGGCGAAGCGGGGGGATCTGTCCCTGGGGAGCCCCAGCGGGCTGGAGGCCAGTGGCACTGGGGCCAGAGTGGGGCCAGCTGCAGGGAGGCTGGTGGCTAGGGACCATCCCATATCTGGCAAATTCCCTCCTTCTGGAGTGGTCAGATACTGAGGGGGCCAGATGAGGGGTCCAACCTTTAGTATTCTTTATGGAATAAATTCCTTACATTACTTCTTGCAGATGCCTCCTCCCCCTCCTCCGGACAGCTTTTCTCAGCTGCATTCTAATCAAGTTTTGAACCTGGTTACTAAGACTCCAGTTTGTTTAGTTTTGCTTGCAGGCCACATCTGGAAGCTCCAGCCCAGTTTAACCGTGGCCCCAGGAGAAGCTAATTTACGTCATCACAAATCCAGAGCGCTCTAACGTGGTAACTGCTCTTGTCCTGGACAACCCCCTTACCTTTGGCTATGAGTGAAGGACGGTTTTTTCCAGAAGGTGATTGAGTGACCTCTTTCAGTGCAAAACGGTGGCTTAATTTCCAAATTCAGCCAATAAGCTAGATAACTGGACAAGCTCTGCATGTTTTCCAGAGGGTTACGTTTTGGAGGTGGATGTCGTGGAACTGTTAGGGTTTGCTGGCTGGGTGTCTTGGAACTGTGCGTGCAGATTATGCAAGAGTCAGACGAGTATCATGGTTTAACCTCAGCTTCTGCCTCATCGCCGGAAGATGCCGTGGGTTTCATTTCTCCCAAGGCTGTGCAGTTTGTATATGTTTACTGAAATAGAGCAAAGGGCTCTGAAATGTGAAACCTGCATCTATGTGAATCTGCCCTCTTGGTTGTAAATCTTTACAAGTAAAGGATTATAACGCTAAAGGTGGCAGTGTAGGACATTTACTTGGCGCAATTTTAAAATACGGTGTATGCCAAGAGCTGTAAAAGTTTTCCGGTAACTCTGCTGCAGCGAAATGTTAATGCCAGTTGTTGGGGTCATCGGTCATGGGCGTTCTTGTCTTCCGACCTCCCCCTTTAGTTTGGTGGGTTTTCATCTTTCACTACCATGAAGAAGGTTCCTACCTGAACTTTCTTCCCGCTCAAATTGTTCTCTTGTACTCGTGTCTACTGTATGTTTGGCAGGAGCTATCCTGGCCACCTGACTTGACTCCTCCGCCATATTTGGTGAATACAGTCTTCCTTTTCTACACACACATTCTGGGAAAAGATTCAGTGCTGCCTTCCTGTTTCCAGCTCTTGGGACAAGGAAATTCCTCAGTAGGTAATCTGCTCCTTGTCTTGCATTCTGGATCCCTTCATACCCAATTCAGCTTTTATTTCTATTTTCCAGTACTTGAAGGCTTCTCATACTGTGTTGATTAGGGGCTTCTTAGTACTTAAGTAGCTTTGCCCTTCAGTGACTTAGCAAGATGCCAACATCTGCATCGTGTTCTCTTGTGTCAATTAAAAATGCTCCTTTCATTTCCAGTATGGGTTTTAGATCTGCCTTTTGCCCCTTCCGCTTCTGCAGGCCTGCCTATTGTCATCTTCCATAGAGACCGCTCTGTCTCTAGGCCATCCACGTAAGCTTTAATTCCGAATGCTGCCTGCCTGCACATCTCGCCTTGATCCCAGTCTTGACTCTCCACTTCTGACTATGCCCTAAAGACCTATTAATTGCTTCAGAGTGCAGTTGTCTAGGCCTCTCTGTAGCGTTTGCTGTGTGCTACACACAGGAGTATTGCTCAAGGATTTCAGACTTCATAGTAGCTGTGACTGGCGAAGTTAGAATGGATGTGCTGCTTTGCAGGACTCCCAGATAAAGACCTAGCCATTGCATGATTGCTTTTGATGGCCTCAAGGTATGCTTTGGCAGCAAGGTTTGAAAAGGATGGAATATTCTTACTGAGAGGCATTAAGGGAAAGCGTAGCTTCTTGTAGATCTGACTGTCACTTCCAGATTATGAAAGAGCCTCAGAATCATATGGGTTGGAAGAGACCTCAGGAGGTCATCAGGTCCAACCTCCTGCCCAGAGTAGACCAACCCCAGGTAAATCATCCCAGCCAGGGCTTTGTCAGGCCGGGACTAAAACCTCTAGGGATGGAGATTCCACCCCCTCCCTAAGTGATGCCTTCCAGTGCTTCACCCTTCCCCTAGGAAAATAGTTTACACAGTTGCTCCTTGTTCTGTCATCTGTCACCACTGAGAACAGCCTCACTCCAGCCTCTGTGGAAACCGCCTTCCGGAAGTTGAAGGTTGCTCTCAGATCCCCCCCTCGCTCTTCTCTCCTGTAGACTAAATAAGCCCAAATCCATCAGCCTCTCCTTGTAATGTAAATCATGTGCCCCAGCCCTCAATCGTTTTCATTGCATCTGCTGGACTCTCTCCTATGCATCCACATCCTTTCTGTAATGGGGGACCCAGAATTGGGCACAGTACTCCAGATGTGGCCTCCCCAGTGCCAAATAAAGGGGAATAATCACTTCTCAATCTGCTGGCAATGCTCCTAACGTAGCCTAATATGCCATTAGCCTTCTTTGCTACAAGAGCACGCTGTTGACTCATATCCAGCTTCTCATCCACTGTAACCCCGAGGTCCTTTTCTGCCAAACTGCTGCCTAGCCAGTCTGTCCTTGGCCTGTAACAATGCTTGGGATTCTTCCATCCCAAGTGCAGGATTCTGCACTTCTTGTTGAACCTAATCAGATTTCATTTGGTCCAGTCCTCCAATTTGTCTAGGTCACTCTGGACCCTATCCCTACCCTTCAAAGTATCTCTCTCCCCCTAGCTTAGTGTCACCCACAAACTTGCTGAGGGTGCAATCCATCCCTTCATCCAGGTCATTGATAAAGATGCTGAACAAAACAGACCCCAGAACCGACCTCTGGGGCACTCCGCTAGAAACCGACCGCCAGCCAGACATCAAGCTGCTGATCACTACTTGTTGAGCCTGACAGTCTAGCCAGCTTTCCAGCCACCTTACAATCCATGTACCCAATCCTTACTTCCTTAACTAGCTGGAAAGAATACTGTGGGAGACGATAGCAACAGCTTTGCTAAAGTCAAGATATATCACGTCCTCCACCTTCCCCATATCCAGAGCCAGTTACCTTGTCATAGAAGGCACATCTAGGCATGAGAGTTTGGTTTGGCCTTTGTTCTGATGATAGATGATGCTAGTAGGATTGAGAGATGCTGCAATTTACTGGTGTTGCTGTAGAACTTGAAATGGGGTAATGCATCTCTTTTGTACCTGTCCAGTCTGCAAAAATATAAATGGAGAATAAATCTCTGGCATGTGTTCACTATTGTGTTCTAGCCTTGTTAGTGACCAAGCCCTCTATCAGTTTACATTGATGCCCTGTTGTCCTGAGTCTGGCAAGACACTGAAATAATTCCATGAGGACAATCTTTAATAGGATACAACACTGAAACTTCAGCTCTGGTCACCATTGTCAGAATTGAGGCTATCACTGCTGATCGTTATACTGGAAACAAATAGTGCTTTTATGGCAGATGCTGATGTTCTGTAG